>NW_022631080.1:6916719-7363680 GCF_010015895.1 Lontra canadensis | reverse complement strand
GAGGAAGAAGAGGGGGGAGCAGGGGAGGAGGAAGAGGAGGGGGGAGCAGGGGAGGAGGAAGAGGAGGTAGGGGAGGAAGAGGAGGAATGGGAAGGAGAGGGGGAAGAGGAGGAAGAAGAGGAGGAGAAGAAAGAAGAGGAGGGGGACCAGGAAGGAGAGGAGGAAGGGGAGGGGGAAGAAGCAGAGTGGGGAATGAGGGAGAGGGAAGAGGAGGATACCGAGGAAGAAGAGGGGAAATACGAGGAGACAGGAGATGCAGAGAGTGGAAAGCAGGGAAGGCTGGGGGAAGGAGAAGAGTCCAACAAAGCAAGCAAAGTCAGAGGATGTGTGAGATACAGCAAAGATAAGGCGCACCCCCCAACGTTTCTCACTAACACAGAGGGGGAAGGGAAAAAACACGAGGTACAGAGGTTCAAAATGCCGGTGCGGTCAAAACAACTTTTAGAAAATGGGCCACCGGGTTCCAAAAAATTCTGGAATAATGTATTACCACATTATTTAGAATTGAAGTAACAAATTTGAAGTTGGAAAGTTTGTTAAACTTTTTAGATTTTTAAAAATTTAAATTTTAAATTTAACAACCTTTAAATTTAAAACTGTTGACCAGCCAACAGTTTGAGCATCTTACACGTAATAGGCATTTAATACGTTTTATTAAATTGCTTTTTTGTCATGGTTACTGTATGTGTGGTACAGTAACGACTGATAAAGACAACACAAAGCACTGGCAAATTTGGCTCCTCTTTAGTATTTGGTTATATTCTCCCCCCAAATTATAAATCTGTCACTAGGAAATATGAAAAGGTCATAGCAGATAATTAACATGATATATTCCCTAGTAAAGACAGATTTAGGAAATAGGAATATAGTATAAGAATGTTGCATTTATGCATATAAACTGGTCCCTTTAAAGATGGCACAGATCCTAAAGGGCTAGAAAAGCATTTCTTAGGAATTCTTTTTGATCTCTGATTATAATTTGCCTACTATTTAGAATAGTTTTATAAGGTGGATGGTATTGTAAAGCTGAAGTGAAGAATTCACATTTTTTTAAAAAGTGCTTCTTTTTTAAAAACCTTTTATGTGCCCTTTTTGCAACAATCTACAAGTGTCAGCTAGATTCAGAGCTTAGATCTTAATGTGATGTCTTTTAGTTCCTGTCTGGGCCAATGGCAATGTATCCCATGAAATAGAGGTGAACCTGAACATATATTCAGGAAGCATGTAAAACTTCTAAGTGCTTATTGGCCAGGCAGAGTGCCTCACTGGGGTTGAGTTTCCTCATGTGTAAAATGAGGTGGATTAGATGATGGAACTATAGTCCCTCCTAACCCCGATTCCTTTGTTCTAACGGGCTGATGTACTCCCATTGTGTTTGTCATTTGCACAAAAGCTGTTTAAGGAAGAAAAATTGCACTTTAAAATTAAAGGAGTTTTCTATAAATTATATATTGTTCTTTCCTCTTAAAAACTTACGAAGCGTTCTAATGTCTCTTGTCTTCTGTCATTCTGTATTTCTAAACTATAACTTCTGAGCTTTAACTGTACTATCGGAATCCTCATTCCCAGTGTCTATTATGTACCCTCAGTGTGTCCTTTGACTACTCTGTAATTCTGTTTGTTGCTTCTCAGAATGTTTCAAGTAAAATAAAATGTAGATGTATACCGTCAGTAGTTGTTTGTGGAAAGAGAAACATTAGGTATTGAATTTTAGAGACGCTAGATTTCTATTCGCGTATATTCCATCTAACCTTGCAATTTTCAGTATTTATCATACAGCTAGATCGTCTGATTGTTCTTTATTCGTAGCTCCCTTTTCAACTGATTTCCTGCCCCAGTCCCTTCCATATCTTGAGCATGAGGGATTTCTTATACTTTGAGCAAGGAGGATCTCAATGGCAAACTTCCTGTGAATTTTGTGTTGCCGGATCCTTTGCACATTTGATTCTCTATGAGAAAGAATATGGGGGGGGCGGGGACTAGAATACAAAGAGAAGAAACTCTTAGGAGCAACTGTAGATTTTGTTTTAGCTGCAGGGATCTCTGGTTATTCCCCCTAACTAACCAAACACACTAATTTGGCATTGCAGGGTTCTACCAAATTCTGCCACATTCAGTGAGTGTCAGTGGAATGGAATTGGTACTTTGATTTAGCGTGTACAGCTCTGTGTTGTTAATGCTGGGGCCCAACATGGTTATTTAAAAAGCTGACTTAAAATGATTAACTGAGATGAGTGACAGAATTAAGTTCATAAAGGAGAAGCCTTCAGGGAGAAAAGAAACTCTTACCCTCAGGTTACTAATGTCAGAGGGGAGACCTCAACTAGCCAGCAGTACTGAAATGGTGTTCCGAACGTGTGCCCATCTCATTATTAGAACTGGTCTAGAGAACCACTTTTAAACAGCATTCCCTTCCCATTTCTTCACATTTCCCTGGCCAACGAAAGTACCCTGTGCTCTTTTCGAAGCAGTAGCTCTCTGGCAGGCACAGTGTTCTGGTCAAGAGCATGAGCCTCCTCGTTTTGAGATGCAAATTAGCACTTGGTTAAACAGAACTGAGTAACTGGCTCCTTCTTTATTGTCACCATCTGCTGGTTGATGGGGCTTTGATTGTAGTTTCTCACTGGCTGTTACTGAGGCCCGTGTGCAGTGTGTGTGTAGAATCCGTTGAGTTCTAGTTTCAAATGAGGACTCTGGCAGAAAACTATTTTCTGGTAAGCGACAAAGGAGTACCACAGAAACAGCTCTTGAGGTGAGTGCAATGAAATATTTTCTGTTACTTCATTATAGAGGTAAACTTGCTATACACGTGTGTATTCAAGATGAAATGCAACCATAGCGGAAGGAGCTGTTCTTCCTTCTTCCTTCGTTCTTTCCATTGCACCTGACCTGTAAGTTAATATTTGGTACATACTCTTCATTCAACAAATAAGCACGTACCAAGCACCCAGAAGGGAATGGAAGCTTTCCCAAATCAGGGAGAGCTCAAGAAATGAGTGCTGCTTACACTCAACCTCCTGTGGCCCTTTTACCTGTCAGGGACATCAGGTAGGTGCAGATGACTTGAACACCAGGTCAAAAGAGTTCCTGTGACCCTGCCTTTAACTGTGGCTTAACAGTGCCCTTTTGTTACCTGATCTCCCCGGTCTCCCATGTTCTTTTTAGCCAGGGCTACCCAAAGATAAAAATAGGGTCTGAAAACAAATCCATGGCGTTCCTTCATGAAGTCCCTTAATTAAGAAGATGGTGGTTTTATGCCCTGAGTACGGCGAGAGTGAGATACAGCTCCTGATCTCAGGAAACTCACGGCTGTTTATATAGGCTGACCAGAAGCTTCACACATACCAGAGAGCGTTTCAGGAGTGGCACTCGGAGAAGGACCAAGGAAGGGCTTCCAGGGAGCCACAGGGAAATGTCAACTGAGTCGTGAGAAGTCAAAGCTAGCCACACAGGCGGCTGAGGCAGGGCCAGAGGGCTTTCCCGGTTGACAGCAGCCCTGAGACCGTTTCAGTGTGATTGCAACTTAGAGTATCTTTTGGTTCTGGATAGAGAGGCGGAGGGCCTTATGTGTTTCTGAAAGACATTGAACAGGAAGAGTAAGGTGATCACACTTGGGCTTTAGTAATGGTCTGGCAGCAGCATGCAAGGTGGTTTGGAGAGGAATGGGACCCAAGCCAGGGGTTAGGAGGCAGCTCGAGGAGAGCAGACAGAGACTAGGACAGTGTGGACAGAGAGTCGGGGACCCCTGTTACCAAGAGAGCTGTAGGGATAGAATCGGAAGGCTTCGTAAAGAGATGCCACCTGGAGGGAGGGAAAGGCCAAGCTTGTTTCTGTGTGAAGAACAGGTGGAAGGAGCGCCACTGGAAGGGTGAGAATGGAGGAGTAGGGGCAGGTTTAGGAGGCTGCTGGGCGCTTGTTGATCCGGGACCCGTGCAGCAGACAGATTCTTGTCTGGGCTGGAGCTCAGGAGAGATGGCTGGGAATCACCAGCTTTTATGGGTCCTTGAAACCATGGAGTGGAGTGAGAGGCAGCATTCATAGTACGAGAAGAAGAGAACCGAAGACAAAGTTTGAGCAAACCTCAATAGGTAATGGGGAGGTTGAGAAAGGGAAGTCAGAGAAGGAGGGCAGGGTTGGGTCACTTTCTAGAAAAGAGGGGTGCTGCCCAAGCCCAGGAAGGCATGGTGGTGGGCTGCAGAGAGGGCTGGGTGAGGCCTGGCCGAAGGCTGGCCAGAGCCCACGTTGCCAGCAAAGAGGGAGTTGCAGGAAGGCCGCCTTAGAGTCAGGGACTCTGGTGCCCTGAGGAAAAACACCTTAGACTTGCACTTGCTGCTACTATATGCAAGGGCACATAAGCACAGGATGTTGTTGAAGTGAGCTGATCAACAGGAAGAGCCTGCAGTGCTCTCGGTCTCAGCGTGGGGGGTGGGGGACAACTCTGAGGGCAGCTCTTCCGGTCTGCACCTATGTGAGCAGAGCCAGGAAAGAGCCTGGGCCCTGGCGCCCGGTCAGCCTGGAGTCAGACCCCAGCCCTTCATGGATTAGCTGTGTGGACACCTGGAAATGCTTTTCCTTTTTTAACCTGAGTCTTACTGATTTCTTTTTATAAAGGGGAGGGGTCTTTGGATAGTTAAATTAGTTAACACATGAAACATGTTAGGGGTCCTCATCAAATGGTAGCCCATGTCCCTCTAATTATCCCCTCTGACCACATCAAGTCAGGTGCAGAACTACCCTCCATCATCTCCAGGTCACTGACAAATGTGCATGGGTTTAGTTTTGTCTACCTGACTTTTTAAATCCAGCATAGCTGCTAGCCCCCCACCCCACATTGGCTTATGGAGGTAGATCTGTGCGAGCGGAGTGAGTAACAATAATGATAAACCCCTTAAATATGGGATAGAGTGAAAGTCTGCACACCATATGTGGGTCCAGTACTGCCCCTCGATGGTTGAAGCGTGATGAAAGGCTGATGGTATGGGACAACAGATTTCCCTGTGTCCTAATGTTTTTATCAAAATAGATTTAAAAATAACTCACCTGTAAAGAGTAAAACTGCCTACCAGCAAGAAGTTCTGTATCCTCAGCATTATGGCCACTTTCACAGGCCTGTTTATCAGAGTCATACTGGAACAGATTTGGTGGCAAAAATACCAGATTAGGAATGAACTAAGGTATTGGTACATAGGAGAAGTTTAGAGATTATAAAGTAGTGACATTCGAAGGCAATAATTTGGAGGTCACCCTGGGAGCCCTTAGGTATAATCTGGCTTGCAGACTCACTTTGTTTGGTTACAGAGTGATTTTGGTAATGTTTGAATCCATTGCCAGCACTGAAATACTGGGAAACTTCACACTGTAACTGTTTTCCGGACATGACTTGGACCTGAGGTAGCACTTGCCCACAGTCCCGCCAAGGCGCCCCTCACTTGCCTGTCGTCCTAGACTGCTCCCTCTTCCCTTGCTTGGTCTAGCTGCAGGATCTCCTGGCAGAGAGTAAAGGGAGCTGCACAAGAGGGTAGAACAAATAAGCGAACACTTTTAAATCAACTATTTTGTAGTGGTAAGATCTGGGACATTATGGCAAAACGGTATCCAAGCATCTTGGTTTTTGTTTTTGTTTTTGTTTTTGTTTTTTTGATGGCCCTCAGTGTACAATAGGGAGTCTTAAAATCACTTATATTTATATGCAGATGCTCATTGCTTGTGCTATTTTCTCTGTAAATAATCTTTTTAATTTTGATACAAACTCTCCAAGGTAGGTATTGCTGGTGTCACTTTCCTGTTTTACAGAAAGACTGTAAGGTGACGCTGCTTAGGCCATGATTGATGGTGCAAAGCTTGGAAAGCAGTACTTAGGTCTTTGTACTGAATGCCTTCCTGCTCTCTCCTTCTGCCTTTGTGAGTTCTAGTGTAGTATAAAAGTAAACTTCCATGTTAGCCCTTCTTGTCCTAAGAAACCTTGAAACTGAGATTTTAAATATATACACTTCCCTACTTGGTGTTATGTAGCTATAGTTTAATGTTCTATTAACCTATTTGGAAAACACGGTCTACCCTGTACGACATGGAGGCATCTCATAAATCGAGAACTGTAGCACAAAATTTTTACACTTTATAGCCCCTTTAAAAAACTTGTTTAAGACTCTTTACTGAGATTAGTAACATCTAGAAAAGAGCCTCTCTCATGCGTGTAGAGCTCAGTGCATTTTCCACAAAGTGAGCATGCCCGTACAGTCAACACCCAGATCAAGGGAAAGTGCTTCCCAGTGGCACCCCTTCAAAGCCCCTTCCATGCATTTCCCGTCCCCCCAGGGTGACCACTCTGCCAACTGCTGAGAGCCCCTCTAGTTTTTCAAGCATGCAGTGTAGTCGTATTCTTAAGCAACCTGAAACATCGTGAGGAACGTCAGGGTTTCTTGGTATTTGCCCATAAGAAATGTGGCCCAGGGGCAGACCCAGGACTGTAGCAACCTGTGCTGTGCCTGACCTTTGTGAGAACCAGGCCCGTTCACTTCGATACTGTGGCCCCAACATGGGATGGGTTTCCGCTGACTGTTCTAGACTACTTAATGTCTTACATAGTTCTGGTGACAAGATTGTATTTAAACTTTGCCCTTTCTCTTTGTAAAATAACAGTATTCTGCCAATGTCTCCTAAATTGTTTCAGTTTGAAGGTAAGTACTGTGATTTAAAGTAGTAGTCCAGATGTGAGTAGATTAATTCTCAATGTGCTTAAGTGCAAAGTTCTGCAGTTGATGTGATTATCTAGTGAAAATGTTTTCTAAGAGCTTTCTCAAATTTAGAAAATGATACCATTCCAGCAGTTATTCTTTGTTACAGATTTTCATAAAGTTGTGAGTAAATTTATAGTTCATTATAAAAAGAGATGAGTGTTTTGCTTATTTCTAAAATAAGATAAAACGTCATCTTCCTTTTTATAATAGCATGATATTGTCCTGTGGTTACATTAATATCTTCGTTAACTAGCATGATTGGAGTTGACTCAGGTGCTAAACTAGCAGAATTCTTCAAGAGAAGAGGACTTTGCTGGAACATAGCTCACCGACCCCTCCCTGTGGGGGAGAGATGCAGAGTCTGAAATTCTCTGTCTCGGGAGCACTGTTCTTTCCCACTGGCCTTTGTTTTATATACATTCATGAATATATCTATCAGCCATAAATCTTAAATCTAGTAATCTTGCTTCCCATTCCCCTCCAAAGTAGTCTCTGATCGTTTTACCTTCTTGTATGTGCTTCTGGCCAGGCATAATATACAATGTAAGTCACTTAGAGGGGAAGTTACACAGGGAAAAAAAAGAAAGCTTTAGAAATTACTGGTAAATGGTAGCTACCTCATAGTTAACCCTATCTAACCTTAAAGTGCAGCATGTCCTTCAATGTAGCTATCTACCCTGGTCCCCTGTCTTCCTCTCTCGCCTTCCCCTCCCATGTGTACCCCTTGTGACCTTTGCTTAACCTAAGTCAAGCCCTCCCAGCATAGCTGCCTAACTGCCGAAACTCTTAAATTTCCAGGCTTCCCTTCCGGATTGCTTGTCCTTAGTGACAACGCTGTAAGGGCCACACCATTAGTGCTGTTGGCCTGAGGGTGCCACTTATGTCTGTTACTGAGGTGTGAAATATAAACATATCCTCTCCCTAGCCTGAACTCTCACATTTGGTATTTTTGCCAGAAGAAAGGTGAGTTAAATATGAGAGGTGTTATTTTCAAAGCACCCACTAAAGATTATTTCCGGTGTCCAGCTCATCCTTAGCCAAACAGCAACTAGGAAGGTGACCACGAGAAGCTAGTTACTGTGTTGAAGGGATATAAAGGGGGTCTATCGTCTGAGGTAAACATGGCCGAGGTGAACTTTGTAAAAACATTCTTCAAGGGCGTAAAGGGCACTAATTACTTACTGCCTTGCCTATTTTGAGGGCCATTAGTGAAGTGCATAAATGAAAAGCATAAGAAAAAAGTCCAGTAAGGAGCCTGATCTCTTAATGACAAAAAATAAGCAGTATTCCACCCAAAATACGAAGCTGCAAAAAAAAAAAAAAACTCAGTTTAGAATAAAGAATATAACTAATATTTTCCACCTAGACTTAGTATTACATGATTTACTCTATCAAATCCATGGACAGACAGACTTATAATTTGGATTAGTTGGACAGGAGCCAGATAGACTTAAGTTCTGCCTCTGTTTCTCCCTCTGCTTTAAATAACCAAGAGCAAACCATTTAAACTGCCTAGGTCCCTTTATCTTCTTTCTGGAATGTAAGTAATTATACTTAACTGTCTTTCATGGATATCAGTGAATTGTACTTCTGAAGTGATTTTAAATCCCTGTGTTTTGGAAAATGAATGTAATATATAGATATGATTATATTATAATGCTACAGTAGAAAGCTTTTTAACTTCCCTAAAGTTTAAAAGCATTCTTTTGAAACAGCTCAGAAAGCATATTTAGGGTTTTTTTTTTTTTCCCATTTTAACCTTGTAGTAGACGCTAATAGAATTTTGGGAATCCTAGTCATTGAAAATGCTGAAATGGATCAACGTGCCGAAAAACCTTGTTTAATATAGTAACTTGATATGCCTGATAGGTTATGCAGCATTTTCTTTGCTTTCGGTGTTTGAATTCTTATTCTCTGTGTTCTTTGAGATGGTATAAATTATTTATGACCACAATATCAAATCTGTTTTTTTTTTTTAAAGAAAATCTTACTTCTTCTCTGATTATCAATTTTGACACAGGATCGCGAATTTTCAGAAGATGAATTCGAGGACGTGGATGAGGAAATTGATGAATATCTGAAAGGCAAGAAGAACATACCAACGGATGAAGCCAAGGACAACTCAGTTGAAAAGGTATTGATTGACACCACTGAAAAGGTATGATGATACGCGCTTAAATCCTGGGATCCTGCCTAAGAGCAAGCATATGGGTTCCATGGTCTCTGCAGAGAGCAGACTGCGGTTGCCTTTGGGAGCAGAAATACTTCTCTGAGAAACTTGGTTCTTGTGCTGTAGGAAAAGCTTTAGCAGATCTTTGAATCAGGCACACTTTGTTTCTCACACCCTTTCCACACTTCTTGGTAGCATTCTGTTCCCCGCTTGGGTGGAAATGAACTGATATGGGTCAGTACAACATACTGTTGAGAAATTAACCGAGAAGTTCAGCACTGGGTCCTTAAAATGATGAAATTATAAAGTTAGGAGCCCTCTACTGGCGGCAGAAATGGGCCGTGTGTGTGCACACATACATGTGTATATTTACATGTATGTAGACAACTGAAAGCTGTTCACAGCAGTGTTTGAGGCTGTGCTCAGTGCTGCGTAAATGCAGTGTAGAAGAAAGGAATTGTAGGAGGGAAAGGAGGAGCTATAACTGAAGAAAAGGAAGTCATCCTAAAAGTGGCGCTAGGAATGGCAGAAACATCTCTTCCATCTGGCAGTTTTGTCCAAGACGGACACTGCTAGGAGACAGTTGGTAGGTTTGAAATCATTCATTTGCTAACGCTGCTCTGGGTTAATTTCACAGGTAGGGAATTCAGAAACCCAAACTGAATGACGCCATGTCGATTTGTTTCCATTTTCACTTTTTGTACCTCTTGCACAGAGCACTGAGTCCATCATACCTTCTTGTTGATGAATCACTGGCATCTTTGGTCTGCTCAAGTCCTCCTCATTTAAATTGATTCCCTTTTAGTTCTCCTTTTCCATAACACAGACAACCGCTGAAACATGCTCGTCCTTTGATTTGAATGTGTACTTGTAAACCTGTGTTGTTTCATGTGCATGTATTTTTCATTTACAAAATGGGGCTGTGCTGTCGAGATCATTTTCTTCCTTAATTCCTTTCTCAAGACTCCTTCCTCACACTGAGGGAAAAAAAAAAAAAGCTTCTAGCAGTTATTGTTTTCTTTCGGAGGGTAGGAAAGATTTATAAGGAATATTTATGAGTTCCAGTTTGGGTGGTCCCTGAAATTGTTTAACATAGAATAACTGAATATCCAATTTGACAGTATAAAATGTTGAGCCAATTCATATACCAGCTAATGTTCCTGAATCATCTTTGAGTAAAATTCTTGAATCATACAACTTTTTGGAATCAAAAAACTTGAAACTAGAAGGGACGTTAGCAATCACTCAGCATCTGAGGCAAAAGCCCAGCAAAATGAGGCAGTTGTCACATGTTTATGTTGTTAGCTAGAGGCTGACTCGAGAGCCCTTGCCTAAAACCTAGATGATGTTTTCCAGCCCATCACAATTATGTTTTTTATTATATTGCTTCTTTATCATTTATAGGACAAGAAAACCAACCATGAAGAACGGGCTATTTGTGAATACAATGAAAATCCAAAAGGTGTGAACACATTTGACTTCAGTAGGCCAGCTACCTTAACATACACACATGCATGCATGCATACATATACATACATGTGCACACATATGCAGTGGTTGAGGCATTAGAGCTTACACATGTGTATTTTATTTCTTGCTTTTTACTGTCACATGAGCCTCATAGCAATCAATGAAATACCTGACCCAGGTGTACTTGTTCTCATTAATCGTCACTCACAGCTACTCACTTATCAGTGTTAAGTGGTTCAGGACAGCCTTTTCACTACCTTTTTTTTTTTTTTTTAACTTTTCAACCAGTAGTATTAAGTTGAGCTTTTGTCCCACATCTCAATTTATATCTCTGGTGGGCACTGCCAGACCCCGTTGCTAAAGACCAGGCTGGCCTGGAGCCACGGCTGACCAGCCCATTATTTCCCCCAGGGCTCAGACTTGGGTCTTTCATCTTATCATGGACATTTAAGGCAGGTCCTTTCCCAGGCCTTCCTGTTGGTGTCAGAGAACAGGTGCCACAGAATTGAGGGGACAGTGATTACCCTTGAGACCTACATTTTCTACAGCCAAATCATCTGGGTTTTGTTGTGCAACCCTTACATTATGTTTCCACACCATCACATCAAAGTGTGCTTTCTGCTGTGTCCTCATTAAAAATAACCATTCATAGTAGTGGATATCTGAACTTGGGCAGGAGGAAGAGTAGTTCCTTCATACTTTTTTCCTTCTAACTTCAACAGAGTAGTAAGTTTTAGAATATTTGAAGCAAAATGATAAAATATAATAAGTATTCTTAGCAACTAATTAAAAGTAAGATTTAAGTAGTTGATAATATAAAATTATAAGAATGCATATTACTTCAGGAGTATACTCATGAATGCTTCATGAGTATACTTTAAAGATGATTATTCAGTTATATAACTGGGTCGATTTGAAACACCATGTCCGTATGAGTACAAAGAATTTAATTATAACTAGGTTAACTAAAAAGAGTAATTTTTATTTTATGGAAGTCTTTCCTAACTCTCACTGTTACCTTTGTAGCTGTATTTGGGTACTGGTCATGCAAACATCTCCAACATTGGTCAGGTCATTCTGGGCTTTTTGCCTTAACTCAACCTTCTAGGAAGTAGGTTGTATAGACCTTGTCTACTGCTCCAGTGGTAGTGGTACACTCTCTTTAGTACTCCCCCTAAGTCAGGCTTGATAGAGTTGCACTGAGGGCATCAGGACTTTTCTTTTTCTCATTACTTAGGAAAACATAATTCTAAATATATTCTATTGTAGGAAACATGTGTGATCGTGCAAAGAGCAGATCTTCTGAAGTCCTGGAAGGCAGTGAATCAACACCAAGTAAAGACGTCAAAAAATCAAAGAAGGTAAGTGAAACTTATTTTTCATTTAGTGTTAAGTATTGAATTGCTCCTTTTACCTTTTATATAGTGATCCACATAATTTAACGCCTTAATATGAGCTTTTATGGCTCCAGAACATGTGACGAATTTCAAGTGTTGTTTCGTGTTTTAATATAGCTGTTTATTTGCTGGGTTTTAGATGGAGTCATGTGACCCTGCCAGAGTTTAATAGCACGTTCCTTTCAATGATCCCATTCATAGAGATTCAGCTTACAGGAAAAGATACACAAAAGAACTTTCTTGCATAAATTATGAGTGTAATCATCATGAGAGTCTAGAAGAAAGTAAGGCAAAACCTAGAAATAGGATAAATGCAAAAAATAAGGATGTTACATGCTTAGGAAATGTGACCACAGGCTACGTCAGCCTTTCCTGCCGAATACCTGTTTTGGAGTTAATAGTCTGAGAGATATGGTTCTTCTTCTTGAAAGTTACTCTTCCCACTTGCCGGAGAACTTTCTGTAATCATGAGAGCACATTTCCAAGTTGAAGCATTAGGAGGAAATGTGGAAGAAAAGATCCATGAAAGGCCTTAATTCCTGTTCGGCCTTTGGGTCTGGGCTTCAAGTAGTTATTTCTACATAGAGGACTTCTGTGACCAGCTGCACTTAGATAAATTATGTCCCATTACTGTCCTCTCATGTAACCCCCTTTTCTCATCCTTCTTTGTATTTATCGTAATTGGCAATTTCACAGTGAAGTGTACATTTATTTGCTTTATGACTCGCTCTCTCTCCACTGGCCTTCCGCTCTGTGGGCCAGAAACTATTTTCTGTTTTGCATTCCAATGGATCCTTAGCAGGCAGCACAGTCCCTGGTACACGGGACATGGTAAATGCCTAGGAAATATTTTTGGTTGATAACGAACTATAAAATGTAAGGAGGTAAGAAAGAGGCGAGGAGGAGGGTAAAACCAGGAGCAGCCCTTAGAGTAGTAAACAGCCTGTCTCTTGCCACAGAAGTTTTCAAGCGAAAATTTTGGTACAGGTCCCGGGTTGTTGTTTATCTTTTACTAAAAATTACTTCGTGAGTATTCTTACTTTATAAAAATTGCCTTATGTTTAGAGATAGCTGTGACCTGGCTCAAAGGATACTCTCAGAATTACTCTCCTTCTTAGAATTATAATGTGTGTCGTGAAGTGTTAGGAACATTCTCTGTCTAGTAGAAAGGAACATTTAACAGATACTCTACTACATAGCGATCCTGTGAAGACTTTTTTCCAATTATAAGAGCTTAGGGAAAGACTCTGGAAAAGAAAGTCAGATTTGAGGAAGAGAGATGAAAAGTAAAGGAGTCAGGAGACAGAAGAACCTAGGAGGAAAAGTGAAGTGAAGCAGCAGAAGAAAATATTCGAAACACATCTCAGACTGAATGAAAACATGTGTTCTAGAATACACGATCGAGTTTCAGGACTTTTTCAGGCTGTCCAGTCTTCAGCATGGCATTGCCCACTGGTGGGAAGATTTGGATACCCAGGACTAGGAGAGGGGGCTGAGCCAGGGGAGAAATGCCATGTGGGAGGCGGAGAGGCCTGCTCCCGAGCAGGCCAGGCAGAGGGCCCGAGCACTGGCACAAGTGGACAGGACAGATGGGAGGTCAGGCCAGGGGACAGTGGGCTGCAGGTGCCAGGCTCAAGGATGTAGTCTTTAACTTGGATTCTGCTCAAATTCTCATTGATACATAATCGAAGAATATACTTCAGTAAATGTACGTGTCCTTGGTTAAAAGAAATAAAAAGTAATGAAAATCATATTTAAAAAGTCAAGTAACAACAAATGTATTTCTACTTAAAGAATATACTGTTATTCTACATATTTTAAAAAGGACATAGATGATTTAGGTGAGATTTTCTTTTAGTTAATGCCACGTGACCTTTTTTAATCTAGAGTGTCTCTAACCTTTTTATACCATCCAAGCCAAACAAATCAAAACTTTTTAAAGCTTGGAAAGTAAAAGATGCATTATCTCATATCAAAAGAATATTTAGACAGACATTGCAAAGATAATCCAAAAAAGGAAAAGAAGGAACTGTACTCTTGGCAGCTACAGAACAGAATTCACCTCTGAATTTTGTTTTGGTGATTTTAGATGTTTCAGATCGGCAGGTTAGGACCTATGATCTTAACTGATGGCAGAGATCTTTTAGTAGGTGAATGGTATATCTAGAAATTCCCAGATACCACTTTTCTCCACAGTTAGCCACTAAGAAAAATGTGTTATTGGCTTCATTTCCACCTAAGGTAGCTAATATAAAAGGGTAGTAAACTTTTCAGCTATTAAAAATAATTTCTTTGTTATAGAGGTAGTTTATTCATGTATTTATTTAGCATATACTAATTGGTTATCTCTTAATGTGCCAGGCACAAGGCCAGAGACTGCAGATACAGAGGTTAAAGTTCGAGTGCCTTCCCTCAGAAACTAGCTGCAACATGGCAGATCCCCTGGGTAGTTCCAATGCCAGTTCAGTCAATAGATTTCCTGTTCACTGTCACTACCATAAATAAAAGACGCTGAGATGAGAGTGTCTCCACCAAAAAAGTATGCTTGTGAATTCTTGCCTTTCCTAGTTACTGCCTTTTCTCTGATGGTATGCTTTGTTCCCCATTTCAAGTTACAAATGAGCATGCTCACTTCAAGTACACAGTTAGCCAGACTCTATATTGTGAGGAAAACTGGAGGTAGATTATACCCGTGGTCTCCTGTCATTGTCTGTTTTTTTCCAAAGCTTAAAACCTGAGACAGTCTCAGGTCACCCAATAATGACTCCCCTGCTTTTTAAAAAGAGCTATATTGAGATATAATTGACATATGCTAGATGACACATACTTAAAGTATATATTTGGATTACTTTTGACATGTGCATACACATGTGAAATCAGAAAACCAGTACCGTTATTGGCAGAGGGTTCTTTGTGCCTCTTTGTGATCCCTGTCTATCCAAACCACTGATCTTCCTTCTATCATTGTACATTGTTTTATAAGTTCTAGATTTTTATAGAAATGAAATCCTAGGGGCGCCTGGGTGACTCAGTGGGTTAAGCCGCTGCCTTCGGCTCAGGTCATGATCCCAGGGTCCTGGGATCGAGTCCCACATCGGGCTCTCTGCTCAGTGGGGAGCCTGCTTCTCTCCCTCTCTCTCTCTGCCTGCCTCTCTGCCTACTTGTGATCTCTGTCTATCAAATAAATTTTTTTTAAAAAAGAAATGAAATCCTACACTATGTACTCTTTGTTTGGCTTCCTTTGTTCAGCTTAATTGTTTTGAAATCCATCCATACATGTATCAATAGTTCATTCCTTTCTCTTGCTGAGTACTATTCTGAGTCAATTTTTTATATGGTGACGGTATGAATTGAAGTTCTTTTTTTTTTTCCCCGCTTATGGGCATCTGATCATTCTAGCACTATGTGTTGAAAAAAGATTATCTTTTTTCTACTGAATTGTCCTCACAGATATCAGTCAACTTTTCCATGTGTGGGCACATTTCTGGAGTCTGTATTCTGTTCCTTTGATCTGTTTATCTTGTGCCAGTCCCATACTGTCTTGATTACTGTAGCTTCATAGTAAGTCTTGAAATCAGGAAGTGTTACTCCTTCACCTTTGTTATTTTTCAAACTCGTTTTGGCTCTTCTAGGCCCTTTGCATTTCCATATGAAATTTTAGGATCAGTTTGTCAATTACTGGAGAAAAAATGCCTTCTGGGATGTTGATTGGAATTGCTTGGAACCTACAGATGGATTTGAGAAGAGTTAAGATCTTAACAATATTAAGTCTCCTAACTCATGAAGATACTTCCCCATTTATGGATGTTTTATATTTTTCTTCGCAATGTCTTATAGTTCTTAGTGTACAAGTCTTACACAGATTTTGTCAGATTTTTTTATGTCTTCTGTTTTTTTATTCCGTGATTAACTGGTTAGAAGTTTGTCAATTTTATTGATCTTTCCAATGAACTAGTTTTTGGTTTCATTTACTTTTCTGTATTGTTTTATATTTTATGTACACTCTAATCTTTATATTTTCCTTTCTTCTACTTTCTCTGGGTTAATTTGCTCTTCTTTTTCTGGTTTCTTAATATGGAAGATGAGGTCACTGATTTGAGACTTTTCTTATTTCTTAAGGAGGCTTTTTGTGCTATACATTTTCTCTGAAGTACTTGAATATATTGTGTTTTCATTTTCATTCGGTTCAAAATATTTTTTCACTTCTTCTTCGAGTCATGGGTTACTTAATTTCAACATATTTGGTTATTTTCCATTGAGGTTTCTGATATTAATTTCTAATTTAATTGCATTGTGATTAGAGAACATACTTAGTATGACTTGAGTCCTTTTAAATTTATTGAGATCAGTTTTATGGCCCAGAATCAGGTCTGTCTTGGTTAGTATTCCATGTGCACTTGAGAAGGTTGAGAAGCATGCTGTTGTTGGGTGGATTGTCTTATCAATGTAGTTGCTTCAAGTTGGTTGATAGTGTTAAGTATTTCCTATCCTTCCTGATTTTCTGTCTACTTGTAATATCTATTATTGAGGAAGGGGCATTAAAATCCCTAAATGCCACTGTGGATTTATCTGTTTCTCCTTGTACTTCTATTAGTTTTTTCTTCATGTATTTTAAAGCTCTTATTAGGTTCTAGAACATTTAGGATTGTTATATTCTCTTAATTAATTGACCCCTTTATCATGAAAGGACTTCTTTATCCCTGATAATATTTGCTCTGAAATCTGCTTGGTCTGATATTACATAGACACTCTAGCTTTCTTTTGATTAGAGTTATCATTTTGTATCTTTATTCATCCTTTTACTTTTAACTCATTTGTGATTTTATATTTGAAATGCATTTGATTTATGCAACATATAGATGGGTTTTGCTTTTTTATCTAACCTGAAAATCTCTGCCTTTCAGTTGGAGCATTTAGCCCATTTATATTTAATCTAATTATTAATGCAGTTACATTTAAATCGGTCATCTTTACTATTTGTATTCTTCCTTATCTTTAAAAAAATGCCAAAGTTTATCTGTTATTAATAGAGCTGTACTAGCTTTCCTTTGACTAGCACTTTGATACTTTTTTTTTCATTCTTTTATTTGTGTTTTAGATGAGTCTCTTGCAAATGGCCTATAAGCTAGATTTTGCCTTTAAATATTTTTAATATATGTACCTTAAATCTGAAGCTAGTTAATGCTCCTGTCTTTTCCCCCAAATATTACCAAGATCTTAGAAGAGTTTTCTCTCCTATCACTCCTTCCTTCCCATTTTACATGTTATTTTATCCAGTATTTTAATTTTTTAGCCTCACCAATCAAATGTTACTATTATTTGTTATACCACTTTCTTACTCACCATTCTGTTTTACATCTCAGGTATCCTTCTTGGGATCCTTTTTATTCTCCCTGAAGAAATCCTTTGGAAGTTCCTGTCATAGATTTCTTCTTATAGTTAACTTTTTAAGTTTCTGTTAACTTGCAAATGAATGATTATATGGCTGGTTGGCAATTACTTTCTTTTGATATCTGCTCCCATTGTTCCTATTAAGAAATTTGCTTTAGTATAATTGCTCATAACTTTATATATAATCTATCCTTTCTCCCTCACTTTTTTTTTTTTTAGTTTATTTTGATGTATCACTATGAGATGCCAAGGTGGGAATTTTTTTGCTTTAACCTTCTTCTAATTCATTGACTCTTGAATCTGAGGACTCATGTCATTTATCAGTTTAAGAAAATTCTCATCCATTATAATTTGAATATTTCCTCTCTTCTCTTTGGAATTCTGACACAAAACTTTTCATTCTTTTATCCGTGTCTTTTAATGTTACTTTCCTGGTGTCCTTGTCTAAGTAACAGTTTGGGGAATTTCAGAGCTTTCATACTTCAGAGCTCTTTGATTCCATAGTTTCCTTATAGCTGAGATTAATCTTTTCAACCTACCTATTGTGTTTATATTTTTCACATGAAATTTTATTTTGATTCTTTTTCAAATCAATCATTTAAAAACTATTTTTTGTGCTCATGATTTTTTTATTCTGGTTCTTTAAATAGTTAAGCATACTTACTTTATATTGTGTATTTAGTTACTTCAATGTCAGACATCCCTTAGGAATCAAAATCTGTTTGTTGCTCTGGTTGACTTGCTAGTACTCTCTTGTTTCCTTATGTGTTTTGAAATTTGGATTGTGAGTTCATGTTCAACTGGGACTTTTTGTGGAACCCTTTTAAGGCTTACATTAAGACAAATCCATCCGTAGAGAATTTGTATTAGCCTTTGTTAGCTCCTCTGGGTGTTACCATTCCAGGACCACTTTCAGTTAATTTCTCAGTTAGGGCTTTCCCACCTACACCGGTAAACTAAGTGGGAACCCCATCCTCCCACTAGGAAAATGTCGTTCTCCTTCACTCAAAGTCTAGACCAGGAGAGCATGTTATTTTGTCATCTCCCAGTGTTTGTAGAGGAACTTACATTAAGGGCATAGTTCTTAGAGGGTCCCCACTTTGTGGAAGGGTCTCAGTTCCAAGCCTCTACATTTTGTGAGATTAAATATACATTAACAGGGGACCTGGGTGGCTCAGTGGGTTAAGCCTCTGCCTTTGGCTCAGGTCATGATCTCAGGTTCCTGGGATCGAGCCCCGCATCATCTGCTCAGCGGGGAACCTGCTTCAACAACCCCCCCACCTGCCTGCCTCTCTGCCTACTTGTGATCTCTGTCAAATAAATAAATAAAATCTTTAAATAAAACAAATAAATATACTTTAACAAAATGAGTCTAAGTTGTGAGATCAATAAATGCCATTTCATTGCTCCCTCACCTCTGAGGTTGCCTGTTCCCTACTTTTTTTTTTGGCCCACAGGGATTTATTTCCCTTCATTTTGTTTTTGTGAACTTACTTACACATTATAAAATTATGTTTTTGTACTTACTGAGCATTTCTTGGTATTTTGTAGTAGCAGAATTTTTCAAGATATGGATTCCTCCACAACAGCAGAAACAAAACAGGAGTTCCCCCATTTTAGCCCACAGACCCTTTCTCTAGACTCTGATTTTTTAGGTCGCCACTTTTCACTTAAGTTCCTCCATTCTTTAAGACTAAAGGCTAGCTATTATTCACATCATTTGGGTTTCCAAAGGAGCCAAGTCCTCACCTGTTTTTTTTTTTTGTTTTTGGCATCTTGTCAAAACTTGTATGTATGTTGTCACTCTTCAGGAATCTTATTTTCTCTGGCTACATGCTCAAAAGGCTTAAATCCCATGGGGCTCTTTTCCATCATCATCATCATCATCATCTCCAGTTTCTCCTATCTGTGCCTTATTTGGCACTCCCTTCTTGATACACTTTCCTCCCTCAATTCTGAGGTACCTCTCTTTCCTGATGTCGTTTCCACAAAGTTCTGTCTCCAGTACTGACTCCTCCGCTTCTGACTACATCTCACGCTTGGCTCGTCTTTAGTTTCTCTCCTCCTGTTCTCCTTTCTGCCTGCCTGCACTCTGTGGGTTATGACATCTGCTTTCCTCTGTCTGGCTGCTACCTGCCCATTTATAGCCCTGGCCTCTCCTGAGCAGCAGATCCATATATCCACCTGCCTTTAACCCTTGGGGGCTCCCAAAGCCATCATTTGGTGGCACTAACATTTTGCCAGAAGTTCTGATCTCTAGGAATGGAGGGTCTCGCCCCCTCCAGAACATCCTAGTTTTCATCTTTTTCCTCTTTAACAACACAACGAAGTGAAATACTGAATTTGCTCTTTGAAGAAAAATGATAATGTATTACCAAGGCACAGATGATGAACGTTAAACCCTGAAAGGTCTTAATTCAGGGAGGAGTCATGATTGCCGTTGATAAAAGAAGAGGCTGATGGACACTGAGAATGTACCTTTGTACACATGGTGCCCCATAAAGATGTGATGAAATAATGTTAAGACTAGTTGAAGATTATATCCCCTAAAATACTATTAAGTGACTATTCACTTACTGAAATGAATTCTTTGTGTGTGTGGGTTTTTTTCTAGATTTTCCTCTTTAAAAGGATGTCATTGACGAGTCAGAAAAGTATGCAGAGTAATAATGAGCCACTCCCAGAGATAAAACCAATAGGAGATCAAATAGCTTTTAAAAGCAGTAAGAAAGATGCCAACCAGAACCACATGGGGCAAAATCATCAGGATACTTCACCCCCAAATATGGAGAGAAGGTCAAAATCTTGTACAATACTATAAATATATCTCTGTTTCCGTGGTCACCAAGCACATTGTAATTTATACTTGAAAAACATTATGACTTCTGAAGGAAAGTTTCTGATAACAAACTTTTAAAGATATAAGTTTAGTAATATGTTTTATTTGGTTTGACTGTTAGGACCAGTTTTGGTATTTATTTATGCTAATATTTTTGACAAGCAATTTCAAAATATGTGTATCTGAAACTCTCCTTCAAGTGTTGTGGCCTTAACTGTTCAGTGTTGCAAAAGAACATATATTTTTATATGTGAAGTTTAAATTAAAATATCTCATAGTTTTTACTAAACAAATTCTTTATAATTTCATAAGGCAATATTTACAATCTTATGACACTGTAACAGTTTTTAATGTATTTGCAATTTTTAAAAACCGAGTCAAAATTGTTTCAATGAACATATTTTAATAAACTATATCTGGTCGTTTCTACTGTTTAAATGTATGAGTATGAATAAAATGTAGAGGTACTTGGAATCCTCCATCAGTTGACAGAATGGGGGCTGAAAAAATCTGTTTATGGTTAAAATATTGCGAGACACAAACTTCATTTACCTCTGAGTAAAGAAGATATCAGGGCCACTGTGTAAACAGTACGTCTTCACAGAGAAACCGTCAAAATTTCTTTGCCTCCCACTCTTCTTTAGGGAGGCAGCATGGCACGGAAACACGGCAGATTCTGTGCTATGATCTGGAGTGTTTCACCTGCCGTAGCTCGCCACTGTAGTACCACCACACACAGCCAGGCTTGATTGCTCCAGCTGTCTGTAGCAAGGTGGGCTCCATCACACAGTGCTCTGGTGCAGGGAAGGAGAAGGGTAAAGCGGTTATGTCTCCTTGGACAGAAACATTCCTGTCCTGTGCTCACTGATACTACTCATCCAGTGAGCAAACTACCTTCGCTTTCACCATTCTGGCTCCTGACGAACACATTTTATCCTTCAATCGCAGTGACCTTTGCCCCACTGGAAGACAGGAAAAGAAGCTCCATTCTTGGGTTTCACGCAAAAGGGTGTTAGTCTAGAGTAGACATGATCTTGAAATCTTACAAAATAGTTTTCTGTGTAAATATTACATTTAGGGGAATTCAATTTTGCTATTGCCACTATAGCACTCACTAGTACATTATCGCAAAAAAATACTTCACAAAAATGTAAACTATAAGAGCCAAGTGGCAATAAAGCTCACATATAGCACTAAGACATGCCAGTCGTGGTAGGTAGAATTCTAAGATGGCCCCCACGGTTTCCGTCAGCAGGTACGCTGGCCCTGAATCCTCCCTTCCCCTTGAGTGTGGGCAGGAACAGTGAAGATGATGAAATACCACTCCATTGCTTAGGTGCCATTATATGGGAAAGCTGAGGTGTTTTGCAGATGTAACTAAAATTCCTAATCAGTTAACTTTAAGCAAAAGGGAAATAATCCTAGATGGGTCTGACCTAATCAAGTGAGCCCTTTCAAAGACGCTCTAGAGGTCAGACATGGAAGAAGTCAGAGCAATTAAAGTAGGCCTTTCGGTATGGCAGCTTCCTCCATCAGAGCCAGCAAGAGAGTTAATGGAGGTTGCTAGCAAGACACAGGGGTCACAGTCTTAGGTAACATAATCATTGAAGTGGTGTTTTGTCCCCTTTGACACGTTCTGTTGGTTAGAAGCAAGTCACAGGGTCTACTCATACTCAGTATGACGGAACGAAGACCAGGAGGCAGAGGTCATGGGCACCATCTTAGAGCTTACCCACCATACCAGATGTTTGGCTGATGACTGAAAAGAATGGGACAGGTTACAGACCAAAGAAAGGATTGAGTCAGAGCACTTGGAAGAGGTGGACATGAGACAAGCATAACAAGCTGAAAGGGTACCCCTGCTTTCTCAGAGGCCTCAAAGCGGTTCAGACTTGAAAAAAAGTAGTTGGTAGAGATTATCAACACCAAGAGTCAGTTTCAGTGGTACGAGTAAATACTTTTTGAAAAACTGCATGAAAACACTGTACCAGTTGTCTGCCCATGGACTGTAAATGTTTGTGTTATATTTGTTGCTTAAACGTGGCTTCATATCTGGCTTTCACTTTTAAGAAGTACTAACCGAGCACTTCCTACGTGCCAGATATCATGCCAGAAACCAAGAGGAGAGTCACGGTTCCAGGGGAGTACAAGGAAGCAAATGGAAAAATGACTGCATTATCAGCTGGAGCTCTTAGAGCAACTTAACAGCCCAAGTTTCCTAACTGGATGGAAAGGAGATTAGTGGACACTAAACTTAAACAGAAAGCAAAGCTCACATATTTGAGAACTCTTAAAAAGAAGCCAGGAAAGATCACTGATAGAATGGAATAGAATGATCAATTTAGGCTAGCTTCAAAAATAAAAGGAATCATATTTCCCAATAACCTTAGCTTTACCAGAAAGTGAAATGATTTGTCTTAATCCCCAAACTATTCATCTTCATGATCTTTTCCATGAAACCCCCTCTCCTTTATATAATAAATTTGCTCTGGCCATTTTTAGTGACCTTTCGGGGACCTGAAAATAGAATCTGTTGACTTGAACATTAGGGGGTCATTGACAATGTTCAGATTACTATGGACCAAGCGTTAAATGGATATTAATTTAGAAAAAGTTCGTAGAGGTAGAATTTTTAAGGTATCCTAAAACAGCATGCAAATCCATGTCAAAACATTAAAGAAAAAGGAAAAAGTTGGTAGGCACTAAGGCCCTCCTATGTATGAAGAAACTATCCAGTTCTGAAAAGGTGCTTGTATTATTTTCCTAGGGCTTCTGTAACAAAGTACCATAAACTGGGGAGCTTAAAACCATGGAAATATATTGTCTCAGAGCTCTGGAGGCCAGATGTCTGGAATTAAGGTGTTTGTGGCGCACGTTCCCTTTCTCCTAACTTCTGGTAGCCTCAGACGCTCTTTGTCTTGTAGATACGTCACTCCAGTCCTTGGTCCTCACGTGGCCTTCTTCAGTGTCTTCACATTGTCTTCTGCGCATGTCTGTCTATCTCTGTTTCCAGATTTCACTTTTTTACAAGGAGAGTAGTATAGAACTCAGCGTAATGACCTCATTTTAATTTGATTACTTCCTTGGAGACTCTATTTCCAAACAATATCACATTCTCAGGTCCTGGGACTTAGGTCTTCAGTGTCTTTTCCAGGAGACCTTTCAACCCACAGTAGCATGTTAGTTTCAGAGCTGATCCCACAAAAAATCCTCAACTGTCTCTCCTCTCTTGTATTCTTACTATGACTTTTCCTAAACTGGAACGGCTCTTGCTAAATCCTGGCTCTTCAATGACAAAGTATCTTCAGTGGAGATATTTTGTGATGTTGAAATTTCTTTCATCAAAGCAGGAATTGTAGCGGGGTTATCTTTCCCAGGGTCCCAGACCCAGTGGGCACGTGGTCAAATGATTATCAAATAAGTGATCACATGTGCAATCGTAGAGTTTGGATATGGATTTGTTTCTTAGAAATTTGTACACAATTTACTGTAAGCCTGAACTCAGTTTTTTAACGTATTTCCCATATGGTGTATTGCAGTATAATTCTACCCATAGGCTATTATAAATCCGTAGAGGGAAAAGAAAGTCTTTCCATGAGCAGAGAGAATCTCTTCCAGCGGAAGTAGCGAACACCACCTGAAGCATCCAAAAGGGGAAAATTAGGCCAAACAGTTTTAAAATCATCAGGGCTGGCAACAACGATGAAGCCCAAGCCACTGTCACAGGCTTCTACTGTCAGGGACCCAAGTGGCAGTGGAATCAGAGATGAAACTCGGAGTAATTATTTGGGGAGAGAGCTAGACTGATTTCTTTATCATGCTCTTCTGACTTTCAGTTAAGCATTTTTCTGCCTGCTCTGATTTTGTGAGGCTACTGAAACTGAAAACTTTTCCATACTCAAAATTTCCTTTTGTCAGGACGCAGGGTTTAAAGATTTTTACTCTGATAGTAGTTCTTTAAAAATCTTTGAGTATCTTTTTTAGACAGAACTTTAAAATGTGGTTTACTTTTTTACCTTGTAAGAATAAGAAGAAGTCAAAAGAGGAGACAAATCAGAAGGTTAGAAAGTCTTCATCTCAGGAGCGAAGGGGATATTTTATCGAATTAAACAAACAATGCATTTAAACCGGGGATAGCGTTACTGAGGTATTTTCCAAGGCTAACCCGGAATGCGTATTGGAGCTCCTGCCACTCTGTTCCAGCTGCTAACCCCTGTCTCTCAAGGCTGGGCCCAGCACTCCCAGATCCTCAGCATCTTAAAAAGAAGGTGGCAATCTGGGTTTTTAATCTGGATAACTCAGTGTGCATGTATGTCCATGCATGAGCGTGTATAAGTTAGGGGGAGCCAAGCCAGAGCTGTAGGCCGAATTTGGCCCACAAGAGGCAATTTGCAGCCTCTCCTCTAAACAGAGTACAGTATTTTGGCAAGAGAAATTTATCCACATGGAAAATATGTTAAAAGAATTAATTAGGCCCTGGATTTATCTGAACTCTAATCTTCCCTAGTTTGATATCAGATTTTAAGCAGCACATGAGAGCTAAAGCATTAACTGGAAGAGTGACATCATTCTACTAACGTCATTTTTTTGTTGCACACCTATGTACATTAGGCCTTCTCGGGTATGGGGAGTTGGCGGCATGAGGGAGTGGAACCATATTGAATGCAGTGAAGTGAGATGTCTTTGCTGGAAGACGCTACGTTAAAGTTAAGAGACAATGGACTGATGGGCTTTTTGATCAACAGTCCCTTCAACAGTTGTGACAGATGATACTTTGGCATACTGTCACTGCACAATCCTAACTACTGAAGATATCAGGAAATGTCATCCTAACCCTCAAATTACTTCCTTAAACTACAGCAGGGAAACATACCTGCCCAGGACAGGCTGCATTCCCAGATAGTTCCTCTTGATTCTACATTCGTCTAGCATGTATCATACATGTATATTATGATAGGTGGGGTATCTTAAGCTTAGCAGTAGACTCGAGAGCTGTACCTAACTAGGAAATACAAAGATGGGGGCGCCCGGCTGGCTCACTCGGAAAAATAGGTGACTCTTGATCTTGGGGTTGTGAGTTCAAGCCCATCAGGTGTAGAAATTACTTTTAAAAAATGTACAAATGACAGTGATGCCTTTTTATTTTTACTTAAGAAAAGTCTTATCTGGTTCAGTCGCTGATAAACATCTGACCCAAGGTGAAAAAGATTTTTTTATATTCTAGAAAACCTGTCAAACTTCCTCACCGTCTTAAGGAGTAATTTGTTTAGAATTGTCAAAACAGTAGCACACTTATTAAAATTTTACAGAACTTTCCTTGTAGGCGTGAAGGTTATTATAATAGAAGGGTTTTCTATGAAAAGTCTTAGTCTGTCAATTGTTTAAAAATCATTAAAATTCTGTCCATAGGAATGTTTGTTTTCATATGTTCAGATGTTTATTTCTCAACTTGGCATCAGATTTACATTAACTTCTTAATTATTATAACTACTTAATTTACTGCTTTCGGGATTTAAAAGTTGATTTTCCTCATTAATTAATAGGTGCTAGAAATTAAAGCTAGAGAGTTTAATTATGAGATCTGGTTATTAACATTAATCTCTTGTTTTTTTTTTTTAATTTACTGGGAGACATTTCAAATACGTAGGAAAGTAGGAAGATCAATATAATAAAAACCTATGAACCTGTCACATAGATTTAAGTCAATTACACTTTGCTGTGTTTGCTCCGTGTTCTACTCAGACATTCTGACATTCCAACCCTAAATACATCAGTATGCATTTCTAAAACTGACATTTTTGTAACTGCAAGGTAAGCATCTTTTTAACAAAGTTATCAATAATTTTCTAATACCAGCTACCTTCCACTCAGTCTCTTATTCAAATTTCCCTTGTTCTTTCCCAAATATCTTTGATAAGCCAGTTCACTTAAATCAAGAAGCACTAAGGTCCCTGTGTTGTATTAGGTTGTCTCTTAAGTCTCTTTTAATCTTGAAGAGTTCTCTCATGTTTGTTTTCATGACGCTAAGTTTTTACAAACTGGGACACATGTCTTGTAAAGTAATCACAGGATTTAAAGCAAGTCTCTAGTCCTCTGGCAATTCCTAGTAAGTGGCTCGAACCATCCTAGCACTGGGAATAGAGAGAAAAGTTGGACATATAGATATATGTATTTGAAGCACTTGAAAGTAGAGTGCTATCAAAATATTACAGGGCCAAAATTTGGGAGGAAGGAAGCCTGAATAGATGTACTTTGCATATGAGGCTGCTTTTCAGCAAGAGGTATTAGTTGCTTCTGAAGTTTAACATTTTCTAAGGAAATAATGCAGAAGATTGGGGATTTTGGTAGAAAAGGAAACTATTTTGAAAAGGACCACATGGGGGTATCTGGGTGGCTCCGTCGGTTAGGTGGCTGCCTCTTGATTTTTTCTCAGGTCCTGATCTCAGGGTGGTAAGACTGAGTCCCACATTGGGCTCCGTGCTGGGCGTGGAGTCTGCTTGAGATTCTCTCTCTCTCCCTCTCTCTCTCTGTCCCTCCTTCTGCTTGCAGCCTCTCTTTCTCGAAAATAAATAAATCTTTAAAAAAGGACTAAATGTGAATTTGAGAGCTAAATACAAGCAGTGAAATCAAGTCATAATTATATTGGCTTAATAGATGGGCATAAAAAACTGGTGAACTGAAAGCTCGGCCTGAGGGAAATATTCAGACTGAAGCACAAAGAGACAAAAGGAAGCATAGTATAGAAGAGAGTCTGTGAGATATTTATGGTGCTATGAAAAGGTTGAAGGTATGTGTATTTGGAATCCCCAAAGGAGAAGAGAGAATAGGACAGAAGTACTATTTAACGAAATAATTTCTGAGAACTTACCAAGGCAGAAAGATATTAGCTCTAAAATTCAAGAGGCACAACAGACTTCAAGCCGGAAAAATATAAACCCACACCAGTGCAGTTCATTAAAAAAACAAAAAACAAAAATAAAAACAAAAAAAAGAAACCCTTTAACGCTTGTAATAGAGCATGACTCCTATTTTTTTTCTCTAATGTGCACCCAAGAATAAGAAGGAATGAATGCATCTTTAGTCCTATACTCAGAGGCAGAGCCCACTGTGAGCATGTGTGTGTGGTTGCTGGGTGTGAATTACCCAGACCGCTTTGTGAGCATTGTGAGCTTGGAGCCCGAAGCACAGAGGGAGTAAATTGCTTCCTGGACCCGATTCCATTGTGCTTGGGGGCAGGTTTTCTGGCACCAGCCAGTTCTCCTGGCCTCCACTGCTTTCTGACCCTGTGTACCCAGAGATAGGGTCAGAGTCCACAGGGTAAGGGTTCACTCCCACAAGACGGCCCCCTCCCCTGCTTTGGACAGTTTTTAAGCCCACCTCTCCCTCTTCCATTCTGCCCCACATTTGGGCAAGCTGGTAAGAAAGCCCAGGGACTGGGGCACCTGGCTGGCTCAGTCGGTATAGTTGCGACTCTTGATCGGGGTCATGGGTTAGAGCCCCACGGTGGGTGTAGAGATTACTTAGAAACACGGTCTTAAAAAGAAAAAAAAAAACCCCAGGTGCTCTTGTCTTTGGCAGCAGATGAAAGTTCGAACCTTGGCCTGTAAGCTGGAACCCTTACTCCAGCCCCACTCCCCGACGACCACAAAAATTTCAAGCCAGTCTTCTTTCCCTGCTTTCTCAAACCATTCTCAGACCAGCTTGGGAAGCCAGCCCTGCTCTACCCCGTAAGCCTCGTGATATGTGTAATAAACCTTCCATACCTTCCGGGTGTGTGTGTCCTCCTCACTTTCATCGTCAGAAGTCAATCTTAAGGGTTCATTTCACCCACAATTTCACTATAGATAAGAATAGTGAAAGTGATCAGAAAGAGATTACCTCAAAAAGAACACTTACGACTCGTAACTGACTTCTCAACAGAAACGACAAAATCTAGAGTATACTGATTTTTTTAAAAGCACTGAAAGAAAACAACTGTCAAATTAGAATTCTATGTCCAGAGAAAATTTGTTGCAGAAGTGAAGGGGAACAAAGGCATTTTCAGACAAAAACTGGTAGTCGTCACTAGCAATCCCACACTAAAGTAATAATGGAGGGTTTTGTTCCCTAAGGTAGTTGTTCTCCACCAGGTGGGGGGTGGGGGGGGCGATATTTGGAGACATGTTGTATTTGTCACAATGAGGGTGGGGGTGAGAAGTAGAGGTGCTACAGACATCTACGTAGAAGTCCGGGGACGCTGCCGAACTTCCTACCGTGCACAGGACAGCCCCCCAAACAAATGAATTCCCGGTCCCAAAATGTCAGCAGTACTGCAGTTGAGAAACCTTGCCCTAGAGGAAGGGAAATTTAGGATGACGTAGACACTGGTACACGTTTTGTAGCAGCTCTCTTCACGCTTTCCGAAGCCTAGAAACTACACGCAGATCCCTTCTGTGGTGAATGGAAAGCAAACCATAGTAGGTCCTTATGATGGGCTACTACTCAGCATTAAAAAGTTAGGTTTAGGGGCACCTGGGTGGATCAGTGGGTTATGCCTCTGCCTTCAGCTCAGGTCATGATCCCAGGCTCCTGGGATCAAGCCCCGCATCCTGCTCTCTGCTCAGCGGGGAGCCTGCTTCCTCCTCTCTCTCTCTCTCTGCCTACTTGTGATCTCTGTGTGTCAAATAAATAAATAAAATCTTTTTTAAAAAAGTTATGGATACACACCAAAGACAAGTGAATCACAAAAGCATTATGCCGAGTGAAAGAAACCAGTCTCAACTGGTTACCGATGTAGGATTTCATTGCTAGGACATTCTTGAAAAGACAAAACTAATGTTGGGAAACAGATCAATGGTTACAAGGCTTTGGGGTGAGAGGAAGAATGTGTGACTACAAAAAGATAGTATGAGGGCATTTTTTGGTTGTGTGTCCTGATTTGGGTGGTGTTACCTGAAAATAATAAAATTTATAGAACTGTACCCCAAAAAGGTCTTTTCTGTTACATGTTAATTTTTTAGATACGACGGAAACATGCTTAAAAAAAATTTTATTCAAAAAAACAAAAACTTTATTCAGCCAAATTGTATGTACCAAGGCAATGAGGCCTGACCGTTTAGCCTAATCGAAAAGTAAAATTTGGCTTATCGTAGACTCGTGGTTCTTAGCCAAGGGTCTGTGTAAAACAGAAGTTTTTAAAATGATAACTGCCTATGCCTTCCCTGGTTCTCATTCACTGGGTCAAGACCAAGGCCAGATATGTCTTTTAACATAGCTCTGTAGGCATTTGTCCTGCATCAAGTGGAAAATAACTGATTTCCACTCACAAATTACTACAAAACCTCAGAATGTTATTTCTCATAAGCCAACTGCTACAATAATGGCATCAGAAATGTCCACATTATTTTCTGTGAAAGGTACTGGTGGTATCAGTCTAGGTAGTTTAACTGCTTTAACAAACACTCCCTAAGTCTGAACCATTTCATGAAGTAAGTGTCTATATCTTGGTCGTGTCAAAATACACCAGTGGTAATACAAGGGTGAGCAGATGGCCTTGCTTCACCCAGTAATTCAGGGACCTTGGCTCTTATCATTTGGTGGCTTTGGTCTGACCTTTATGCCTTAGTCTCCTCCAAGCCTGGAAGCTGTACATCTCCCCTCTGCCTACATTCCATTGGCATTCAAGGGTATGGCTCCACCTTCAAGGGAAATTGAAAATGGAGGCTAATTGTGATCCCAGGAACACAAAGAAACTGCCACAGTTGAATGTACTTCCTCTACAGGCCAACGGAGAGCATGTGCACGTGCCTTTGCAATGATCTGAGTGAAGGACGATGGATAATTTTATACTTTCCATAGTTTAAAACTCATGTCAAGACCCTCCAATCAGCGTAAAACAGTCAAGTTTCTAAAGCGTTAAGTGTGTGTTCCGAAAAAGACTAGAAAACACATGAAGGAATTGAACTGAGTCCCAAATTCCCCTTTGCCAATGTAAGTACATGCTAGCTTCAGCAGCAATGACACATCTTGGCACGACTCTCGGACCTTTTTCTTTTCCTTCTCACTCCCAGTAAGTCTTTTGCATGTGACCTTCAAGAACCCAGGAGCTGGTCTTGCTGTAACACTCAGAGTCTAGGTGTCCTATCGAGAAGTAACTTTTTGGAAACCTTCCAGGCTTCAGAGGCCTCCCACCCCATTCTTGCTCTTGATCGCAAAGGCCTGCTGACATCACCCATGATTGTTTCCCGTGTACTCCAGGGAATGACTTGTCCTGCAGGTTTGGTCATCTCTGTTCTATTCTGTTTTCTTCCCTCCCTACCACGTGCACTTGGAAGATCCCATTCTCTACACATTTCTTATGACAGTATGTGAAAGTATTATCCATAACTCTAACGTGTACCGTCTGTCTTCACACAAGTGATAAATTGGGTGGGGTCCGTGTGATGGCATTCCAGAAGGGCTCCAAGAAGAAATCACACACGGGATGTCCCATATCTCCCTCCCTCTCCACTTCGCCACTAGAGAAATGATTCTTTGGCTTGTGTGACAGTGATGCCTGCGACATTTGTATGTGTGTGAAGATGTGGAAAGGGGAGGAAATGGAAGAATAGAGATTGTCTGTGATCTCCTGAGAGAGGAATGTATCCCCTCTTTTCTGAGAAGAGCCTACATATCAAGCAAAAGGAATAATGGGCACCTCTTACACACACACGGAGCAGACAGCCTTTGTATTGATTTGAAAGCAAATTTTGTTTCCAGGACGTGATGACTTGCAAAGGATTCTATGCTACCTCCTTCCTGAAAAGCTGAATGGAGTGACATAACTGGACAGTGCTTTTCCTCTCTCTTAAAATCATCTCCTGCGACCAGTCCTTCCACGTAAGTGTTTTCAGGAGTCAGGAGAGCGAGTCCTCCAAGAGGCCCTGGCCCGGGCTTCAGCGTGAGGTCAGTGTCAGAACAGCATTGTAGGGTTATGACTTCGTAGGGGTAGGATTTCACATTTAAAAAACCAGCAAACTTTGCTTTCGTTGGGGATTGAGATGTAAGACCTCGGGCTCAGCGTATGGGTGAAGGAAAAGGAATAAGAAGATACATGCGCAGACGGACAAAATTGATGTCCACTAGGCAGTGGCTGTGTGGTTTGCAAGCGCCTGTGTCCCTTGTTCCCTCCAATTCCCCAGGCTGTCCCTCTTACACTCTCATAGGGAGCCCAGCAGAGCACTTGTCTCAGGGTTGGTGTCAATCCTCGTGAAAGAGAAAATTGGGGGGCTGAAGGAAATGCGACATTTCATAAACCGCGGGAGACATTAAAAAGATGCCTTGAAGGGATTGAAATGGCGAAGCTTGAAAGAGAAATGAAACCCAAATAACACAGAGAAACATGTTATGTTTGAATTTGAGCTTGAACTATTTGAGCATCACTTTCCTTTAAGCAACTACCTGCCATGTCCAAGTTTCTTGAAACAATATAAATGACTTCACTGATGACCACAGAGTGTGCCAAACCCTCTAAATCTTAGGGTAAAAATCTGACCTATCACGATCTCCTGCAGGGAATGTCCTTTTGTTTGTGCGAGGCTCAGTGGCGTTGGAAAATGGCTTGTGTTTATTTCTGAACAAAGAGAAACTATTCGCAGCCCGCTGTAGCAAGAGGGTCAGCCACTGTCACTTGCGTTTGGCAGACACTCACAGGTAGGTAAGCAGTGGGAAAGCTTTGTGGTGGAAACAAATGGAAGGCTTCAGGTATGCTCCAGTTAGAGAAGTCACTGGCCTGGGGAAGCTGGGGACAGGCTAACAAGAAAGAGGGACATCCTAGTGGTTATACTGAAGAGCGAATTTGCCTTTCTCTAGTGAGCCCTGAGTTGGAAACAGGGGCAAACGTTAGGGAAGTTGGCAGGTCCTGACCATTCTTTTTTTTTAATTTCAGTATAGTTGACATACAGTGTTACATTAGTTTTGGGTGTACAACATACAGATCCGAGTTCTCTATACCCTATGCTATGCTCACCACAGGTGACATCTGTCACCATACAGTGCTATTACCATATCATTGGCTATATTCCCGATACCGTGTCTTTTATTGTTGTGACTTACTCATTTCACAATGGGAAACCTGTATCTCCCACTCCCCTGCACCCGTTTTGTGCGTCCCCTGGCCCCCTCCCCTCTAGCAACCGTCCGTTGGCTCTCTGTATTTATAGCTCTGATTCTGCTTTTTGTTCATTTATTCATTTGTTTTGTTTTGTTTAGATTCCACCTATGAATGAAATGATACAGTACTTGTCTTTCTCTACCTGAGTTATTCCACTTAGCATAATGTGCAATAGGTCCATCCATGTTGTTGCAAATGGCACACTCTCGTTCTTTCTATGGCTGAGTAATATTCCATTGTGCGTACATGCCGCATTTCATTATCTATTTGTCTATCGGTAGATACTTGGGTTGCTTCCATGGCTTGGCTATTGTAAATAATGCTGCTATAAACATAGGGGTGGATGTGTCTTTTCAAATTACTGTTTTTGTTTTCTGTGGGTAAACACCAAGCAGTGGAATGATTCGGTCATATGATACTTCTACTGCTAATTTCTTGAGGAACTTCCATACTGTTTCCAGAGAGGCTGCACCAGTTTGCATTCCTACCAGCAGTGGAAGAGGGTTCCCCTTTCTGTGCATCTTGGCCAACATGTGTTGTCTCTTGCATCATTAATTTTAGCCATTCTGACAAGTGTGAGGAGCTATCTCATTGTGGTTTTGATTTGTATTTCCCTGGTGATGAGTAATGTTGAGTGTCTTCTCATGTCTGTTGGCCATCTGGATGTCTTCTTTGGAGAAATGTCTATTCAGGTCCTCTGCCCATTTTTAACTTAGATTATTTGTTTTTGTTTTTGTTTTTTTGGTGTTGAGTTGTAGGAGTTCTTTATATATTTTGGATATCAACCCCTTAGCAGCTGTATCATTTGCAAATATCTTCTCCCATTCAGTAGGTCAACTTTTCATTTTATTGATGATTTCCTTGACTGTGTAAAAATGTTTTATTTTGATGTGGTCCCCATAGTTTATTTTTGCTTTCGTCTCCCTTGCCTTAGGAGACATATCTAGAAAAACATTGCTACAACCAATGCCACAGAAATTACTGCTTGTGCTCTTGTCTAGGATTTTTATGGTTTTAGGTTTCACATTTAGGTCTTTAATCCATTTTGAGTTTATTTTTGTTTATGGTGTTAGAAAATGGTCCAGTTTCATACTTTTCCATGTAGCTGCCCAGTTTCTCACACCATTTATTGAAGAGACTGTCTTTTCCCTATTGTATATTCTTGCCTCCTTTGTCACAGGTTAATTGACCATATAAGAAAATTGTGTTTCTATTTCTATAATTAGTTATTTACCACCTCAGAAATTTTTAGGAAAAAAAAACAGTGAAATATAACAACATTTGAAAACAATGTTCTCTGCTTTTAGAAATACTCCATATTTCAATAGGAAGGCTAAAAATTTATCCCCTACAGCTGCCAAAAAAAAAAAATAGAGCTCAAAGAAATTGACCAAACCAATATTTGAAATGGCTTTATTATATTTTTCATTTCAGTTCTTGTGCTTTTCAACTCTAGAATTTTCATTTGGTTCTTTTTTATCATTTTTTCCTCTATTGAGACTCCCTATTTGTTAACTCTTTATTAGCATATTTTCTTTTAATTTATCAAATAGAGTTTCTGTCACTTCTTGAACAAATTTATAATACCCCCTTCAAAGACATTCTCTGGTAAATCCAACATCTGTGTCCCCTCACAGTTTCTAACTGGCTACTCTTTTCCTGAGTTTAAGTTACACTTTCCAGTTTCTTTGTATGCCTGGTAAATTTTGGTTTAAAAGTAGACATTTTAGACAATATTTTATATAATATGTTATAATAACTCTGACTTGTTTTATTTTTCTGAGAGTTTCTCTGGTTGCTTTGTCTGGTGTTTAGTAACTTGTCTGAATTTAAGCTGTAGAATCTGTTTTAACCCACCCCCAACCCACATCATCCCCCCCCTAACTCCCAGTATGCAGCTGGTGACATCTCTTCAGATGTTTAGGTCTTATGTTTATACTTTAGCCCCACTTTCTAAAGGTACACTCTGGGTCTGAATAGCTTGGCAGTTGGCCAAGTAATTTGTCTGCCATTGTGTTCTAACAACTGAGCCCACAATGCTTCCACCCTCTGCTGGATGAACTGTGCGTGGTTAAGGAATACGCAGCCAGTTCTCATGTTTCCCTGGGCTTTCACTTTTCTCCAGGATCTTCTGGGCCTCCCCAGTGTTTTTATTTGGCCATCCACTGAGGAGGTATGGAGAACTTATCTCAGAATTTCTGTGTTTCTCTGATTTCCAGGGTCGCTCCATTACATACCTGGCTATAAATCAACATTCACTTCAAAGCAGAACCTCAGCCTTGGGCTACCAAAGCTGGGATTTACCCCCCCACCCCCATAAACCAAGTCTGTCACTTATTACTGGCAAATCTGTGGGTTTTCATCCTTTACCCTTTATTCTTCACAGGTGTTACCCCTAGTAAATCTCTTGCACATTTAATTCCATACTGGCATCTGCTTTTCAGAGGACCTAAATGGACACAGTTGGTGGCATAGTTAAATGGATCAGCTTTCCAGTTTTCACTGATGAGGCATCCAAACTTGAGTTGGATGATCTGGAATCATCCTCATTCATGAAACCGGGACTGCTCTGGAACCAGCAACTCATCTCTGTCCAGGTCTACTGGCTTAAATCAAAGATATTGCTCAATGCCTGAAGGAACCCAGAAGGAAAAGTCTTCCTGTGGGAAGGGATGAGGCAATCATATGGGGGAGCATTTGAATTTAGTCAGTTTTCACCAGTCTGTTGTGGGAAAGCTAGATTAGGACCCAAGGGAGGATCCACAGGGAACATCCGGGCGAAAGCCTGAGCCAAGAGGTAAAAAGGGGGCATATTCCCAACAGCCTTCTAAGATTTCCTAATTGTATTCAAGAACTGAATTTAACTGCTAGAAGTAGAAACCTGAATACGTTGGCTAAAAACACAATGGTTTGTTCTCTCGCATAAAACAAGCTCACAGATGGTCAGACTACTATTTGTGTGACAACTCCACAAAGTCCTCAGGGATCTAGGACCATCTCTTGTGCTCAGCCATTCTCACCATGTGGCTTCTGTCCTTAAGGTCATCCCATGTTGCAGGGTAGCTGCCGACACTCCAGCCATTATGCATGCAGTCTAGGAAAGCGAATGGAAGGAAAGCAAAAAGGCTCTCCCCCAAAACTGAGTAAGCTCCTTTAAAGACATTTCCCCAAAGTCGCATACACCACTTCCACCAAATCCTGTTGGTTAAAACTTGATCACAACAAAAGAGAGCATAAAGCATAGTCCTTTATTCTGTACCCAGGCTTCTGTTATTAAACAGAAGCCTGCCACAATGATCTTTCAGTTTAAAAGATCTACGTTGATCTAGTTGAAGTTGAACAGCATGACCAGAAAGAGAGAGGATCTTGGGGTAACATTTTTCCTTATGGCTCCCACAAGAGAGAGACAAGAGGGCAGATTGAACCCGTTTTGTGAACCATGCGATAGAATCCTCCATGACCAACATTTGTCATACAAGAGTCAACTCACTACTCTAGAGACCCTGGAAAGAACTCAGACATGAGACTCCATGGGATACAACTTCGTCATTTTTCTACATGTCATTGAAGACTTATTTTTTGTTTTGAATAATAGCAATTGGAAGGGCTCAGCCATATCTCATTTAAAAAAGGGGAGATGGTTCTGTTATAAACTTCCTTAACCAGTGTAGTCTTGCATGATCATGGCTCCCGGGCTTACCCCCAAGAATGTACCCAGTGTTTTAAAATAGCATTTTAACAAAATACAATCAACCAAATTGGCTATGAAAATCTACTAAATACAAACTCAGATTTGGTAACAGCCTCTCTTACACACAAACACACACACACACACACACACACACATTCTAGTGATGATCTAGAAATCATCCCAGATCTAGAACTGACTCTGATAAACCACAGTTGCAATTTTCTTGAATATCTTTATTTACCAGAGAAATCTTCATTGAACACACAGCACGGACTTAGAAGAGTTTCCTAAGAAGTGGACAGGTTTTTGCTTTCTCTTTGATTATTCATAGAAGGTGAATGGGTCATTTTTCTAGGCCTGAAGGCCTGTGTTGATGAGACATAAAAATATAGAGAAATGAGAATAACTCATGTCAAGGAGGCATATATTGTATCAGAAACTTTCTTGAATGGGAAGCGTTCAGCAAGAGAGACCCACACTTGGTTTTCCCCATTCTGGACACCAGACTCTTGCCTACAACTATCAGGCAGAAATATATAACCCGTGGAAGAAACATTTCACCCAGAACTCCATGAGGACAACCTGGAAATTTACTAAGAATCATAAATGTATAAATTTTAGTGTAAAGGCAAAGCATGATGTTATACAATAATTATAACATTAATATTTGAAAAGCACCTACACACCACACACTGTTCTAAGTGCTTTCTCTTTATTTAACTCATTTAATCTTACCAACAAGCCCATAAAAAAACGTTTTATTTTCCCCATTTTCAGATGTACCCATGAGTCACAGAGAAGATAATTAACATAAGAACATATAACTTGTAAATGGGTTCCTGACTTTACAAAACTTGTGCTTTTAACCACTGTGGATTGTGTAGAATAATGCACTGCCTTTCATTTCCTACAGTAATTTTTATTATTTTCTCTCTGAAGAATTGATGAAGATCCTTTGCCAGGTGTGACTAAGAAAATGGTCTTTGTTTTGGGCCCATTTTGGTTTATGTTGTTCTGTTGTTACATTGTTAGTCAAGTTCTGGTGACAAGTCCCCTTCTGGGTGTCACATTGCCACCTCCATTGTCTGTATTAAGTGAGGCCACATGTGTTGGCTTAGCTAAACTGGAACTGTGTTTTCCAGAATTTTGTCCCTGATGTAGTTTTGGTTTCTGATGGACCACAACAGATTTGAGAAGGTAAAGACGAAGCAATGGTCATTATTCCCTGAAGGTCAGTGTAAGGCGCTGGGCAACACTGGGAGCGCGTGCATTGCCACTGTTAGGGTGGCTTGGGACAGGAGATCCCGGGCCTGCAGACTCTTCAGCTCCTGCCTGCTCTCCTTCAGCTTCAAGTTCTGGGCCACATGCAGCTCCATGAGAAAAGATGCTGGCTTCTACAGGTTACCCACATCGTCAAAACTGAAAATGGTAAGAGATGCTTTCTACTTTGTTCTGTGGCTTCCAGTTTGTCCTCGGTCTCTTCCACTTCAAGTTCAGTGTCTCTTTCTTCTAGCCCTAATACCCGTAGTGACCTCAGGCTCATCACCGTGTGCAGAGACAACAGCTTCCCATGCAGCACCTCGCCAGCTCCCACATTGTCTAAGGTCTCGTCCTTGTGGTAAATTCCTAATTCTGTATCACATAGGGTGGTTCTGCTTTCCCAATTGAACTCTAATGGACAAACTCATTTCTACTGTGATAACCAACTAACAGAACCAGCGGCTTAACATAACAAAGGATTATTTGGAGCTCAGATTGTAAGTCCAAGGTGAGTCAGCAAGGTGGGTGATTGGGGTGGCTCTGCCCTGTGTAATCACCCACAGCTCACACTTCCCTTTATCAAATACCCGGATGCTTTCCTCTTGCCTGCAGTGGACCCTAATGGTACCCCACCCTGATCTCTTCCTTTAGGCAGATGCACACATCCCCAGCTGCTGAAGGTGTTGGCCAATGGCTCACAGCTTCTCCGTCTTCTAGAAAGTTGCCCTTGGCCAAAAGCAAGCCTCTTCAGAGAGAAGGTGATACCTCTATCTCTGGGGAGTGGACCTCAGCCAATGATTGAATGACAAAGGGTTCCGAAGGCCATCTCTCTTGCCTTAGTGTGGGACTAATTGTAGTGCTCCAGAAGTATCCCCTAGTATTGGACCGAATCGATTCTATACCTAACACTACTCATTTCCTTGGATTTCCCCATGCTCTATCTTCTTTCCCTAAAATCCTTTATCCTAAGAATATACCCCCAACAAATCACTTGAACAAGAATCTTAGACTCCTACGAAACCTGATCTAAAACATTCCCACACACAGAACATATTCCATCATTCTCCCAGGGAGCCACTGAAGTCCCATCTAATCAACGAATCTGGCTCATAGTCCTGCATCTCTGGGTGACGCATGGTATCTACGTCTGGACCAGCCCTGGTTCTACTTGGTCTGAAAGACTAACAAAAACGACAAATTATCCAGCTTACCTTCCAACATACACCTAATGTGTAATGGCAAAAATCAACACTCCTATTTGGAAAGGGGCAAAAGGGAGACACACAGAAGTCGCTGAAATGTGGCAATTTAAAAACTCTGCTTTGCAGATGATTGGAGGCCCTATGCTGAGAGCGAAGAACATTCTGGATCAGGCCCTGGTTTTCTCTCTTGCGGTAATGCCACTGTCCACTGTTCTTTATGGTCCCTGGACCTGCTCTTTGGAGGTTTTTCCTTGCCGTATCTTTAAGATATATATATATATGCCCTCTTTAAGTCTGTATAGCTCTCTCAGTTGCCCTTAGAAGATCACGGATTAAAATTAAAATTAGAAGATTGGTTTTAAGTCTTAACTACTCAAAGGCTTGTTTTGTTTGGTATTGCCCAGGCTTGTGGCTTCCTGAGCAGAATAAGACTCTCACAAACTGAATTGACTTGTTGCTTCTGGGTGGCTCAGTCGGTTGAGCCTCCGACTCTTAGTTTTGGCTCAGATCATGATTTCAGAGTCGTGAGATCAAGCCCCGTGTCGGGCTCCATGCTCAGTGGGGAGTCTGCTTGAGAGTCTCTCTCTCTCTCTCTCTCTCTCTCTCTACCTCTGCCCCTCCCCCCCACTCTCCCTTTCTCTCAAATAAACAAATAAAATCTTTGAAAAAACCTTAATAGATTTAACAGTAGGTAAATAGAAAAATAAAATGTGGTATATCCATATAATCAGATATTATTAAAAAGAATGAAGTGGTCTCACATGCTACAGTGCAGATGAACCTTTAAAACATTATGCTAAGTGATAGAAGTCAGATACAAAAGATCACAGATTCATGGTTCCTAAGGGCTAGGAGGAGGCAGAGTGGGGAGTAACTGCTAATTGGCGTGATGTTTCTTTTTGGAGTGATGAAAAAGTTATGGAATTAGATCATTGTGATAGTTATACAACTTTGTGAATATACTAAACATTACTGAATTATATACTTAAAAAGTAAACTTAGTAAAAACTTATTAGATTTCTTAACATATGATTGTAATTACTTCTGTCTTGCAATCACACCCACAGTTCTTCTGGAGACATAATTAACAGATCTGGCACATTTTTTTGCTGTTTTCTAACTTCCCCATCTTTAGATTTCTCTTGATTGCATGTTAAGGGATTAGAGGACAGAGAAGGCCAAACTCTTAATCAGATCTTTTCCCTAAGTAATTTTACATAAGCGAGAGATTTTATTGAGGGCCACACCCTTAATCATAGCACTTTTCAAAACATTGCTTTACTGCAGTGTAATTGAAATAAACTGCATATATTTAAAATGTACAATGTGACAAGTTTTGACATATGTGAGTATACGTGTATTTACATCCATACTCAATGTAATGAACCCATTCTTCCCTAAAGCTTCCTTATGCCCGTTTGTGACCTCTCCTTGCCACCCTACTCCCATCTACTCCCCCAGTCAATCACTGATAGGTTTTCTGTTACTATAGATTAGTTTGCATCTTCTAATATTTGTGTAAATGGAATAATGCAGTGTGTACTCTTTTTTGTCCAACTGAATTCACTCAGCATGATTATTCTGAGTGAAATGGCTGGGTCTTATGGCAGGTGTATGGTTAACTTTTTAAGAAACCGCTAAACTCTTTTCCAAAGTGGTGATAACATGTTACATTTCTACCGGCAATGAATGAGAGTTTCAGTCTCTCCACATCTGTGCCAACACTTGGTATATATGGCAGTGTTTTAAATTTGAGTCATTCTGAAAAGTATTTTCATTTTGGTTTAATTTTTTTAAAGATTTCATTTATTTATTTGAGTACAGTGAGCGAGCGTACTCGAGTCGATGGGGGGTGGGGGGGACAGGCAGAGGGAGAGAGAGAATACCAAGCAGACTCTGTGCTGGGCGTGGGGCCTGACACAGGGCTTGATTTCACAACCCTGAGATCACAACCTGAGCTGAAAGCAAAAGTCAGATGCTTAATCTGACCCACCCAGGCGCCCCTCATTTTCATTTTAATTTGAAACCATATATCTACTTTGATGAACTCTTTTTTATGAATTCGAGGGATTGTTTATTTTCTTAATATTGAGTTTTGAGAGCTCCTTTTATATGTTGAATATGTGATGTTTTCTCTCCATCTGGGGCTTGTCTTTTAATTTTTCTAATGCTGTCTTTTAAAGAGCAAAAGCTTTCAATATTGGTGAAATTCTATTTAACAACATTTTTCTTTTTTTATGAGTTGTGCTTTTGGTGTTATATCTAAGAAATGTTTGCCCACCTCAAGCTCACAAAGATTTTTCCCCTGTTTTCTTCTAGATATTTTGTAATTTTATGTTTTACATTCAGGACTACAATTCTTTTTGAATTAATGTTTGTCTTTGGTATGAGGTATGGGTTAAAGTTCTTTTTTTATTGACATATGAATGTTTCATTGTTCCAGCACCATTTGTCAAGAAGACGATCCTTTCTCCACTGCATTGCCTTTGCACCTCTGTCAGAAATCAATTGACCTTATATGTGCAGGCCTATTTCTAGACTTCCTCTCTATTCCATTGATCTGTCTGTCTACCTTTGTGTCAATACCACATTATCTTCATTAATGTAGATGTTTAAAACATCTTGAAGTCAAGGAGTGTTAGTTCTTTAAATTTGTTCTTTTTCAAAGTTGTTTTTGCTTGTCTAGGTTCTTTGCCTTCCATATTCATTTTAGAATCAGACTGTTAATTTTTATTTTAAAAGTCTACTGAGATTAGGATTTAGACTGAGTTTAATGTATAGATCAGTTTGGCTTCTGATCCATGAACTTTAATTTCTCTCTGTCAACAATATTATGTTGTCTTGGTATTTAGACCTTACACAGCTTTTGTGAGACTTATCCCCAAATCTTTCATATTTTTAATGCTATGGCAAATGGTACTGTATTTAAAATTTCAATTGTTTATCTAGTATATAGTACAGAGAACTTATTAGTTCTAATAGCTTTTTATGAATTCCATTTGATTTTCTATGTAGATAATCATTTAATCTTTGAGTACAAAATTTTGCTTTTTTCTTCCTGGTCTGAATATTTTATTCCCTTTTCTTGCCTGATTGCACTGGCTAGCTCTTTAAATGCAATATTGAATATTCAGTTAAATGGCAAGAGTGGACACCATGATCTTAGGGGGAAAACATTCAGTCATGTACCACCAAGTATGATATTAGCTACAGTTCCTTTGTAAATGCTCTTTATTAGTTTGAAGAAGTTTCCTTCTAGTCTCAGTTTGCTGAATTTTTTTAAACTGGGAATGGATGTTGAATTTTGTCAAATGCTTTTTCTGCATGTGTTGAGATTATCATATAGTTTTTCTTTTATGGTCTCTTAATGTGGTGAAAACAGTCATTGAATTGTGAATGTTAAAACTAATTTCTATTCCTAGGATAAATTCCATTTGGTCATGATATATTGTACTTTTTATATTATACAGTGTTCAGTTTGCTAAATTTTAAAGAAATTTTACAACTATATTCATAAGGGAAATTATTCCATAGTTTTTTTCTTTCTTTTTTCTTTTCTTTCTTTTTTTTTTTTCTTTTTTTTTTTTGTGATAGCTTTGGTTTCACTGTCAGAGTAGTGTTGGCCTCATAGAATGAATTGGGGCATATTTTTTCCTCTTCAATTTTCTCTGTGTTTATGGGAATTGGTATTATTTCTTCCTTAAATGTTAGTTAGAGTTTAGCAATAATGTCAGTTGGGCCTGGAATTTTCTTTGTGGGAAGATTTTTAACTATACTTGTTGGCTCTTAAGTGCTAAAGCCTAGGATTGATGGATCACATTTCTCATAGCCAGAATCAGTCCCATGGTTCCACCTAATTGCAAGAAGGCTAGGAAATATAGGGGAGAACATAGATATTTGGTAGTCAATAAATGTCTGTGTCATAAACTTTCAGAAAGTTTACAGAAAATTATGTCTACATTGAGTAATTGCCCAAAGTTTACTTAAAGTCCCAAGATACAGTCCATCCCCTCCAACACTCTGCAAAGAAGCCCATTGCTTTTATCATACAACTCTGGAAGTAAAATCACATTCTCTGTGCTGTGGCTCCATTCTGTGTTCAGTGGAAACTCAAGTTTTCTCTTCCTATGGCTTCTGCTCCACATCGGTGAAAGAGAGAATTTTATCCAAGTTCAGCTTTGGCAGGAAAAATAATTTCTAGATTGGATCCAAGATGAAAATGGTTCCTTAGTCTTATGGAAACATAAATACCATGATTCTTCCTGTCTTATGCTATAAATACTCCAGTGTCTGCAGCAGCGTCTCTTGGCTGCAGAAATGTTTAAATATTTCATGTCCATCAATATGTGGGCTGGGAAGCCCCATGAAAGCGTGAGTCTTACTAATATTTCCATATTATGAACACATATTATTAATTTCCTAGGCATATCAGAGAAGGTTGTTTGATCACAAATTACAAGCTTACTGTAAGTTGGATCACTCAGGGCACATAAGATGCTGCAACAGAAAACTATTCAGTAGCTTATTCAAGGTGTTTATTTCCCTCTTGGATCACGGTTCAGAAACGTGCAATCCAAGCTTAAGAAAATGGCTATACAGTCCTTGGTATGGGGCTTCCATTTACTTCATAGGAGATGGCTGCCTACTTCTCATCTCCCAGCCAAGATTAAAGGGAAAGGCTTAAGGGAGCATATGAACTTATTGGTGGAAGACAAGTTGGAAGTTGCATACATTACTTCCACTTACCTCTAAGGACCAAAACTTAGTCTCATGACCACACCAAATGGCAAGGGAGGAAATATCATCCTGAGTTGGGAATCCAAGTGCCTAGCTAAAGCTTGGGAGCGCTAGTGTGTAAGAGAGACTGGATATTGGTGGGAAATGAGTAGGGTTTCAGGAGTGCACAATATTTATAGGAACGAAGAAGAAAAGGATTTGGAAAGACGCCAAAGGAGGGTGGCTTTGGATGGGGATGGGGTGCACAGGGAAATGGACACTATGAGAATAGTCAAGGCGCTACTGTTGGGTTAAAAAAATAAAACCCCAACCATTTTGTCATTTTTCTGTCACTTGTTCTAGATTCGGGGTCCAAATGACCAAGACATGGTGCCTGCCTTACACCGCATGGGGGAAATAAGGAAGAGTCAGATGGATGTTTCCTCCTGAAACCCCTTGGGTGTCCATAGCTGGAAAGGGAGCCATTTGGATTTCTCATCCCACTAGGTTTTTGACAAAAGGGAAATACAGTTTCCTAGAAAGAAAGGGGTGTTGGTCTATCACAAAACATACTTATCACAGATGGAATATTGGTCCCATCCAATTGATTTGGCCATTCCAAAAACAAGATTGTGGCTACTATAAAAAAGAAGCCACCCTACTATCCCATATGCTGCCAGGATTTAGGTTTTGCTGATGCTTTCTTTGTAATGTTTCTTGTACCTATGCCTTCTTCCCCATTCTTTATATGCTTCCCAAGCCTTATCATCTGTTGCCTGAGCTACCTGTCCTTGGCTAGGATGCTTGGGATGCAGGTAAGAGAAAGCCCTAGAGCTCAAACGATGCCAACGATAAGGACATTTATTACCACCTGTATCAAGCAGGTCAGAAGTACAAGTAGGTCCCAAGCCCCACGGATCGGGGCTCTGGTTCTGTTTTGCTTGCAGTTCTCTTCATTTCCCCCTTATCCATATGTTGGCTCTCGTGAAATGGCTGAGACATTCCAGGCATCGCATCCCTACATACCACCAGCAGAAAGAGAGGAACTTCTCTTGTCTGTATGATTCTTGTAGGAATATAGTGGATGCTGTGATGTGCTGCCTGTAACCCTCTTCAGGATCCGAGGACTTCTCCCAGCTGCTGGGAGTGTTTCCGGCAGAGCCTGCAGCTGGCAGCCCTTTTCGGAAATGCTCTCTGCAGATGAGAACTGACTGCCTTATCCAAGTTCATCTTCCCTTCCTGGGAGTAGCCAATATCCAATAACTATGTCACACGTGTTTAAAGGCCCAGCCTCCTCACCCCAACTCAGAACAACTCTATGGGACCATCTCGAGGTCTTTGTTGTGTTGGCTGAGGTCTTCGCTGAGATGGTATCACAGATGCACATGTCCCTCTGCCCCCTCTTGTTGCCTCTTTCATTTCACGGGTGCGGACCCTAAGTGCACGCCTTTATGAGCCTCCTGCACATTCACTATTATCTCAGGGCCTGCTTCTTGGGGAACATGATTTATAAGAAGAAGTAAATCATTTTGATGTCCCTTTCCAACTTAATGTACTGCTGTGTCACACACATCCCCTAAATGGGTCCCTGGGAGGCTGGCATGACTGGCTTAGAGCAAGGAGGATTTGCCTCTGGAGCAGGTGAAACACAGGTCAGAGTCATTTTGAAGGCTTCCTCACTCCTCTGTCCAGCAGTTGGCACTAGCTGATGGCTGAGGCCTCATCTGAGCTGTCGGGGAGTACACCCGCATATGAACTCTTCATGTGGCTTCTGCACAGCACAGTTGCCAGCTTCTAAGAATGAGTATCTCCAAAAATAAATAAATAAATAAAATGAAAAAACAGACAATGCTGTATCACTTCATATGACCTAGCCTTGGTCATTTCTGGCATAGCCACAGACCCACCTTGACAAAGGACAGCGCGTATAGAGCTTCCTTGGTGGGAGGCATGTTCAGTGTCACATTGTGAAGAACACGAGGGATGGAGGTGGTATTATCACAGCCATCTTGATAAAAAACACAGCACATAAAACAAGCAGACTTCCATTGATCCACTGGGGAGCCTTGGAAAGCTTCCCTGAAGTTCTGCTTAAGATATGACCTGAGAATAAGGAGATGTTACCTAGAATAAGGAGTAGGAAAAGCAAGCAGAAGGAAAAGTATGTGCAAAGGCCCTGAGATAGAAAGGAGCAGAGCACAGACTGTGAAAGGTCAGTGTGACTTCAGTCCTGAGAGTGACGGTAAGGGCGGTGAGCGTTAAGACAGACTCCAGATCAGCAGAGACTTGTATGCTGTGTGTAGAATGCTCGTTCATCTATATGGACCAGTGGTCCATCACAGGGTTTAAGCTGGTGCTTGACCATTTGTTCTGACTATGGCAAGTGGAGAGCATATTGAGGTTGTAGGAGAGACAGGAGTGGATTCAGGAGACCTCGTAGGAAGTCACTGATGGGAATTCAGTTGAGAAGTGATGGAATGTAGCATAGGTCAAGTGGATGGCATGAAGATGAAGCAGGGTGGCTGGATTCAAGCCCCATGGTGGGGGGGGCGGGAATCAACAGGACTTATGGGTAGGGTGGAGTGGAAGGAAGGAGTCAAGGATGGATAGTGGTGCCTGTCACAGAGACAGAAAATACTGGAAGACAAGCAGCTTTGCAGGTTAGAGGTCCCGATTCTGTTCAATACGTGTAGTGTTGGAGATGTCTTTGAACAATCAAGAGGAGTTATGTAGCGGGGTCAGGAAGACATAGAGGAGCCTAAAGGTATAGATTTATGAGTTCTCGGTGTTTAGCTGTCAATTAAAGTTCTAAGTGTGGATGAGATCCCTTAGGGAAAGAGTATAGAGTTTCTCATAGAACATTACATTCAGTGGTTGCCCAGAGGTTGACCGGTGGCGAGAAGCTAAGGAGCGTCCGGAGTCGGTGGAAGTATGATGGTGTGGTGTCCTTGAAGCTGAATAGTATTAGTGTTACTGGGGCGGGAAAGGAGTCATTAGTGCTGAATGCCTTTGAGACGTGTACGAAGATGACTAAAACAGGTCTATTGATACAAACAACATGGTGGTCATGACAGCAGAAGTTAATTTGGAGGAGCAATGTGGGACCCCGATTGGCACAGGTTGACAGAGGCAGAGATAGACAACTTTTTTAAAAGAGAAAGAATTGAAGGAAAATGTTATTTATAATAGGACCATCGTGCAACAGCATGCATTTGAGAATAAGGTGTGTGAAGCATTCAATTTCCTTGTACCAGATCAGAGGCTCAAGGGACCCATCACGGATGTATTCTCCTTTTAAAGAGAAGGAGCATGAGGCACGTGAGAAAAGTTCCCACCTGTATCATATCTGTTCCAAACCAACAGAAATTGGACCCACTCCAGCAAAGAGAGGGAAGGACCCAAGCAATGTGGGAAAGCTGCAAACAGCCACCTAAAAAATATTCATGTAGAATCCCAATGTGGATAGTTCAGAATCTCTTTTTAGCTTGGGCGTGTTCAACTCTTGTGGGCCTTTGAGCAAATCTTGTAACTTTTCCATGCATCAACTTTTCTTTGGCTATTCACCAGGGTGAGAGGAAGGCTGATCCTTGAAAAGCACTCAGAACAAAAAGTCCAACAGGATTTGACTAAATGAAGCATTTGATTAGTTATCACTAATAGTATGATGCAACCCAGGAAGGACTATTAACTCATTGTTTCTAAACTTGGCTTGCTTTCTTACTTGGCTGGAGCCCTCAGAGCTCTGGCCAAGCAGCAGGGTTTCTGCGTGTGCTCTGGCTTCCCTGAGGACCTCACAACGAGCCAGAAACCCTCAGGATCCACGAGAGGTCTTGAGGAAAATGAGGAGAAAGGGCACGGGTACAAGCACAGGGAAAGGCAGCCAGTTCCATCCACACAGAGACAGGGGCGTGTGTCAGCTCTTCTTGTGGCTGGCAGCTCTTCTGGAGACTCGAAGACTAATTTTCCAGTCTATGTCCTCGCAGGGATGCTGACCTTTGGGTTGATTATAAGAGAGAAAATGAAAGCTTTCCCTCTCCTCCAACACATCCTTTGACTGGAAACATGTGTCAAGGCCCTTACCTCCCACAGATGCTTTCTGGATGAATCAGCATTCTAAAAGACGGACTCCCCAGGAGGTGCCAGCGTCAACAGGATCAGCAGGGATTGAGGAGAGTGGGGAAGCAGTGGAGTGCTACAGCTTTCTGCACGGGGTCTGTTGTACCACCGTCAAGATTGGCAGCCTGAGAATCTTGGTGAGAATAAAGGGTGAAGGGGTCCGAACTACTTCTACAGAATCCTGCACAGACCCCACTGGGCCAAGGACTGGGGTCTTCTTTGGGAAATCGGTATCATCATGGTTGGCAGCCTGTCCTCGAGGATGGTCTTTATGCAAAACACAATAACTCTCCTTTTCAGATGCATAGCCTCTGGGACAGAAATTGATTGTTTCCTCATTACTACCTGCGAGTCTTCCGGCCTCAGAAGTGTGCTGGCCCCCTGCTTCTCTGCTCCAAAGGAGAGCAATGCCACAAACCACATTCCAACCCAAGGAGAGGGCTTTGAGGTCATGGGGCTCAATGCCATATAAGAAAGAGGTGATACCACGGGACCTAACTGATGTTTCCTCACTTGCTTGCATTTTCTGTCAGCCTCTAGTCCTGGGTCATGTTCCTTTGGGTATATTTCCACAGGTCCTATCTAGCAAGAGAGAGGGCGAAAAGAAAGACCTTCCCCTCTGAGACTCAGATGACCCCTGTCAAGACCTGTGAGCTGACGTCTGCTATGGCTTTCTTCCCTTTCCCCTGTTCCGCTTGTATATCCTCATTTTCCTTTTCTTTCTCCAGTGTTCTCGAGGCATGTATCTTCAGCTTCCACCTCCAGGCAAGCATTTCAAATCTCTACCCCTCTCCTCATCTCTCTTACTGAATCTCCAGTGGTCTTAGCAGTAGCCGTCTCCACGTAGTCCTTCCCCCTGGGCTTAGCATGGTCAAAACCCACCTTATTTTCCCTCTGCACCGGCTCCTTACCTGTGGCAGGGTGAGTCCAGGCAGAGAAGCGGAGTCAGTAGGGGAGCTGTGTTGCATACCACCGGTATGGATGGGGTACAGGAAATGCTCTTCCGCAATCGCAGGCACTTGCTAAGCAGCGTCCGTATGGCTGTTGTCTCGGAGTCTGATGCTAGAGCTTGAGGTTCACGGAGGAGGCGGTAGAGAAAGCAAGCTGTGAAGTGGAGTGGGGAGACCAAGGTAGACTGGACCCCACAAGCTTGAGCTGGAACCCCATAGGGAAGGGCCATGACCTATGTCAGCTTCTGTTGCCTCTGACCTTGGTGATGAGGGTATCCAGCAGAAGCGGTGCTCTCTGTCAAGAGCTAAGCCTAGAACTCGGCTCGGTCTGAGGGAGGATGGGGGGGGAAGGCAGGGCGCTCGCAGGCCCAGCTGCTTCACGCCAGTGAGGTAAGTCAGCAAACTGGCAAGGTGGGAACAATGAAATGGCCACTGCTCCCCTTCCAGCCTCCAGATTCCCCAAGAATGTCCCCTGTGACGGACCCTAACTGGAAACAAACAAGAGAGTGAATTCTGGGAACTGTAGCTCAGCCTGGCCAAGTTGACTTATGACAAAGCCATTAAAATCTACCCCCAGTCAACTTAGCATCCATACACATCTCCTCAAGGTAACTTAATCTCTGCAGAAGGACCATATCAAAGTCCTACTTCTGTGTAGAATTATACAACTAAAAAAATAAATAAATAAAATAAAAATTTTTAAAAAAGGTAACTTTTTCCCCCGGAAGAGAATGCAGAGTTCCATTTTTGTCCTTGGGTGATGTGGATCCTTTTCCAAGCTGGTTCACATTCTTCCACTCATACCGTATAACTTAAATCTTGAGCTCCTGAGTTAGAGTTTAGTACTAATACAACTTACGTGAGATGAGAAGGGGATGTAAAAGAAAAAACAAAAATATCCAGTTAACATATGTAGAGACATCAATATTCAAGTAAGGGAGAAATATTCATCACTCTTATGGTCCTTGTCTCTGCCATGGTCACAGGGTCCTCGCTGACCTTCACAGCTATCTTCCTACCTGCTAGCCTTGCGAATTCTTTTTGCTGTCAGCAGTTACCTCAGCGGCTGGTCGTGGCTCTTTGCTTGGTGGGTGGAGTGACACAAGCTTTCATTCGAGAAGGCTCTGGGATACTAGCAGCCCGGCCTGCATTGGGTTGTTGTAGTTCTCTGTGGGCTTTAATCATAGGACACGGGCATAGCCAAGGCACCTGGAGGATTCCCTGCTTTCTAGATGTTCTCCTCATGTCCACTGTGTGGTCGTAGCAACCCGGCTTCTCCCTGGCGGTCAGGATCGATCACCAAGCCAGGTAGTCGGCCCCTTCTCTGCTCTTCATTCAGTGGCACAAGGCACCCTGAGTGCCCAGGCATTGGCCTCTCCTTCCTCTTCAGCATGGTCATTGTTGGACCCCCTGGCGGGAGCGTTCCTCTCTCTGAAACTGAGACCTTGAGACCTGCAGAGCCTACGCACCATCACAGGGATGAGAAGTAACATGTTGCTAATGGATCACCAGAGGTAGCGTGAAGTAGTGGCCTTCCTGTTTTCACCCCTGGACTCACGGATGGTGAGTATTGGTAATGGGTGTCACAGCATGGTAGACTGGAGGCCGACTCGAAGCATGTACAGCATCCAGAAGGACCTTGGCCAGCCCTGCAGTGCACTTAGCTGGTGTCTTCGAAAGGGTGCTGTCCCTCTAGCAAGCTGCTATAGGCTCGTGGGGACATGGTAAGACCAGTGAATTCCATGCACGCGGGGCCATGGCCTCACTCCCTTTGCCATGAAGGCAGTCTCCCGGCGGGAGGCTATACCTACAAAATACCGGGATGGCACAGAAGGGATTCTGTAGGGCTGTGGGCTGGTGATCTGGGCAGAAACCTGTGGCCAGGGGAGGAAAATCCATATTCCTTGTGACTATCTATCCACACAATCAGGTAAACTAGTCAAAGTCCTGCCTTCTAGGTCTCCTCTCCACGCGGCCCCTCAAAGCTGTCAGAGAGTAGGGCTGCGGTGCGTGACGCGCTGCTCTACCATCTCAGGTGGGACTGAGGCACAAGTCTCTGAGGCTTTTCTTCCTCACTCACCTGGTCCTAGGGAATGTTCCATCAGGCCCAAGATGGAGACCCGAAGAGAGAAGGTCATGTAGTGCAAGTAGGAGCCATGGAACTTTGGGCCTCTACGTGATGCATCTTATGTGCCTGATGACACATCACTTCTGTTTGGTGAGGGAGTGCTGCTCTGCACACCCAACTTCATGGCTTGGCCAGCTGGACAACACTCCGTTCGTGACAGGCAGCTCAGATTCCATGGGAACTTGGTGACCTGTGGTCAAGCCTTCAGGCTCCAGTAATGCCAGTAGCAGGCCAAAGTTTCTGGAAAGCGGAGGGGGAATCCCGAAGAGATGGTAGAGACTTACTACAGAATTTTAAGGGTCAGGTTTTGCTTCACCCAGAGGAGGTTGCCAGAGACTTCAAGATGTTTCCTCATCTGCCGCTGCCACCTTGAGTATTGCTATATGTCCCGGGGCCTATGGCCCCAGTGGCAGGGTGTCCTGCATAGTGGGGTCTTTCGGCTTTCCGAGCCCCACTCAGAGCTAGCATTTCCTAGGTCCAGTTCATATGGTGCCTAACCAAAGATGGATTCTTTCAATCCGGCTTTGTTTGTACATTTTTTTGCACAAGCCTGGTTGGCCTGCCTGGACTTGTGCTTGCCCCTCTAATCACGGAGGCTGGGGATAAAGTTCTACTCCTGACCCGATCTGATTCCTGTACCCACACCTATGACCCAGATTTGGAGTGGCCGTGGCTGGCCGCAGCCCCCCTCCTCAACTCCAGACCATGGAAGCAGTTCCCCAAATGAGGTTTTTCTGGGAATTCATCACCCAGACAAGAGAGGGAAATGCCCTTCCCCGAGGTGAGATAAGGCTCTGGTGAAGTCCCTCCCCTTGGGGAGGGTCCCATTCGTGTGGAGAAGTCTCTGGGCCTACTTCAGAAGGATTGCTTTCCTGGTCCCCGTGCCAGAGCAGGCGGGGTCTCTCTTGGATTTTCATCATGAAAACCTGGTAGGCTTCGTGGAGGTAAAGGCCACAGCACCATGGGAGTCTGTGCTGTGCCTCAGCCCCAGGAGTTTCTCACGCTCCTGACAGGCCGCACTCAGCTTACAGCAATTTTTCTAAATTGCCATTTATGTGTTCCTACCAATTTATGGCTCCCGAGTGTCTCCTGCTCCAGGTAAGCCCATCTCCGCCAGCACTGTGTGGCTGTGCCGGTCTTTCTGCATAGCAAAGGGTGACGATTTGCCCTGAAAACCCAGTGCTTCCTTGGGTCTGAGAAAAGGGACTGATTTTTCCACTTGCCCAGCTTTTTCTGGTTCTCAGGGCAGGAATGATCACTTCCTAGCGTGTGGCAAGTGAACCCGAAAGCCGTTAATTACCTTTGTAAATCTCTGCGTTCTTTTATTTCTCAATTCGCGGTATGACCTCCTGTTTCTACTTTCTAAAAGCATTTCCCTCGAATCTGTTACTGAATACGCCAAATAAATATTTTCTAAAGTTGCTTTTCCCTTTCTTGGTAGCTTATTATTTTTATAAAAGAAATGATTTCCTTTGAATCTTTAGAGCAGACATATTCCCTTTCCCTTATGCTGCATTTTTTCATACTCTAGAGCCTGTGTTGTTTCATTCTGAATATTTATCTTAGAAAGAGAAGAAATCTCTTGAAGCCAGGGGATTGTAAACGGATACTATTCTTGGACGGGCCTTTGCTTTTTGATCTTGATCTGGAACATTCTTACTTTAACCCTCTCCCCTCCAGATATTTAATAGATAGTGGTCAGCAAAAGCCCAACGCGCCTTATCTTTCTGGCATTCCTTTAGCAGGATTTTCAAGAGATTGAGGTCAAATCTCCTTGTCCTTGTCTTGAGTTCCCACAAACCTGGAGTGTCTACTGTAGTCTGTAGTTCGTACAGGAGCATGAAAACTAAATCCACTGTCCCTGTGCTACTCGAAGTGTGGTCCCCGGAGCCGTGCTACTCTCTGGCTTTTTTTTTTTTTTCCATTTTGTTTTTCTAGTGAGCCCTGTTTAGTGATTTTACAAAAGCATTGATCAATGATGGATTCGAAATTTTTTTTAAAGATTTTATTTATTTATTTGACAGAGATCACAAGTAGGCAGAGAAGTAGGCAGGCAGAGAGAGAGGAAGGGAAGCAGGCTCCCCGCTGAGCAGAGAGCCCGATTCCGGGCTCGATCCCATGACCCTGAGATCATGACCTGAGCCGAAGGCAGAGGCTTTAACCCACGAGCCACCCAGGCGCCCCTCGAAATTTTTTTAAGATTTGTTGTCCATTTATTTGAGAGAAAGAGCGCGCAGAGCTTGTGGGAGAGGGGCAGAGGGAGAGGGAGAAGCAGGCTCCCCACTGAGCAGGGGGCCGATGCGGAGCTCGATCCCAGGACCCTGGGACCATCACCTGAGCCAAAGACAGACACTTAACCAACTGAGCCATCTAGGCGCCCCTGGAAATTTTGTTTTATTTTGTTTTTGTTTTAGTTTTTGGATTGGACATCTTACATAATAGTCCTTTACTACAGATGGTCTGCGAAGCATTGACGCAGGCTGCTTCACTTCAGAGTGGCTCCTCGACGTTGGGAAATGTCAGACCATTTCCTGAGTTGCAGTGGGCCACCAGCTTTCCCCTCAAACTGCGGGCCCTTTACTCGGAAAAGAGGTGGAAAGAGAAGAGAAGAACTGGTTGGAAAGCCTAGGAGGACAAGGAGGTGTGGGGGAAATGGCAGGGGCACAGGCAGGGAAGGGCCTTGAGTGACGTCTGTCCCCAGGAAATCTCTGTCCTTCAGTAGGGAGGGAGGTGGTCGGCAGGTTCTCCTTCACTGGTCTCAGCTGACAAACGCAAGGCAGAAAGTGGGGGTGAGTTCTGGAATCCTCTTCTTTCTCCACTGTGGGTCATCCTGTGTTGACTCAGGAGAGTGTGGTGGTTAAGCCAAGCTCCTCGTCACGGCACAGAGTGGAAAGACACCTCCACACCCCCCGCCAGGCTTTGATGTCTGTGTTCTCCTCTCCTCTCGTCTGGCACTTTGCCCAGCCTTCAGGAATGCTTCGGTGGACAGAACAGGTGCTGTCAGCATGGCCCCGAGGGGCCCGGGAAATCTTTCTCTCTTGGTTTGGAAGCAGCTAGATTGTGCTCTCACGGGTTTTCCCTTGAAGCCATTTTCCCCTCCTCTGTATCTGTGTGCTTGGTTTTTGAGGTCTAATGCAGGATGTCGCACTGATCCTTCTTTGCCGTTCAGAGTCTATACAGCATTCCTGCCCATAGAGATGTTTGGAACCTGCTTCTTGCCTGCCTGTCTTGGTGTCTTACACCAACCGTGTCTTTTTTTTTCAGTTCCTCAATTGTTACGTCAAGCGGGACAGGAATGAGATCAGAGCTCTGTGGCACTCCCTGAGCGACTTCTCTTCCTGTTTCCATGGACTCGGTACCCCATCTTCTGGGTTCAGTTGTTTGACAGATTTATTCTTCTACATAACCGTCCTATTGTCTAGCAAGATATTGCGGGAGGAACTGATAACCTCTTTCCCTTCCCTTCCTCTGCCCCCATCTCTTCTATCAGAGAGAGAGAAACCTGGAATAATAGTAGCGGTGTTGGGGTGCCTGGCTCAGTCAGTAGAGAGTGCAAATCTTGATCTCCGGGTCATGGGTTCAAGCCCCACATTGGGTGTGGAGCCTTCTTAAAAAATAATAATAGTAGTAATAGTAAGAATAATAAAATCTGATTGGAGTTTGCTTTAAGGCAGCAAAGAGAAAAATTTTTCTTACCATAAAACTTGGTATAATCTTTTATTAATTTTAATTTCAGTATACTTAACATACAGTGTTGTATTAGTTTCAGGTGTACGATATAGTGATTCAACACTTTTCTACATTAGTGCTCATCATGGCAAGCGCGCTCTTGGATCCCGGTCACCAATTTCTCCCATCCCCCCACCCTCGTCCCCTCTGGAGACCATCTGTTTGTTCTCTATAGTTCAGAGTCTGTTTTTTGGTTTGTCTCTTTTTTTGTTGTTCATTTGTTTTGTTTTTTAAATTCCACATGTGAGTACAATCATATGGTATTTGGTTTTTCTCTGACAGCTCATTTTGCTTAGCCTTATACACACAGAGAGGAAAACTCTTCAACACAGAGTGGTGTTTGCTATAATTCAGCCAGACTCCGGTGCTAGGAGAGAGCCAGGGGTTCCTTCTCAGCCCTGTAATAGAACTTAGGCTGGTTTCTGTGAGGAGAGCTCACTTCAGAAGTGGTATGGTGAAGGAAGGCCACCCGGCAGGCTAACCTGGACCTGGAATTTGGGGTACACATTCACCTCTGTTCATGAGCCCGGAACAGCTATTCTCCCCTGGGGGCAAACTTTCCCCTGGGGCACACGTGACGTCTGGCAGGTTTTCATTGTCATGACTTGGAAGAGGAAGTGTTTCCCTGGCATCTGGTACACAGGCAGCCACTCTCCCCAGCAAAATGGTGTCAGGCCCCAAATGTCAGTGGTGCCTAAGTTGAGAAATGCTGGTCCAGAATTTAGCCCATTTTAAAAACCTGCCCCACTGAACTTGGGGGAAGAAAAATATGCATCTGGCCAAACTCAAGGCCACCTCCCTAAAGATTCTAGTTTCATTGGTCTGGGGTCCAGCCCTGATGTGATGTTTTCATGAAGTGCCCACCCCTCCCCTTGGCCCTTTGTGGTTGGCCAGGGTTGAGAAGCACTCGGAGGCCCAGGTGAGTCTGGTCTGACAGAGGCCACAGGTGAGGTGGCTCTCCCTCATTTTCTTGTGACCCAGGGTGTTACTGAAGGGTTGTTGGCTCCCTGAGCAGGGAGCAGCTGTGGAGAATCTCATTGGAGATGGAGAAAAGCACCCACCCCCAGCCCTAGAGGGGTAAGATGGAAGTTCAAGTCAGGGGCTTTTGTGAGAACTGGGATAAAAGAATTTGAAACCCTTCTGGATGGATGTTCCCAGGGCTCTTAGCCTAGCTAGTGGATCAGACTAGTGGCCAAGGAGAAAGTTGCCCCTCCTCAATGTGGCCCTTGCCTAGGCACAGGGCTCCTTGACCCAGAGGTGGCTGGATTTCCGCTCCGACATGCCTCTTCCTCCAGGCACCTTTGCACAGTGCACAACCTGATGCAGCGGCCCTGATTGCAATTTGCCTTAGCTAAGACCCCCTTGGGGCAGGAAACAAGCCAGGTGCTGCCTTGTGGGTTCACAACACAACAAAAACAAAACAAAAACATTTGGGAAAAACTCAAAGAAGAAACCAGATCCGTCCTGCAGGCAGCCTAGAATCCCTATCCTGATGGCGGGCCACAGGTTGGAGGCTTTGGGCTTGTCCTGATGTCCTTGGAGGTGGTCGAGAACAACCCAGGAAATGGTGAAACTGGGCTGCAGAAAACTGCAACAGCTGCATTCCCAAGACTGGGGGTGAGACATGGGGAATTTTCTGTGCCTTGTGCCTGTCCATCAGTCGACCTGGAAAGAGAACCTCAAGCCCCATTCCAAACCCCATTCCAAACCGCAGTTCAGCAGGCTCCCTTCCAGCTCTTGATTCATTCCCTTACAAGAGAGAAACAAAAAAACTGTAGTATGGACGTTGGTGTCCTCAGAGCCGCACACCTAACTTCAAATCCCCTCTGTGCTCATAAGGGTGAACTGGGCAAGTTTCCAAGCACCGGTGTCTTCTTGGGTAAAATGGGCATAATAGTACCGAACCTGAGACGTGGTCGTGAGGGTCAGGTCGGTGAACGTGGCCGTTAATAGCCAGGCCGCAGGGGCCATTGTGGACCCGATCGGTTGTCCCTTCACCCAGAATGGCTCACGCGGCTCTCAGCACAGATGACAGCGTGGGGGGTCCGGGATCTGGGAGAAGGTTGGACACCCGTGTGTGTATTCGGGGTGCGCGGAATCAGAGAGCAGGAAGGTGTTTGGGGTCATCCGACGTGCTAGGGCACGTTCCTGGCGCTCTCCGGCCCTGGGGGGCCAGCCCCGCTTCCAGAAGAAGCGCTGGGAGCAAAGGAGGGGCTGGGTCAGAGCCCCGGACCGCGGCAGCGTCCGGGGGAGGCGGAGGAAGGAGGGCAGGCCCCAGGCGAGCCGGAGGGAGGGCGAGAGGGAGGGGTAGCGGCGAGAGGAGGAGTTTTCCAGCTAAGCTTCACCCGCTTGCCGCGCAGCCCCTCGGCCCCGTCTGTCTCCTCCGCCCCCTGAAGGCGCGCGGCGCAGCCAAGCCGGAGCCGAGCCCAGCCGAGCGAGCGCAGTGCGCGCCATGGGGAGCCCCGCACTCCGGGCCGCGCTGCTGCCGCCGCCGCCGCCCCTCCTGCTGCTGCTGCTGCTGCTGCGGGTCCCGCCGAGCCGCGCCTTCCCAGGTAGGACCGGAGGCGGGGCAGTGTCCCCGGCCGGGCGCCCTTTGTCTGCCCGGGACTTGGCTTTGGCGGCCCCCGGGAGGGGGGAGCTGGGGGACGGCGTGTAGCGGGCTCGCGTCTGGGCGCCGGGAGGGGAGAGCCGGCTGTCGGCCCCACGCCGGGCGCCGCGAGCCGCGGACCCTGTGGTCTGCGCTGCCTGGTGCCCGAGCGGACCCACGTTAGCGCCCGAGACCACGAAGGGAAGTTTGGCGGCGGGCTAGTTTCTCCCCACCTGGAGTTGTGCCTGACACGGTGTCCCGCCGACACCTCGGCGCACCGCCGAGGCCCAGGGGCCGGGGGGCGGGCCCGCAGCTTGTCCTGGAAGAAGCCCCTACCCGCTCCCCCTGGAGGGCCCGGGCCACCCCTGGGGGCTGCAGGGCAAGCGCCGGGGGCGAGCAGCTCCCTGGGACTGCACAGGCTGGGGCCTCTCCCGCATCCCCCAACGCCCCCCTGCTGGGGATTCCGAGAAAGTCTGCGCCGCTGGGAGAGAGGTGCCAGCTTAGAGTGGTCACTTGTGGCAGGCGCTCGGTTAGCCCCAAGGAACCAGGACTACACGCCCGCGGCTCGGCGAGGCAGGGGGTGTGGCTTCTTGTTGCTCGGGGGCGTGGTCTCTAGCATCTAAGGGACCCCAGGTAGTTATTCGGGGCCCTCTTGGTGTTGACAAAATCTTCCGATTTGGTGTTCACAAAATCTTTAGATTTGTCCTTTAAAAAAGCTTCAGCTGACTCCCTCATCTGGGAGTCTTTGGTCAGCAGAGGCTTCAGGAGAGCAGGACAACATGGATGCACCCCTGTCCCCCAGCAATGGAGAAGAAATCCGGGGATGCAGTTTAATTTAGTGCTAATGGGAAGGTGGGTGGTGTGGACTTCAGGGCGTGCAGACATTTGACTTTGTGCTCAACACTATGGGCAGTTTAAATCGGGGGTCCAAGGAATGAACCTACCAAGTTCTGGGTGACAGACCTGTGGCGGTGGAGGGTTCCCAGGTAGTGGGGTACAAAGAGGTAGAGAAAGCTGCTGGAAATACTCCGCATAGCCCTAAATGAATGAATGACTCAAACAAGTGTGTAAAGTGATATATACGGCAACTGTGTTTTGAGCTGTTTGGTAGGAATTGATTCTGGGCAAAGTAGAAAGGAGACGTCATCCTCTGCCCCGGGCAAGTGCCATTCCCATGCTGCCCACTGCTGTTTAGCAGGAGTTGGGTTACAATGAACCAAGAGGGGAAGGGGGGGGGTCAGTACTGTACAGGGAGCAAGAGAGAAGTTGAGAAGCTGGAGACAGCCTTTCACGCTGAAGTCCCAGGCATCTCTGAGCTGCCTGTAAGTCTGCTGGAGCCTTTCTCAGCCAAGGGGCCTCTTCTCTTTTTCCATCTGAAATCCCTCTGCTCTCCTTTCTCCCAGCTTCTACCCTAATATAGTGTAGCTTGCTGCCAGGGCCCAGGCATCCGCAGGAAAATGGGTGTGCCAGTTTGGGCAAGCCTCTCTGTCTCTGGGGAACTGCCCCTGGCTAATTCTGCCAGCCAGCAGGCTGCCTCCACTTTGGCCCCTCTCAGTGGGGTCTCTCAGGAAATGTGCTCTGCTGGGGCTTAGGAAGGCTGGGGAGGGGAGACTCTCTAAGCCAGTGGGTCCCAGGGCAAATCCCATCAGCAGAATTGACCCTAAGTGCTGGGCGACAGAGAGGGTTTGCAGATCATTTCAGAGGAACTACCTTAGCAAGTGGACATTATGTCTCTGGTAAGAGGCCTGGAATCAGGAACCTCTAAAAGAGGGAGGCGGGGACGAAGGGCCCCATCACAACCACCACCATTATATAACTATCTGAGATTTAATAGCAAAGCTGTCAGAGTGAGAGTAAATCATTCCCACTCCTGGAAGGTCTCTGGAGTTCTTCCATCTTTGAATTTGAGGCAGCTTTTTTGGCATTGGATTCATTCTTTTGAGCCCAGCAAATACACGGTGTCTACAAAAATCCACATGAAATGTATAGAAAGTTTGTAGCAAAGTTGTCTGTGTTTGATTGTGTTTGTATGGCTATAAGAGATAAAAATTTTTATTCTGTTCTTTTTGGGGCTTTTTTTTGAGGTATAGTTGACGTTACATGTTAGTTTCAGGTGTATAACACAATGACTTGCTATTTGTATACATTGTGAAATGATCACCACCAGAAGTCTAGTTACCATCAGTCACCATATGTAGTTACAATTTCTTTTTCTTGTGTTGAAGACTCGGAAGATTTACTCTGAGTAACTTTCAAATATCCAATACAGTATTAATTAACTGTAATCACCATGGTGTACATTAGTACATCCGCATGGCTTATTTATTTTGTAACTGGAAGTTTGTACGTTTTGACCCCCATTGCCCATTTTACCCATTCCCCCCACCCCCAACTCTGTAACCACCAGTCTGTTCTCTGTATCTACGAGCTTGGGGTTTTTTGTTTTGTATTTCAAATTGTACCTACAAGGGAAGTCAGATGGTGATTTGTCTTTCTATCTGACTTACTTCACTTAGCATAATGTTCTCAAAGTTCCATGTTGTCCATTGCTAATGGCAAAATTCCTTTCTTTTTTGTGCCTAAATAGTATTGCTCTGTGAGTGGTGTGTGTGTGTGTGTGTGTGTGTGTGTGTATCTACACCACATCTTCTTTAACCGCTCATCTATCAGTGGACACTTGGGTTGCTTCCATATCTTGGCTATTATAAATAATGCTGCAAAGAACATGGGGACGCAGATATCTTTTTGAGTTAATGTTTTAATTTTCTTCAGATAAACACCCAGAAGTGGAATGAATGCTGGATCATATGGTAGCTCTGTTTTTAACTTTTGGGGCACCTCCATACTGTTTTCCACAGTGGTTCCCCAGTCTGCATTCACACCAACACAGCGCAGAGGGTTCCCTGGTCCCCACCTCCTGGCCCACACTTGTTACTTCTTGTCTTTTTGATGATAGCTATTCTAACAGGTGTGAGGTGACAGCTCATTGTGGTTTTGATCTGCATTTCCATTTTTCTTCTGTGCTTAAATCAACTCTTAAAACCTCATTTACACCTGAGAGTTCGGAGGTTCATACTACCTCATCCTGGAAGCCAAGTTAAAGATGAAGAATGAGCAAAGTGGGCCCCAAGAAAGGCTCCGTGAATCTTATGCTGGGAGAAAACTGGTGAGCAGGCGTGGTTTCACCAGTCAGGAAAACCCAGTGAGGTTTGTTCAAAGCCCAGCCAGACCACATGAGCCAGAGCCGTCCTCCGAAGTGCCACCTTCATAGATAAGTATTAGGAAGTGAACACCTGCTCCACAATCTACAATTAAAGTCTCTCCGGGGGCAGGCTAAGCTAGAAATTTCTCTTTGGAGTTAAAAGGTGTAAGGACCTGACAAAGTTCCTCTTCATGAAAAATGGGGAATTAAAAAGCAGGGAGTTCGGGGAGAGCAGGACATTTTCATCGAGCATTTTCTTCACCGAGAAACTTGCAGTCCAGTCACAGCTTTGTGAGCTCAAAGACACGCCAGAAACTGTCCTTCAAGCTCTGTCTTCAGACCTTCCCATCTCATCAGTCTTTACACCATAACTGAAATGTAGGCCCTCTCTTTTCCATGATTACCGTACCATTCTCGCTTACAATCTCCCTCATTCTAATTCATTCTACTTTCTCTGGCCAGATACTGGTCTTTTAAGTACAACTACTTTTACACCTACTCAAACACTGAGAGTGGCAGCTGCCTGTCCTCTCTCACGTTAACTAGACAGTTCTCAGTTGTTTTCAGCGGACTACACAATTGCTTCCAGCCTAAATTTTCGGTCTTTCTCTCCTGGTTTCCTAAAATGTGGCCAAACAGACTACCTGTTTTCACAGAGCTTGAACCACATTTTCCCTCTTCTTGGTGATTGCTGCTTCCTGCACCGGGAATTCCTCCCTCCATCCCCCTGAACCCCAGCCACCTGCCGGCCCAAATTCTGCCCATCCTCCGGTGTCACCCTCTTTTGGATGAAACGTTTCCATGATCCCTTAAATGGGAAGCTTCTGCCTTCCGTTAAACACCCACGGCACTCCATGTTTCTCTTGCAGTGTTTATGACATGTGTCATACGGTACAATAATTTACACACTCCTGTATACTTCTAGATTCTGACTTCTGGAAGGCGGGCGCTATCGCGTCTTCCCCTTCTTTGTATTCTGGGGCCTAGCTGAGCACCTGGAGCCAAGAGGGTGTTTGTGCTGGTCAAATTACTGGCCCTGTAATGTGGCTGATGGGCCACTGGAAAGAAAGGAGCTGAGAGAATTGTGCACAGGTCAACAGGGCTCTGTGCCACCATGAATCTTCATGCAGAGCGACTGTTGCTCGCTGGCCATAGAGGTTGCTTTTTCAGTCCCTGAACACCTTCTGCTTAAGCAATAACCTTCTCTGTTGGGGGTTGTAAGGCGAGAGACTTACTGCAGCCACAAGCTGGAGCATACATTTATTATTTTTCTTGGCCTCTTTGCTATAGTGGTTGAACGCTTTCCTTAGTGAACGCGAATGTGTGCGCTCCATCAATTCCCCTTTCAGAGAACACGGCTAAAATGGGTAATTGAAAGTGAAGATTGAGTTTAAACAGAAGAAGGATTCCTTTTGCCAGGCTATCCCATAGTATGAGCTTGTGGCAGCCAAGTTAGGATGAATACCCAGGTTACAGACTCACTTCCAGCCGAGGGCGTGAATAAGTTCCAGGTCCTGGGAGTCGCTCACGCCGGCCCCTTCCTTAGGTTGGCCCTCGCGTGAGTTCTCAACTGTCAGCTTTTATGGGCCATTGTTTATGGAAGCCTTTTAAGCCCCAGTTCTTTTCTCTTGGATATTTGAAAGTAGTTCTGAAATGGAAACTTTTTCTGCCTTTTCTAATGAAAACGGGGCTCTACCCAGAGACTTTCAAGTGGACACAGAATGACGGTGTGCTTGGGACAGCGGGGTGAAGAAGGTGGGGAATTCCTTCTCTTGGTGTTTTCTGTCTAATGGGGAAGGAGACACGGGCTTATCTGTGGGGGGAAATGATGTAGCAGCGGCGGGTCGACAGGCTCTGGGAGCCGAGAGCTGCCATTGCAGGAGCCCTGGGCCTGGACATTGGAGAATGATGCCCGTGGATGGCTGAGGCCCGTGACAGTGGCCCCCAGGCCCAAGAAAGTTTAGCAGAGGTCCGGGCACTTCTCTATGAACATCCTGGAAATTGGAAAGAAAAATCCGCATGGGTGTTCTTTTTCTGGGGAGAAGACCCTTCTCCCAATTCAGAACCGCTACTCACTAGAAGCTCTTCGTGAATTGCCTGAGCAAGCTGCCCTTAATGGCCACAACGTTGCACATGCGTAGTAAGATGAAATTGTCAGAGTAGGAAAACTGCGATTGAACCGCTGAGCTGGGGGTTCCTCAGGTCGCGACCAGAGGTACATCTTCTCCTCCTCGCTTAAAAAGCAACACCCAACAAAGCAGGCATAATCATAGATGGTAATTGCCTTCGGGCCTGGGTTGGCAACTCGCTGTACCCCTTGCTTAGCCCAGAGTCTGCGACCTGGAGGAGGATCTTTAGTCCGTATTCGTGGCTTAAAGAACCAGCTAAAATAATTTATCGCGGCGGAGAACAAGGGTTCTGTTTCAAATATCCTTGTAGGATTTCACTGGAATTTCCAAGATGCTAATTCCCAGAGAAAAAGGAATGCACGACGGCAAAACGTCAGAGGAAATTTGCACTGTCCTGAACAGGAGACCCCCTCTGGACAGGCGACGAGCCAAGGCATAGTTAATGGCTGGGGCTGTTGGATGTCAGATCCCCCTGGGACATTATTCTAGGAGACTCAGAAACTCCTGGGAGTCCCAGAGGCAGGATTTGCAGATCAAGGTTTAAGGCTAAAGCTTGTGCAAGAGAGAAGCCATTGGTAGCATTGCTGAGCTCCCAAGTTTTCCAGATGATAATTGGTTTCACCTGGATCTTACGATCCACATGGCGCGCTTGACCCAGAAACCTCTGGAGTGTTCATTCCGCAGATGCATGATTCACTCGCCCGTAATCCTTAGCTCATACTGGATGTCTCTTTCTGCATTGTTCTCCAGGGAGAGGATAAATGGGCTTGGACCTAATGGCTTGGATTATCCCAGAAGTTTGGGGTTGTAAATTGAGTATCATGGTTTTAAAACTTTTTTATGAGTAATAGTCAGACAAATCCGAACACAGACTTGGGGGCAGACTTTCTGCTTTGGCCTGGAAATAGCATTGTGCGCTATCTCCTGCCCCGCTTGTTCTTGCGGTGACCTGTCGCGTGTTGGGTTCCAGGGGACTGGCCCCTGATTTCTCATGTTCCATTGCTGGCTGTTGGCAGCGTCCTTCCGGTTGTGCCTCGTGAGCGTCTGTCTGTCCAACACCGACTGCATCCCGGGACCCTCTGACTGATGACTCTGGCCGGCCACTTACTGTGTGGGTGGCTGAGCTGAGTGGCCGTGCCAGATCCAGGGATCCAGGAATGTTCAAAAACACCGGTTAATTTAGGGCCACAGGGCAAAGACTGAGCCAAGGTTTGGCAGGCCCACTGTGGAGTGGTGAGGAAGTGGTGGCGTGGCCACGTCCCCCACCTTCTGTGACTCTGCCCCCAGATTGGCCGTTCCATATAGGAACTCTGACAGACTTGTTGCCACTGACTCAGCATTCGTCAGACAAAGGCTCCAAGTCCTTTAAATATCCAGTGTTGAAATCCTGTTTCCACTTAGATTCCTATCTAGCTTTCCAAGGGGTGGAAACATGCTCTTTGCCCATTAGTTACTCATGGATCTGAGGCCTCCGGCTGTGTGAGCAGGTCCTGGGGTCTGTTGTCCATTTCGTGTCCTCATGGTGGCTCGCAGCGTGTCCGTGGCATGAGAGCTGCTGGGAAGAATGCCTCCGGCCAGTGCTGACCCTGCTGGGCTTTCAGGCTCTGTGGAGATTCTCGGAGGAGTTTCTCATCCACATCTAGGCTCCCCTGCGTGGGCCACCTGGTCTCTGGAACCATGGGATATCTGACTGGGAGGGCCCGAGACGTAGCTCCTTGTGTCTTAGGGATGAGCCTCTGAGGCCCAGCGAGCTGGAGGGCGTTTGTCTGGGGTGACCTAGGGCATGAGAAGCACAGCTGGGTTTAGAGCTAAGTGGTGGCTCCAGAGGTCCCATCACTGTGGCCCACCCCTGCTCTGGCCTTGCCCTGAATTGGGTCTTCGAGTGCCCACCCCGTGTGAGGCACCTGCCGGGCCCCGGGGGAGAGGGGCAGGCCGGAACCAGTCACACGGCCTGCGCTTGCCGGGCCCGTCCCCGTGTATTTCGGCGTGGTTGTGTCTCCTGACACTTGGCTGCCACGGCAGGCTCTCACTCCTGGGGCCGCTTGCATGTTCCTTGAGGGCTGGGAGTCCCAGATGCTCCCTCCACCACTTGCTTTGAGCTCCCCAACTGATAGGTCACCATATTCTTAATGAGATCGAATTCATATCCAGACCATTTACCCATGGAAACCAATGCAGTGATTTTCAATGTGTTCACAGAGTTGTGTATCCATCAGCACAATTTTAGAACGTTTTCATTCTCCCCAAAAGAATCCCTGTGCCCCTTAGCCATCACTCCCCACCCCTGACACCCAAGCTCTAAGCAACCGTTTGCCTGTTCTCTGTCACTACACATTTACCCACTCGTTACATTCTGTATAAGTGGAATCGTACAATATTTGTCCTTTTGTGCCTGGCGTCTTTCATGGAGAGTCATGTTTTCAAAGCCCATCCGTGTTGAGGCAGGTATCACTCACTACTTGATTCCTTTGTACGGTTGAAGTCTATTCTACTGCGTGGGTAGACCACATTTTATCCATTCATCAGCTGATAGACATTTGTATTTCCACTTTTTATGAGTAATACTGTAAACAGTCCCATAAGTTTGTGGGCATATGGTTTCATTTCTCTTGGCTAGATACCTAGATGATTTTCCAAAGCAACTGTACCCTTGTCGGTTCGTACCAGCGGCATGTGGTGGTTCCAGCTTCTGCACACCTCAACGACTCTTGATATTATCTGTCATTTTGATTAAGTGCTATCATTTTAGCTCAGGTCATTAACGGCTTCTACTCAAGGACAGAGTGAGAAAGCAGCGTCTGTTCTGCCAGCTACGAAAGGGGACTGGTGAGAGTCACCTACGGCTGTCTGCCACCATTTCACTGCTGGCTGCAGGTCCACTGCTGGTTATCAGGCACCCTTGAGTGCATTAGAAGGAAAATGAGAAGGAAACGCCTTGTGTGGGTAGGGGGGTACTGGGCTTGGTCAGGAGACAGACTCTGGGCTCATGAGGAAAAGGGTGGAGGCCGACCCAGGACTCAGGACTGAAGAGTGGCGGGCAGGATGATTGGAGACCCTGCTCCCTCTTTGGTGGGTATGATGGTGTAGGCAAGTCCCTGAACAACCTTACGTGTGTGTTGGTCCTTGCTCTCAGTGGCTCAGCCCATGTGGAATCCACCATAGTATTTCACGGCTTGTGACTGCTTAAAAGAACAAAGCAAGAAAGGGTACTGGCATATGGACAGCATCCTGGTGTGCAGGAATCCTGGGATCCCCTGGGAGCAAGTGAGACTAGTGGAAGCTTGGGCCCCATGGAGCAGCATGTGCATTCGAATAAGATCCCTCCACTGATCCTTATGCACGGTGAAATTTCAGAAGTACTGGTGTGATGAATGAGTTCAGCCCTTTGCCAGAGCAGGGCGGCTGGCCCGTTTCTATGGGCCACACAATAGCTCTCCATCCCTCCTTCCCCCCTTTCCTTTGGGCTTTGCCTTCATCATGGTCGCTAGACTTCCTTTCCGAAGTTCCCGACATTCCTGAGATAAGCCAGCCCAGCCTTTAGGTCTCTACTCCCTCTTCCAACTCCAAAACAAACCCAACCCCGAGAGGGACCTTGACTCCGTGTCCTTTTAAGCCCTCCCGCCTGGCTGAACTTCTAGCAGCCGCAGCCGCAAAGCCGTCTTTCGGTGATGGGTGACAGGGGCCTTGTGTGGCTCTGCTCTGCAGTGAATTTGTCCTTTAGAAATGATTTCAGCTCCTTAAGAAAGCCACATGAGGACGGTCTGGGCCTCCCCTGTCCCACCAGCGAGACCTCATCCTGTGACTGAGAACTGGCACCTCGGCGACTACACATCTTTGTTCTAGAAACTGATGCCCTGGGGTGAGGGAGGAGGCAGCCCTGTTGGGGGTGGGGGGACAACACCAGTAGAGCACACGCTGTCCCTCGCCCTCAGCAACCCCTGCGCTCCTCCCCGTAGCCCCAACGAATTGGGCAAGTCAGGAAGACTGAACTGGTAACAGCAATAAAAAGGGAGCCTCCCACTTTTCCGGGGCGGTGGGGGGGGGATGTGCAGGGGAAGTTAGGGTTGATATTCTGCTTTGGCAGATCTGGGCTGGGGACTAGGAATCTAGGGCAGGGATCTTCAAAGTCAGTCCGGGCAGGCCAGATGGGGCCCGCTGCCTGGTTTTGTGTGACCAGCGAGGTGAGAATGGTTTTTCAGTTTTTAAAATGGTTGAAGTCAGAAGGAGAATATTTTCTAACACGGGAGGATTCTATGAGATTCAGATGTCTGTGTCACTGGGTCCCAGCCCGGTTCCCCCGTCTGGGTACTGTCTGTGGCCACTTGGTGATACCACGGCAGGGTTGAGCAGTCATGACACAGACCATGTGGCCTGCAAAGCCGTAAGTATTTATTGTCTGGCCCTTTACAGAAAAAATCTGCCTCTCCTGAGCTAGGGCTTTGCTGTTCCAGGTATGGACCGTGAACCAGCCTCGTCCGGGAGCTTTGGAGAACTCTAGAAACTCAAAACTCACCTCAGACCTAGGAAATCAGAATTTACCTTTTAACATACTCCTAGGTATTTCGGGCTGCTGCTCATTCCCCATGAGGCTCGTCTTCGCCTTTGGTCGAGGGTCTTTTAAGAGTTATAGGCCCACATGCTGTAACTAGCACCATACACGGTTGCTGTCAATTCATGTGACAGAGATCGGGGTGTCTCGTTATCTGTGTTTGAGGCTTGGTCACCTTCCAGGCCCTCTAGAAACGAGGGTCTATTCCCTGCCAATTCTCGGCCAAGGTCTGATATCCTAATTCAAAGCTGGAGGCCGACCGGCCTTTGCTAGCTGCTGGCAGACTTCCTTGAGGCTGCGTGCGTTTCTCAGCATCTTTCTGGATCTGCTGCCCTGCCAGGACCTTGCTATGTGGCATGGCCTGCAACTCTCCCCAGGCCCCTAACCTGGGCGCTGGGGGCTTGACTTGGACAATGTATCTTTTGCCAGGTGCTGTTCTCTTAGGAGTGGTTAATCTTTCCGCTGGTCAGGACCATCCCTAGTAGAACATTTCTATAAGTGGCTTCCTTGAAGCACTGCTTCCCGGGGAAGTTCATAGATATATTCTAGGGGCAGCAGAAAGCAGTGTAGCTGGGAAACTGCTGGGTTAAGGAGGCTTCTTTCTTGCAGGACTGCTCAGGGTCATTGATAGGCTAATGACCTCATTAAGTCTTTTTAAAAAATTATTTATTTGACCGACAGAGATCACAAGTAGGCAGAGAGGTAGGCAGGCAGAGAGGGGGAAGCAGGCTCCCCGCTGAGCAGAGAGCCCGATGCGGGGCTCCATCCCAGGACCCTGAGATCATGACCTGAGCCGAAAGCAGAGGCTTAACCTGCTGAGCCACCCAGGTGCTCATTAAGTCTTCAGGGGAGCCTGCTTCCTCCTCTCTCTCTGCCTGCCTCTCTGCCTACTTGTGATCTCTCTCTCTATCCAATAAATAAATAAAATCTTAAAAAAAAAAAGTCTTCAGGGAGAGGACCAGGGAGGCTAGGGGAAGACCACCGACCAGCAGGAGCAGCACCACCTGGGAACTTCTTTGATCTGTAAATTCTCAGGCCACATCCAAAGCTACTGAACCTGGCTGTGGGGGAAGGGGGGCCCAGCAGTCTGTGTTTTAACAAACCTTCTTGGTGATGCCGATGCTTTGTGCAAGTGTCAGATCCACCCGTGTGGTCATTTCCAAATTGTTTTCTCACGGCATCTCACTAGACTAGGGTTTCACATTTGGTTTTGTGATTTTTATTTATTTTTTATTAAAGTACAATTAGCATACAGTGTTATATTAGTTACACATGTACAACATAATGATTCAACAATTCTAGACATGACTTAGTGCCCACCACGGTAAGTGTAGTCACCATCTGTCACCCATGGTAATACAGTATTATCGACTGTATTCCCTATATCTTACTTTTTATCTCCGTGACTTAATTTTTTTTTTAAGATTTTATTTATTTATTTGACAGACAGAGATCACAAGTGGGCAGAGAGGCAGGCAGAGAGAGAGAGGGGAGAAGCAGGCCCCCTGCCGAGCAGAGAGCCCAATGTGGGGCTCAATCCCAGGACCCTGGGATCATGACCTGAGCCGAATGCAGAGGCTTTAACCCACTGAGCCACCCAGGCGCCCCTTAATTCTTTTATAATTGGAAGTTTCTCCCTTTCACCCAGCTCCCTACCCCCTCCCCTCTGGCAGCCACCAGCTTGTTCTCTATAGTTAAGGGTCCATTTAGGTTGTTTTTGTTTGTTCATTTGTTTTTTTGGTTTTTTTTTTTTTTTTAGATTTGACGTATGAATGAAATCTTATGGTATTTGTCTTTCTCTGTCTGACTTGTTTTATTTAGCGTAGTATCCTGTAGGTCTATCCATGTTGTCGCAAATGGCAAGAGCTCATTCTTTTTTATGGCTGAGTAGTATGCCACTGTGTGTGTGTGTGTGTGTGTGTGTGTGTGTATGTGTGTGTGTGTGTGTGAGAATGTGTGATTGTCTTTATCCATCTGTGTATCCATGGACATGTGGGTTTCTTCCATATCTTGGCTACTGTAGATAATGCTGGTATAATGGTGGGCGTGCAGATATCTTTTCCAGTTGGTATTTTTGTTTTCTTTGGGTAAATACCTAGTGGTGGAATTAGTGGATCATATGGTAATTCGATTTTTAATTTTTTTTAAAGACCCTCCATAGTGTTTTCCACAGTGGCTACACCAGTTTCTTTCCCACCAACAGTGCCTTTTTATCCACATCCTCGCCAGCACCTGTTATCTCTTGTCTTTTTGATTCTAGCCATTCTGACAGCTGCAAGGTAAGCTCTCACTGCGGTTTTGGTTTGCATTTTCTCGATGATGAGTGATGGTGAGCATCTTTTCATGGGTCTATTGGCCATCTTTTGTCTTTGGAAAAATATCTGTTCAGGTTCTTTGCCCATTTTAATCAGATTCTTCTTTTTTTTGTATGCGTGTGCTGAGTTGTATAAGTTTTTTTTTTTTTACATATTTTTGGATATTAATACCTTATTATATAGGTCATTTGCAAATATCTTCTCCTAATCAGTAGGCTGACTTTTTGTTTCGTTGATTGTTTTTTCCACTGGGCAGAAGCATTTTATTTTGATGTCGTCTCAGTAGTTTATTTTTGCTTTTGTCTCCCTTGCCTCAGGATACATATCTAGAAAGAAGTTGCTACGGCCAATGTCAAAGAAGTTACTGCTTGTGTTCTTGTCTAGGATTTTTATGGTTTCAGGTCTCCCACTTAGGGCTTTCCTCCATTTTGAGTTTATTTTTGTGTGCGGTGTTAGGAAGTTGTCCTGTTTCATTCTTTTGCATGTAACATGCTAGTTACAGCATGTGGGCCTGTATTTCTTAAATACCATTTATTGAAGAGACTGTCTTTTCCCTGTTGTATACTCTTGCCTCCTTTGTCATAGATTAATTGACCATAGAAGTGTGGGTTTGTTTCTGGGTTCTCTATTCTGTTCCTTTGATCTACGTATCTGATTTTGTGCTGGTACCATAGTGTTTTGATGATTACAGCTTTGTAGTATAGCTTGGAATCTGGGATTGTGATACCTCCAGCTTTGTTCTTCTTTTTCAAGAGTGCTTTAGCTATTCGGGGTCTTTTGCGGTCCCATGCCGATCTCAGGATTGTTTGTTCTAGTTCTATGAAAAATGCTATTGATGTTTTGATAGGGATTACATTAAATCTGTAGATCACTTTGGGTAGTGTGGATAGTTTCACAATATTAATGATTCAAGTTCATGAGTTGTCATATCTTCCCATTGTTTTTTTTTTTAATCTGACAGACAGAGATCACAAGTAGGCAGAGAGGCAGGCAGAGAGAGAGAGGAGGAAGCAGGCTTCCCACTGAGCAAAGAGCCTGATGTGGGGCTCGATCCCAGGACCCTGGGACCATGACCTGAGCCGAAGGCAGAGGCTTTAACCCACTGAGCCACCCAGGCGCCCCAACATTGAATTTCTTGAAGCTGGTGGAAGTGCCCACTGCAAACTCAGAGGGGAAAAAAGAAAAAAAAAACACAAACTTTTGGGTAGCAACATCTGTCCCACATCTGTCCCACTAAGCAGTTGTATGCATACTTACTTAATAGAAGTTTCTTCCAGTTGAAGCCACCAACTTTTGGCTGGTGCGAACATGTGTTCTTTAAAATGTGTTTTTGTGTATTAAAATGTGAAGAAAGCCGGGAACAGCCCTTGAGATCTATTTCTCTCCTCTCTGCATAACTGCCCCTTCTAGGATACTCTTCTTTTTCCCTCCTCCTGAAAAATTTCCTCAGGCAAATCCTACCCCACCTTTCCAGACCAGTCAAGTCCAGTTGGCTTTTGCTGGTGCCCTTGCCCACAGCAAGTGACCCGTCTCTGCATGGGAATGCCCCGGGAAGCCTTCAGATCTGAGGGGATGGCCTCTCCCCGGGCAGCACCTCTCAGTGCAGGGCAGCTGGCTATTCCTTCTCAGTGCTCAGCCCACCACCTCGCCTTCCAGAGCTTTCTTCTTTCATATTTTCAGGGCAGGTGGTTGGGTGGACGCTTTTCATTCTTTGCTATCAAAGAGTTTATAAATGGTGTGTTGTCTCTGAGTTTGAAAATGCCAGTGACACTGAGGCTGGAACCGGGACGGGGGGTGGGGACGCAAAGTTCTCTTGCCCAGACCTTGGCTCTTCTTGTTTATACAGAGCTGAGGCCGCAAGAGCTGACATGGTTGGTGGGTTCTTGACTTGGTTTACCTTCTGCCCAGAATTGGAAAGAAACACAGTCACCTCACTGTCAGGCCATGTGACCTCGGCCAGCGCCACATTCTGGGGCCTTCTTCTGAAGGCCTTGCCACAGCCTGCCTCCCTTCTTGGATTTTGTGTGTGTTTCAGTTGACCCCTGAGGAGGACCGCTGAGCGTTTGTGGGACCTTCTGCCATTGCTTTCACGCCGCTGTCTGGTTTCATGTTAACGGCTGACATCTTATTGTATGTCAGCCTCAAATTTGTGTGGTCAGCCTCCGGGGCCTTGAGGATCCCCCTTGGTGGGGACAGGAGTTGCTGTTTGTTGAGGGCCCCTGCTTTGGGCTGACCTCGGAATCAGGAGCCTGTCTTCCTGTTTCTCCTCTCTTCCAGCTTTAGGTGGAAGTGGGGCAAGGCCACGCTGTGGTTCTTCATAATATGAAACAATAGAAGGTGAAAAAAAACTGACAAAAATATATTCTTTTTCCCTCGAATGAGAGTAATGCCTTCCTTTATAAAGTCCTCCTTTCAAGCTGCTTTTTGTTAGCTGTGTAAAATATGCCCGCCCTGAAAATTTCCCACACCACATGCTGTCTTGTCTTTGCTGATGAAAGGCGGAGTGCCTGGGGACTGTGGGCGCCATCCACTCTGCCCAGTGTCTCCCCTTTGAGGTTTTGTGTGGAAGAGTTTCAACACAGGAACGAATATTCTCTCAGGAGAGGCAGCTGTAGAAGCAAGGCTGTCTATGTGAGCTGCTCTGTGGCGGGGATCACTCTCTCACCAGCTCCCTGCCTTTCCACTTGTATTTCTTTTTTCTGGAGGAAATAAAGTTAGAATAGATAGTTAAGAGGAGCCTGAATGGGGAGAGAAGGTGTTTGGGTGCAAGACAGGGAGGAAGAGTCCCCAGTAGGATGGAGCCCTGGTTGCCCACAGCAGTGGCCCAGCCAGTGGTACCCTTACTGCCTTCCCTCCCTTCCCCAGCCCATCATGGTGCTTCCTGGGATCTCCTCCCATGAGCTACTCGTACTTTCTCTTAGAGTCTGCTTTTGGGGAAACTCACATGAACAATGTCGAAGCTGGAACTTAACCCAAGATTTTACGTTCTGACTCAAAGTTCTCTCTTCTGCTGAATTCATTCCTGTCAAGCAGAACTGTCTAGGTCAGTCATTGAACCATAAGTCAGACTTCATGAAGAAGCCTGGGGAGTGTTTCAGTCATCGGTTGCTGTGTAAGAAACCATCCTGAACCTTAGTGGCTTAAAACAATCCCCGCCACTTACTTGCTTGTGATTCTGCAATTTGGGCAGGGCTTAGTGGGGATGGCCCCTCTCTGCTCAACCACCCAAGATAGCTCCACTCATGTGCCTGGCACTTCCTCTCGGATGACTGTAATGGCCGAGATGGCTGGGCCTCCCTTTCTACCTCTTTGCAGTCTCCTATGCTCTACATCTTCTCTGTCTCTCCGTGTTGCCTTCCTCTTTTCTTTCCATGAAGATAGCTTCTTTTTTTTAAATCCACATTTTTATTTAAATTAAATGAGCCAAGATACTACATCATTAAGTACAGATGTAGTGTTCAATGATTCATTAGTTGCATATAATACCCATTGCTCATCACATCACGAGCCCTGCTTAATGCCCGTCACCATGTCCTGCATCAGGCTCTGTGCTTAGTCAGAATCTGCTGGAGATTATCTTCCTCTCTGTCTCCCTCTGCTCCTTCCTTGCTCGCTCTCTCTCTCTCTCTCTCTCTGTGAAATAAATAAATAAAATCTTTTAAAAATAGAAAAATTTCTCTTTGCCTGCTTGGTTTAGGTTTTATTTGCTGTTCTTTCTCCTGCTCCTTTAGATGTAAGGTTACCTTTTGCCCTCGGGAATTTTCTACTTAAAAAAATTTTTTTTTAATTTATTTTTTTAAATTTCTTTTCAGTGTTCCAGAATTCATTGTTTATGCACCACACCCAGTGCTCCATGCAATACGTGCCCTCCATAATACCCACCACCAGGCTCACCCAACCTCCTACCTCCCCTCCCCTCTTCTTGAGGAGTGAAATCCAGAGCCACTGTGACTCTTAAGGCCCCAGTACAGAACTGTCATGGCCTCATTCTTGTCACATTCTACTTGTTAAAGCAAACCACAAAGCAGGCCCAGGTGGTGGTGAGAGTGGGTAGACTCTGCTTACTGAAACGGAAAGGGGGGTATCGTCATGTGCAGCATGGGGGGAATCGGTCAGTTTGGTTTGGAAGAACATACTGGAGATGTGAGTTTAATTTCCCAGGGTGTTTGCCAGGTGCCTTCTGGTGAAATGCTGGATCTCAGGTGAGCTCTCTGCGTGTTAGCCTGTTCAGCTACAGAATGCGGCCTGCCCCAATCCACTCACTGCAAGGACATGGAAGTGAATACATCTGTGTCTGAGGAGTATCCAAGGTTCACTTGCCAGTACTTCCTGATACTAGCCCCGCCTCCATCCTTTGCTCCCCCAGGCTTCTCTCGTTTTCTCTCATTTTCATCAATGGCAAAGACTTGAAGAAAAGGTAACTCAAAATAGATCATAGACATAATTATAAAACCTGTAAAACTTGTTGGTGATAATATGGGAGAAAAATCTTTGTGAGCTTGAGTTAGATTTTCTTAGATATGACACCAAAAGCATGATCTATAAAAGATAAAAAAAAATCACTTCATCCAAACTTAAAATTTAAAAACAGTTAAGAGTAGAAGAGGGGGCACCTGTGTGGCTCAGTTGGTGAAGCATCTGCCTTTGACTCAGGTCATGATCCCGGGGTCCTGGGATCGAGTCCCACATCAGGCTCATTGCTTAGTAGGGAGTCTGCTTCTCTCTCTCCCTCTGCTGCTCTCCCTCTCTGTCAAATAAATAAATAAAATCTTAACAAGCTTACTTTATTTTTTATCATATTCAATGAATGAAGGAATATATGGTACATCATTAATTTTTGATGTAGTATTCAATGATTCATTAGTTACATTATAAAATCTTAAAAAAATCTTAAAAGAGAGAATGAAGAGGAGATAAACCACAGACTGGATAAAGTTGTTTACAAATGCCATATAGTCCTGACAAAGCACTTTTATCCAAAATACATGAAGAGATCTCTAAACCCCAAAGGATAAGAAAACAAGCAATCCACTGTCAAGTGTAGGCAAAAATATTTTTTAAAGATTTATTTATTTATTTGAGAGAGAGCATGAGCAGGAAGAGCAGAGGGAGAAGGCAAGGGAGAGAGAATCTGAAGCAGACTCCACACTGAGCACAGAGCCCAACGTGGGGCTCTCGATCCCACCACCCGAGCCAAAACCAAAAGTCTGACGCTTAACTGACTGTACTACCCAGGTGCCCCCATGAGTAGGCAAAATATTTTAACAGACACTTCACCAGAGAAGGTATATGAAAAGACAGCCAACATCATTACCCACCTATTAGCTGGATGAAGTTGGCCAAGTGAACTTCCGCTTTCTTTTGCCAAACGTAAACTGCCACCTGCTCCCCTAGGGAAGTGATTTGTAATGTACAGTGCACATATAGGGCATGGTCATAATTCCCCCCTAAAATAACTTGCACACATTTTTGTATCTTGGAGAGGGCTGACTAGCCAGTTCTCAATCTCCCACATTGGACCTTATGTGACAGACACCCGCAAATTGTTGGCTACGACTGCTTGGTAACCGCTGGCCACTAGCAATTTGAGGCTGATCATTTACTGTAAGCTCGAGTGGACGTGGGTGCCTCCCACCATGCTTTTCCAAACCAGTCTGGTTTGTAGGGCTCCCTAAAAAAACCTCCCACTGTCTGCTTCTTCTGCCCTCAAGTGTCCTAATGTCCTTTCATTTCAAGGAACTTGCATCATGTATGCTCCACAACAAAGGGCTTTAGTGTTTCTCGGTACCATCAACACCTAAGAGATTTACTTTGACCTTGATTTTTTTTTCTTTGTAATCAAGTTTGAGATGTATTAGTTTGAATTCTCATATTTTATCGTTTTCTCTAGGACCTAATGTTAAATTCAACACTGAATGCTTAGTAAGGACACTAATTATGTGAGGAGGAAGTCACAGAACTTTTTCGTCTAGTGTCTAAATTTGGAAAAAGAGGCTTGGATGAACAGCTGCAGTATCCCAACTGATTTTCCATTTCTGTGAATCCCAAAGGCCCCTCTCCATGCATTTAAAATTCCTGGAATTCCTGAAATTAAAAAAATACTGTGAGAGGAACACACAGGGTTGTTGTTGTTGTTGTTGTTGTTGTTTTTTAACAGCTTTATTGAGGTATGCTTGACACAGTAAACTCCCCAAACCGCCTTTGCGCCTTTTCAAAAATTAATTGGCAGGTTTGCTTATTGCTGGTCTGTTTCTGGGATCTTTGTTTTGATCCATTGATCTCGATGTCTTGCATTTGCCAGTGTCACATTATTTTGATTTACTGTAGCTTTGTAAATAGTCTTAAAATTGGACAGTGTGCTTCCTCCAACTTTATTCTTTTCCAAAATTGTCCTGGCTATAAACTCCGTATAAATTTTAGAATCATCTTCTCTATATCTACCAAAAAAGCCTGCTGGGATTCTGATTGGAATGATGTTAAATTTACCAATCAGTGTGGGGAGAACTGCTATCTTTCTTATTTTGAAACTTCCAGTCCACAAACACAGTATATCTCTCCATTTATGTAGGTCATTTTTTATTTCTTTCATTAGCATTGTGGAGTTTTCAGAATACAGATCGGGTATATGTTAGATGTGTACTTCAGTATTTCATTTCCTGGAGCTATTGGGAATGGTATTTTTTAAAATCACTTTCTAAAGATTCTTTGCTAGCAGATAGAAATACTATCGATTTTTGTGTTTTTTTTTTTAGTTGTGATATAATTAACATACAATGTTATGTTAGTCTCAGGTGTGCGATATGATCCAGCAATTTCATACATTAGTAAATATTTTTTTTAAAAGATTTTATTTATTTATCTGACAGACAGAGATCACAGGTAGGCAGAGAGGCAGGCAGAAAGAGAGGAAGGGAAGCAGGCTCCCTGCTGAGCAGAGAGCCTGATGTGGGGCTCAATCCCAGGACCCCGGGATCACGACCTGAGCCAAAGGCAGAGGCTTTAACCCACTGAGACACCCAGGTGCCCCAGTAAGTGTTCTTTTAAAAAAAAAATTATTTATTTGACAGACAGAGATCATAAGTAGGCAGAGAGGCAGGCGGGGTGGGGGGAAGGAGGCTCCCTGCTGCGTGGAGAGCCCAATGAGGGGCTTGATCCCAAGACCCTGGGACCAGGACCTGAGCCAAAGGCAGAGGCTTAACTGACTGAGCCATCCAGGTGCCCCTATTTTTAATTTTTAATTTTTAATTTTTTTGCCCGTAGTAAGTGCTCTTCATCCCCTTCATCTATCCCCCTACCCACCTCCCCTCTGATAACCACTACTTTGTTCTCTGTAGTCGAGAGTCTTTTTTTGTCTTTTTTTTTCATTTGTTTTGTTTTCATTTTTTCATTTGTTTTGTTTCTTAAATCCCATGTACAAGTGAAATCGAGTTTTCTATTTTGACTGTATCTTGAAACCTTGCTAACCTCAGGAGATAGTTCATTCATTATTTAGGACTTTCTAAGTAGATAATAATGCCATCTGTGAAGGGGGCAGGTGTACTTCTTCCTTTCCAATCTGCATGCCTTTCTTTCTTTCTTGTCATATTGCATTGGCTAGGACTATCAGCATAATATCGGATAAGACTGATGAAGGTAGATGTCTTCACATTATTCCCAATCATTGGGAGAAAATACTCCATCTTTCCCATGGAGCATAGTGCTAATGTAAGCTTTTTATACATCCTCTTGACAAAGTTTCTTTCTGTGAACTTTGAACATGAATGGATGTTACATTTTATCAAATGTTTTTTAAAAATAATCATTTGATATGCTCATGGGAACTTTCTTTTTTAGTCTGTTAATGTAGTAGATTACATTGATTTTTTTTAATTGATTGAATTTTTAAATATTAAGCCAGCCTTATATTCCCAGGATATATATACCACTTGATGTTGGTAATTTTTTTTTTATGTATTGCTAACTTTTATTAAGTAATTATTTCACTGGTGACTTTTACATCTATGTTTGTGACAGATATTTTCCTGTATTTTTATTTTCCTGTGGTTTCTTTGTCTGGTTTTGGCATCAGAGTTAGGCTGGCCTCATAAAATGAACTGAGACATATTTTCTCCACTTCATTCTGGAAGAGATTCTGTACAATATGATGTTATATCTTCTTTAAATATTTGGTAGAATTCACCAGTGAAGTCATCTGGGCCTGCAGATTTTAACTACAAATCCAATTTCTTCAGTATTTATGGCATTATTTGGATTATTGATTTCATCCTGTGTGAGTTTTGGTAGTTTGTGTTTTGAGGAATTTGTCCACTTTGTCTAAGCTGTCAAAGTTATATGTAGAGTTGTATGTAGTGTCTTTCTCTGCTCCTGAGATTGCTAACATGTTTCTTCTCTTTGTTTTTCTTTGTCAGTCTTGCTAGAGTTTTATCAATTATATGAATATTTTCAAAGAGCCAGTTTTTGGGTTGATTTTTTTTCTATTATGTTCTCTATTGTGTTGTTTCATTGATTTCTGCTTTTATGTTTATTATTTCCTTCTTGCTTTGGTTTTATTATCTTCTCTTTATCTAATTTGTTAAGGTAGAAGCTTAGGTTATTGCTTTGATAACTTTTCTCTTTTCTTTCCTTTTTTTTTTTTTTTAAAAAAAAGACCTCTCTTTTTAAAGACTTATTTATTTATTTGGTAGGGGGCACAAAAGAGAGACTCTCAAGCAGACTCACTGAGCACAGAGTCTGATGAGGGACTTGATCCCATGACCCCGAGATCATGACCTGAGCTGAAACCAAGAGTCAGCCATTAAACCGACTGAGCCATCCTGGTGCCCTGTTCCCTCTTCTCCAATAGAAGCATCTGATGCTATGAATTTCCCTCTAAGTTCACTTTAACTGCATCCCTGCACTCTTTCTCTTCTCCTTCTTGAACTCTGTTGCCTTCAATGCTGGGCCTTTTGATTTTGTCCTGTAAGTCCCCAAATAACAGGAAGAGAGATTGAAAAAAGCTGACCAGGCAAGGGGGAAGACTCAGAGTTTTAGGTGCCTGCGGACCCGCTGCTATGCGCTATCACTCCTGCCCATCACCACCGCAAGTACCTGGAGCCTGGGACATAAGAGAACAAAGAAAACCAGCAAAAGAAAACTGGGAGATTTTCTACTCCCTGTGAATACCAGGAGTGTCCTTTCCCCATTCATGAGCCACAGCTACAGGGCTTCTTCTGTAACTCTCTCTGCAGCCAGTGTCCACTTCTGTGTCTGGGCTAACCTGAGTTTAGCCCAGGGGAACATCACCACCGATTTCGTGGTACTTCGGATTCTGTCTTCTCCAGTCTGCCTGTTAATGTTTACTTTCCAGAGTCCTCAAATCACTGTTCAGTGTACTCTGTTCGGGTTTTTTAGTTGTATTCTGTAGAAAGGTCAAGGTGGGGTGTACTTAACCCCATCTTACCCAGACCTGGAATCTTGTGAGCTGTTTTTCTAATGTTACATGATCTTCTTCGTGGTGGCCAAGTGGGTGATTTTCTTCCTCCTGTCTTTCTTTCTTTTGTTTCTTCTTTTCTCTCTTTCTTACATTTCCTTGACGGTGATACCAAGTATACTGTTAGACCTTGATAAATAATTTCTGACTTGACTTTGTTCCAATGCAAATATGCTTTTTGCATTTGCATGGTATTTTATAAATATCACAGTTTTGAGAAATGATGGGAATGCTTTGCATTGGAAAACATGTTTTTTGCTTTCCAGAGATATATCTACTAGGATGAGACTAGGAAACAATCTCAATTTTAAAAATAGGGAATGCTTATGGGGTCACCCCAAGAGTTCAAAAGGATAACATACCTATCTGTGACACAGGTATCATTTATTTGTGTTCCTTTGAGTGAACCCAGTTCCATCTAAAGTTGTTTTTTTTTTATGACATAATGCCAATAAATATCTGTTAATGATTAAAGGAACCGAACCATGCAGAACAGTTATGCATCAAATGCTATTTATCCTTCTTTTGCCTTATTAGAGAACTCATATTAGTAGCAAATGACCAATCCTATCATCAGTCCAAAATTGGACTGGAAATTGTGAAATTAACAGAGATTCAGTAAAACACGATCTTTTACGCAAATGAGGCTTCTGATAAACTTTTCAATTTCTTACTTTAAGACTGTTTTCATATCAAATGAAACAGCTTTCATACATAACTGAAATTATATCCATTTATGTAGCGAAGACTGAACCTGTGAGGAAGTATGTGCCACATACTGTCTGCTGACTGTTTTCTGCCACAGACCTAGGAGCTGTGCAGGTCATGCGTTAGGTGACTGTGGCTCAGGGGTTTGGCTCTGCTCCCCACACTATGCAAGCTATTTCAGATCCCAGGGGAAGCAACCATGCATCCTGATTTTGAGAAGACATCTGAACTTGACTGCAGCTGAATTTCAGTGAGAACCGGGGCTCAGAAAACAACAATTTGCGTTAACATCCAAGTTCTGCTCAAAATATCAACAAAAGCCAAATCCCCCCATTGAATAGGCTATTTTGAAGTCTTCTCTTGTGAAACAACACTGTTGACGTGTAATTCATCATTAGCTCATAAAAACACTTCGGGAATATAAATCAGGATGGGCTGTAAAATGGAGCCTTGTTGCTTTCAACTAGAACACTCAGCCTGGATATCTGAGACCTCCTCTCATTCTCTCCAGCCACTTTGTCGTCTTTCAAGCTCATCTTCCTCCTCATCTGTGCCCTTCTGCTCACGCTCTTGAACTCAGCCTTGCCCTCTGATGCAATGGCTGTGTTTAACAATCTTCAAAAGAATACACCAACTCCATGTTTAAATGGGAAGACACCCAGGCTCAGAGATGGTGAGGCCAGCCTTGGTCACACAGCCAGCTGGCAGCGGAGCTGGATGAGGCTTCCTAGCATCCCACTCTGTTTTTTTTACTCCCAGGCTTCTAGAAAGGCACTGTGCTATTCGTAGAACCTCACCTCTGAAGAGACCATGCTGAATTTTTCAACCACTTTACCTTTTTTCCTGCACCTTTCAAGAATGTGCAAAAAGGATGCAGAGAAAGGGGAACCCTCCTACACTGTTGGTGGGAATCAAGCTGGTGTAGCCACTCTGGAAAACAGCATGGAGTTTCCTCAAAAAGTTGAAAATAGAGCTACCCTATGACCCAGCAATGGCACTACTGGGTATTTACCCTAAAGATACAAATGTAGTGATCTGAAGGGGCACCTGCACCCCAATGTTTATAGCAGCAATGTCCACAATAGCCAAACTGTGGAAAGAGACTAGATGTCCATCAACAGATGAATGGATAAAGAAGAAGAGGTATATACCTACAATGGAATACTATGCAGCCATCAAAAAACAAAATCTTGCTATTTGCAATGCCGTGGATGGAACTAGAGGGTATTATGCTAAGCAAAATAAGTCAATCATAGAAAGACAATTATCATGTGATCTCACTGATAGGAGGAATTTGAGAAACAAGACAAAGGATCATAGGGGAAGGGAGGGAAAAATGAAAAAAGATGAAACCAGAGAGGGAGACAAACCATAAGAGACTCTTAATTCCACAAAACAAACTTAGGGTTGCTGGGAGTTGGGGAGGTAGGGATAGTGTGGCTGGGTGATGGACATCGGGGTGGGTATATGCTATGGGGAGTACTGGGAATTGTGTAAGACTGATGAATCACAGACCTGTACCCTTGAAACAAATAATACATTATATGTTAATTTTAAAAAAAGGAATGTGCAAGGAAATCAACTCGAGATGAGGTTAGAAGTCAGGATAGACGTGCGAGTTCTGGTTGCAGTTCATTTCTTGAGCTGAGTGCTTTTACGTGACTCAGTTCGTGACAACTCATAGGTCTGTGCATGTTTCTGGAAACAAAACACTGATAAAAAGTATATGGAAGAGCAATGACTCTCACGGTGGACTGGCTGGGAAAAGTGCAGAAGACGAAACAAGTGGCACCTGGAGTGGCCCCTGATTTTTTTCTTAGGCCTCAGAACCTAATCTTCTACGAATGCCCTTTATGATGCCACAAGTCATCTCTCTCATCCATCTTAAAAATTCATTTTCCTCTTCAAGATCTTTGATTCTGCTCTCCGGGTATGCTGGCTTCCCGGCGCCTGCCTAATCTTTGTACCATCAGTGTTGCAGGATCCTACTTCAAAGCAGGCATTTGCCGAAAATCAGTGATAATCATGCCGTGAGCTTGGCCCCCACCCCGGGGCACTTATTTAGTATTTGCTGTGTGTGCTTTCGAACAAGCCAGGGCCCATCTGGATTTAGAATTTCCCTGCATGTCTGTGCTCCAGGGTTCCAACAGTATGTGTGAGGGAGTTTGTAGCTTCTTTTCTAAATGACGGCATAAAACCTCTTTTCTCTCTCTCTCTTTTTAAAAGATTATTTATTTATTTGACAGAGATCACAAATAGGCAGAGAGGCAGGTAGAGAGAGAGAGGAAGGGAAGCAGGCTCCCTGCTGAGTAGAGAGCCCGATGCGGGGCTCGATCCCAGGACCCTGAGATCATGACCTGAGCCGAAGGCAGAGGCTCAACCCACTGAGCCACCCAGGCACCCGCTCTTTTCTCTTTTTGCATTGAATCTGAGTCAGAGGAAGTAATTCTTCTTTGAGGCCTCTCTCTCTCTCTCTCTGTGTCCCTCACCTTTCCTTTTATAGCAGGGGAAGGGGCAGGAGCCCAAGTTTGTACCCAACAGTGGATTGAAAGCCATAGATCCTTCCCCCTCCCCAGGGCTGACAAAGTGATCTTTTGAAGGTGTTCAACATTCCGCCCTTTTATTATTTCTCTCTCTTATGTTTAGAGTTGTCTTTTGTCCCTTCCTTCACCGTTCTGCCCATCCCCCTCTCCCCAGTTTGCTTTGCAACCACATACAAGTCAACCTAGGGTCTATGTGCGAGACGTTATTTGGTATTACAATTTTACAGAACCACAGAATCTTAACCTTGGAAAGGGCCTTAGGTCTCCACCCTTGTCCCCAGGGCAGGGTTCCCCGGCTCACTTCCCCTGCTCACTGAGCTTTGATGGTGTCTCAAGATGGGTCTCAAAGCCTTAGAAAATTTTCCCCCAAATTGAGTTGAAATCAGCCTCTGGGCAAACTTCCAGACATTGTCCCTGTTTTTCACTTTGGGGAATATAGAGACCACGTTTCTCTTTCTATAGTTTCAGCCACGAGAAATTGGAACACAGGGATTCTGTTTACCTGTAGTCTAATGTTCTTCAGACTATAAATCAGAAGTTTCCCGACCATTCACCAGACTATTTATTTGTTTCCTTATTTACTTGTTATTAAGGTTGCGTCCATTGGCCGCTTTTTGGTTTTTCTTTCTAACATCTGCCAGCATATCTCTGTCAGTCACAAAGCATGGCCCCAGGAATTGGCCTAAATGGTCTGGTACTCCTGGTGGAGTTGGTTCAGTCTAGAATAAACTAGTCTTCTGGAGTGTAGCCTCTGCCCTCTTGCTGGTCACTTTTGCTTTCTCCTTTTTAGGATGTGCTTCCCCTGTGAGTTCACAGTGTGGACAACTAGACCCAGTTTGCCAGCACGGATCCCACCACACTGGGTTTGTACGGCTTAGTCTGGAAAGAGAAGTACAAGACTTCAGGCTTATAATCTCTAGTCAGTTCCTCCTTGTAGGTTTCCAAACAGCTACTGCGTCAGATGATTTCTTCATCTGTCATTTTCGCCTGCCATAGCCAATGCTGCTGATGTCCTGCTCCATCTCCCCTCGGCCCACCTCTGCTTTCTCCCGCCGCCCCACCTCTACTTTCTCCCGCCGCCCAGGTAGACCGTTCCCACTCAAGATGACAGGTTCTTGCCTCACATGTCACTGTGCCTCAGAGGTTTTGCCTACAGGCTTTCAACTGCTGTGGGAGCTTACTTGGCAGAAAGTTCTAGAAGGGTAGAAGATAGACCACCCATGAGGCCCGTCCTCAGCCAAGGAGGGGCAGGAGTCAGTGGATAAATGCCCTAGCTTCCAACTTCAGTCCCCAGAGCTTCCCCAGTGGGAATGAGTCTGGTTTTCCCCAGAAGCAGCCTGCTCATTAGCACAACTTTGTGGACTTTTCTCTCTCTTTCTTTCTTTCTCACCTCCCAAGTGACCGACCTGCACCCAAGTCCTTGTCTCAGGGTCTGCTTTGGGAGGAACAAAATCAAGAACCTGTCCTCTCCAGCTTTGTGTCTTCTGAAAACTCTTCTTCTTAATTCTCCTTCCACTCCTAGAACTCCACAAAGCCCTACAGCATGTCTCCCAGAAGAGCATCACCCATTAGTGGGTTATGAACTCCGGTGAGTGGGTCAGGACCAGCACCATTTTGAAACTAAAATGAAATAGAATAGAAAATATGAGAGGGCATGGTCCTCTCATATTGGTGTGTGACATTTATTTTTTGATCATATAAATGTATGTGTTTACTGAGTCACAAGATACGATTTATTTCTTACTGTGGGTTGTGATAAAAAAGAAGTTGAAAAGTCACTGCCTTCGCAAGCACAGTATATAAATCAGTATATTTTTAGGCTATTCCTATCAGCTTAAGGTATTACCATCCAGTCACAGGGATAGCAAATGAGGGAGTGTGGCCCTTCCTATGCACGCAGTGTGCTGGGTCAGAAGGGCATTCTCTGGAGTAAACCAAGGAAATGAGGTTAATTTGGCCTGATTTGTTCTTTGTGAACCAGTGCTGATTCCAAATTATCACTGTTTAAAAACAATATCTTGATTTTTCTGTTTAATAAGATGTTCTCAAACGCAACAGAGGCTAGAATTGAAGCTTTTCATGTCTGTCTTTTTCCACACCCCATAGTTTGACTGGTTTGAAAATTGCCGGTCCTTAGTCTTTGACGCTTCTTTGCTTCCCTGTCATTGTTCAGTGACTGTGAGGAATCGGTCCACAGTCTGCCCTCCATGTTCTTTTAGGCCCCCAGGGGGAGGCTGCCTGGATCTGGGAAGTTGAGCTCTGGTGAGGCAGACCGCAGGGGGCTCCCTACTCCTGTTTCAAGCCCTCTTTCTGACTTGTGCTTTTTTCCTAGTCTGATGTTGGTTCATCTCCTCAGTGGTGCCCAAAGCACAAGCAGGAGTTGAGAAAATCTCCTTTTCATCAGTTAACCCGTTAATGTTTCCTCAGCTTCTCAAGTAGTGCAAAATTCATCTTTATCTTTTTGTCACCTTAAAACTCCTCCTTTACACTAAAATATATGGAATCTGGGCACTTTGTATCATAATAGGATGGACAAGACGTGGCCCTTCCTGGTCACTAATTAGCGACTCTTCCACATAACTGTGGGAGTAGCAGGCCACAGTGGAAGCTTCCAGATTCCTGAGAGGGCAAGACTGCATTTAGAGCCGGGTCCTAAAACCTCCCAAACTCTCCCTTCCTGCTTTCCATCCTTGAGACATGACATTTAAGTTCTTTTCTCTATTTGCTTTTTTGGAAATAGCTATTGAATAATTGTGAAAGTCACAGAAGGCCATTGAAAAAATCCCAAAAGACTGAAAAGCATAAAATATAAAAATTAAACCACCTGTGATCTACTACCCAGAGATAGATAACCACTTTTACTATTGGGGTCTGTCTTTCTAGACTCTATTCTATACATACATTCAGGCAATGAAAGCAATGTTATTTATCCATCCGGGTTTGGGTAATCTGCTCTTTGTAAACTTGAAATTTGTGGTGGTCCCCTCTCCATTCTAATTAATATTCTTGCCAATGGAGTGTTGGCAAAAATTTCAAACATGCTGAAGAGTTGAAAGCATTTTTATGGTGAATAACCATATGGTACTGATTGGATCCTACAATAATTAATATTTATTATACATGCTTCATTGCAAATCTACCCATGTCTCTATCTATCTAGTGTTTTAAAGTTTAAAAATCTGATTTCCCCACATTAGATATATAGATCTTAGCACCCCTGTGGTTTAGTCTGCATACCATTATCATTTCAATTATTATTTGTATCATTATTTTTAATAGCCATATCACAATTTATTTAACTAGTATCCTCTTGTTTTTTTTTTTTGTTTGTTTGTTTGTTTTTGAGAAGAAGAGAGAGCCAGAAAGAGAATCTCAAGCAGCCTCCACACCCAGTTCAGAGCCCGACACGGGGCTCAATCTCATGACCCTGAGATCATGACCTGAGCCGAAACCAAGAGTCAGAGGCTTAACTGACTGTGCCACCCAGGCACCCCTAACTAGTGTCCTCTTGATGGACATTAGAGTATGTTCAACTTTTTGTTAGTATAAACACTATCACAATGGACATCCTTGTTTGTGCACACTTACTGATTGCTTCCTTAGGATGAATTTGGAAGTGGCTGGCTCAAGGTTCTTGTATAGTTTTTCCTTTTTGATATATTTTTTTAGTTGAGGTGTAATCAACATAACATTATATTAATTTCCAGTATACAGCATAATGATTCGATACTTGTATGGTTCATGTGTATTTTTTTTAAGATTTTATTTATTTATTTGACAGAGAGAGAGATCACAAGTAGCCAGAGAGACAGGCAGAGAGAGTGGGAAGCAGGCTCCCTGCTGAGCAGAGAGCCCAATTCGAGGCTCGATCCCAGGACCCTGAGATCATGACCTGAGCCAAAGGCAGAGGCTTAATCCACGGAGCCACCCAGGAGCCCCGGTTCATGTGTATTTCTAAGGATCTTCATGTGTATTGTCACTTTGCCTTCCTGAAAGACTCTTCCGCATTGTACATCTATAAGCAACGTTTCTATTTCCCCACACTCTGAGCAATACCAGATATTACTGATCTTTTAAAGTTTTTCCAATCTCTTCAGGAAAATACATTTTATAGATTTAATTTATAAGCCTTGCCTGGTTTGTTCTTTCCCAGACTTCAAATCCCTTCTCATCTTGCCATGGCGAACAGCACTTCCAGGTCCTTCTCCCCTGGGCAGTCCCCAACTTCTTGCTGCAGAGATGGGAAGTTCCATTGTCTGCTTAAGTTACTTCATGGACATGACCTTGCTTCCCGTTGGCACAGTTTTGTGGCCTGAGCCTCAAAGAGGCCTTTTCTGTCCACTCTGATAACACTCTTCTCAGCCCTTTTCCAGATGTACTGACCACACAGAAAGTTTCTCCTGAGCATTGGTAGTGGCAATGGTAGGATACTGGCATACATGTTAAGATAAGAAAGCGGGGCTCCTGGGGGGCTCAGTTGGTTAAGTGACTGCCTTCAGCTCAGGTCATGATCCCAAGGTCCTGGGATCAAATCCCTCATCGGGCACCCTCTTCTCTGTGGAGATCCTGCTTCTCCCATTCCCTCTCCCTCTGCCTGCTACTCCTCCTGCTTGTGCTCGCTCACCCTCTGTCACATAAGTAAGTAAATAAAATCTTTAAAAAAATAAAGCAAAAAAGTATTTAGGTAGACATTAAGGAAGGACTGTGGACCATCTGAGAGGTAAAATGTTGAAAGCTGCTTGAGAGTAGGCTGGGATGGCACGGTCTCCAAATCTGAGTCTTCATTGGGACACTCTGTCCTGGAAGCCAACGTCTGCATCAGATTATCTTCCGAGAGCATTTCCAGATTTAAGACTCTCTAATTTCATTGGCAAAGCATGCCTTTTACTTGAAGCCCAAATGGTCATTCTTAAGAACTTTGAGGATAAACAAGTTCTTCTAATTGCAAACAAATGAAAAACCAACCTAACAAACTTTTTGCATCAAAGACATTATAATTTCTCTAGTTAAAAAAAAAAAGTTTAATTAAACATTGAGTAGAACAAAAGAATTTATAATAGGGGTAAACTCATAACAACAACAACAACAATAGATAGCTCTGTACCTACCAGCCAGTTTAATAAAAAGAACATTACCTAAAAAGAACATAAGGGTTACCTTGAAGTCCTCGCTTGCCCAAACCCCCCCCCCAATTCTATCCCTTCTATCACCTCAGAGGTAACTGATACCCAAACTTCAGGTTAGTCATTAGTTATTCCTCTGGCTTTCTTTATGCTATTACTGAATATGTTTGTTTGTTTATTTATTTATTTATTTATTTTTAAAGATTTTATTTACTTATTAATTTATTTGTCAGAGAGAGAGAGAGCACAGGCAAGCAGAGTGGCAGGCAGAGGCAGAGAGAGAAGCAGGCTCCCTGCCAAGAAAGGAGTCCAATGTCGGAATCGATCCTAGGACGCTGGGATCATGACCTGAGCCGAAGGCAGCCACCCAACCAACTAGGCCACCCAGACGTCCCTATTTATTTATTTTTAAAGATTTTATTTATTTATTTGACAGAGTGAGAGACAGCGAAAGAGGGAACACCAGCGGGGGAAGGGGAGAGGGAGAAGCAGGCTCCCTGCCGAGAAGGGAGCCTGACGCAGGGCTCCATCCCAGGTCACCGAGATCATGACCTGAGCCAAAGGCAGACACTTAATGACTGAGCCACCCAGGCACCCCTGAATATGTGTATATCTCTAACAATATATTATTCACTTTTGCACGCTTTTTTGGACTTTTGTATGAATGAGCTCGTCCTCAATGTGTTCTTCTGCAACGTGCTTCTCTCACTCAACATTAGATTCTTGAGATTTGTTGGTATTACTGCATGTTGTTTCAGTTTGTTTCTTCTGATTACTATATAGAATCCCATTGCATCAATGTGCCATAATTAATTCGTGGTATTCTTGGCATGAGTTTGGGTTCTTGATAGTTTTATGTTGCCACCAACAGTGCTGCGCGGAAGGTTCTTGTGCATTTCCTTGGAAGAAAGTGCAGGAATTTTTTTGGAATGAATACCTAGGAGCAGAATTGGTGGATCACCGTACACACATAACTTTGAGTTTGCACAATAATGCCAAATCATTTCCTAAAGGCATTGTACCAATGAAAAATTCGACCACCAGTGTGTTTCTACTGCTTCACATCCTTGTCAACACTGGATCTTACTCGATGTTTAATCTTTTCCCAAACTGGTTGCATCACTGTGGTTTTAACTACTATTATTAATGAGACTTTAGTAATCCTATAATAGCAATAATACTGTCATTATAAATACTTACAATAGTGTAGTTATATTCTCCTGGGAGGGTTTTTTCCTTTTTTTCATCTTCCCGTCAGTGCCAGGGTATAAGACAAGAATTTTTCTTTCTAGGCCTGGTACATGGAATGGATTTCTTTCTAGCTTACTCTTTACACTGAGTGTGTAGACCTTTGGTATATCGGTTCTGTGTGTGTGATGAGGGGAGAAGGGAGGTCTCCTCTGAAACTGCCAATCTTGAGTGGGCCTCATCCACGGAAATCAAACCTCAATTTTGATACTTGTCCTTGAGATGAAAGGTGATACTCAACCTATGCTTGTCTGACCAGGATCCTGCCTTTGCAAAGGTTTTGGCTTCTGACTGTTCCTTCTTTTTTGCAAACTCAAGATGGATTTCAAAAAGTAAACCAAAAAATTCAGAATTTTTAGTCGATTTTTATATGAGCATGATCAGGCCCCAAGGCCTCCCGATACTGCCTGAAATAAAGTCCTACTTGATTGACTTTGAAATTGATTCCCTTTCCAACCTATAGTTACTTTAACTGTATTTTATGGAATTAGACCAGTACAATCTAGTAGTTTGACAGGTCTAAGGACACTTACGCCTTCTCAAGTTCACATACTAGGAAATTCTCAGGGGAGGTGGCTACCCCGTCACTTGTTCAGGATTTTACAATAAAACAGAGTTGCCTTTGCTGATGTGCTAAGATGTTTCCCATTTCCTGCCTGCCTTCGGTTTTCATTTGCATTTCCTTGCTCAGCAACTCATTGAAGAGTGGTAGTTCTAGGAGACATCTGCTTCCATGTTCTAAAAATGCCCACGTCTTGCTTCCCCAGTGCATCCTTAATGAAGAAAAAGATTCCATACCCAATTTGATTATGCTATATGTAATTTGAATGGGACATGACTACCATACATCTAGGAAAAACTTTCAAAGACCAATACCACCAAAACAATTTACTGACAGGTTTTGTAAGGGATGCAAAATAGTGTCCGTTCCCTTTGGATACGCTTCACGTGAATACGCGGATTGAGTAAAATACTTCCTGTATGTCATCCAGGGCAGTGCGTGGGGTAGAGTCTGTCCGCTGAAGAGTAGGTTCTTATTCCTCCTTATGAGCCATAAATGCCTGTGTTAGGACTCCCTGGTGTCTGGTTTGGCCAATAGGCAGAATAAGGTGGTGCTACACAGAGTTGCCCCCGTGTGATAAAAGGTTAGAGAAATCACTGCTCCTTCATTTCATTTACCTTTCATTTGGCCATTTCCTTCTTACACTGGACTTGTATCTGCTCATCAGAGTGGTGGAAAATAGCTCAGAAAGGTATGAGGGTGTGTACTTCCTTCTTCACTGGCCCATGGTTTCTGAGAACTGGTCTCATCCCTGCAGATGGGGACTTGACCAGCTCTACCAGTCCCCTCCCTGCACACTGTCTTGCCTTGACCCTGGGGCTCACTGATGACTTAAGTTGCTGGAGGAAGGACAAAAGGAGCTTGTCACTGCAGGCCCTTCTCCAGCAAGGGGCTGGGAAGGGGCCAACTTGCCAGCAGGCTCCTGTATTGACAAGTTGCAGCATCCTTGACAACAGCCAAGACATAAAAATGGGAATTGGTGTTTGCATCTGGAATTTATGAGCTTTGAATTCTTGGACCAGGGGACTCTCAGTAAGAGAAACCGGGACACACGGAGAAATATCCACATCCGTATGAGTCTCTTTGCTAGACCCTAGGTCAGCGGATCAAGACTGCCAACTAGCAGGATGATTGTACTGGAAATAGAACGAGCCAGAATGCTGTGTCCCAGGGTGGTGGGGAGCAGCAAATGTGGGATGTTGCTGGTGCCAGAGGGAGGAGAATGTCCTTTCTTTGTAGTGAGTACTGAGTCACCCCCAGGAACATCTAAAGTTCCACTACATGATGATTCAAAATTGCTCTTGTGGACTCTTTGGGGGATCTGATAACCATTTATAATATGGTTTCCAAGGGGACACCAAGTGCAAGTTACAAGCAACTGACTTAACAATTGTGCTTTTGAGACACTGCCATCTGTCAGTGGACAGCACTTTGGGCTCCCCTCTCACCAGTGCCTGAAATCTTGGTGGGGTTGGAAGCCACCCTGTGCATCTCTTTGGGCAGGAAGAGTGGTATGTGGTATTTATTAAATGATGCCAGAAGTCCATTGATCTAATATATTGCCCCCACTTGCCTGTTCTGCTACCAGAAATTTCTCTCTGAAGATCACAGGGTTCCTACAACGAGAAGGAAGCCATTTTGGGAATCCTTTCTATAACTGGTTGTTTTAAGGCATTAGGTAAGTATGAGAGTAGACAAATGCCTTAGTTGATCTGTTTAGCAAAGCTTACTCTGTCATCAGTTTGGAATCCCTAGATAAGTTCTGTTATATGGTTATTTTCAAATTCTTTGCTACCTACAGAAGAAAATATATTTTACATCACAATCTAGAACACACACATACATGCACACTGTAAGTCATCCAATCCAAGACTCTTTTAGCTGCCAGAGGCACCATTATTTTGGGTACCATGAAAAAAAAGTGATGCTGATTCAGTGATGCCCTCCCATAGATTATAAAGGTCATCACCATGAGTTTACAGAAATTAATTGTAAAAAATGTGCTTCCTAGAATCCATGAAATGTTATATATATAATATATGCATATATATATATATTCCATTTTATATATATATATATATATATATATGAAACAAAAGCTTCATAATCCTTTTCTGTGTAGAGTGTGTTATTAGTATTTACTTTTTTTTAAACCTATCCTGATCTAAGGTATTTTTTTTTAAGATTTTATTTATTTATTTGACAGACAGAGATCACAAGTAGGCAGAGAGAGAGGGGGAAGCAGGCTCCCTGCCGAGCAGAGAGACCAATGTGGGGCTCAATCCCAGGGCCCCGGGATCATGACCTGAGCTGAAGGCAGAGGCTTTAACCCAATGAGCCACCCAGGTGCCCTATGATCTAAGGTATTATTCAAAATAAGCTGGTCCCAGTAAATTTGTTCAATAGCCCACATGTGTTTTGTTTTGGGGCATGGAGCCCAACATGGGGCTTGAACTCATGACCCTGAGATCAAGACCTGAGCTAAGATCAAGAATTGGACGTTCCACCGACTGAGTCTCCCAGGCACCCTGCACATATGTGTTTTATTATATATATATATTATGTATACATATACATACGTATGTATATGTATACATATACATACGTATGTATATGTATACATATATGTTTTATTATATATATATACATATATATGTATACATATACAGAGAGAGAGAGAGAGAGAGAGAGAGAGCGCGCATGAGCACAGCAGAGGGAGAGGGAGAAACAGACTCTCCAATGAGCAGGGAGCCTGATGCGGGACCCATGATCTGAGCTGAAGGCAGACAGTTAACCGACTGAGCCACCCAGGCACCTACACACATGTTTTAAAACTGAGCTATGGTATTGTTTTGAAATAAGGAATTGGAGGTGATATGCCGAGACTGATTTCTTATTCCAAACCAGATGTCATGCCATAGGTTGGCCATTCATTTCACTCAGATATGAATAGATGGCCTACTGTTTAAGTCAGAACTTTTGCTGGCAAGTAACAGAAACCCATCTTGAACTAGCCATGGCAAAAGGAGATTTTATCGTTTTATGTAAAGGCAGGGGTGTGCTGGTGGGCCCAAGAATACTGGAGCTAAGGACTCAAATACTCAAACACCGTGGACTCTCTCTTTATCTCCCTCTTTCCCTTTTGTCTCTGCTTTTCTCTGGTGTTTTCATTCTCATGGACTGGCATTTTCTTTGAAATTTAACGTTTGTCATTGGCAACTACAAGGCTCATATCTTCCTTCTTTTTTTTTTTTTTTTTGCCTTTTTTTTTTTTCCCCACCGGAGGAGAATCCTCTGGAGGATCTGATTGTCCCTGTGGTCAGGGGCTAGGATAAAGCCATATGCATGAGAACCACGTGGGTGGCACGGAGAATGATGCAATTCTTCAAAAGGAGGGGACTCATTTCACCCAGAAGGATGCCATAGATGCCCCTCACACCTAGACAGGGGGTAGCACGGGGCTTTGTGTCCTCGGGCTTAGCCTCCCCCAGTGAGTATTATGCAAGGCCTGAAGATGATCATTCTGGAAACCAAAATGGCTGTTGGCTCAGCTCCGCCTTCCTTTTTTCCCCAGAGCGCGGGTCTCCCAGTGAAGATAATAGTAACTGACGGCGGCCGGTGTGTGACTGTCAGTTCAAGGGCACTGGGTGAAAAATGGATGCTTGCACAATCAAGGAGAGAAGCTACCCCAAAGGAAGCCATTCTACCTCCTGTCACGGGCAGAGCTGATTAAATAAATCATGCATGAAGGCTTCAGGCTTAGTCCAGGTTTTCATCCTGGGGTGCTTGGGCTCCATTCTCTGCCTGGGAACCAGAGAATGTTGCCGAAGGACAAAGCCTCAGGTTTTAGCCAAGCAGTCTGTGGCCTGTCCCTTGTAAACATTCCCACGCTGTTCATGTCAGGGCTGTTTGCCGAAAGTGTCTTTCTTCAACCTCCTCTCTCCTTCTGTCTTTCTCTATCTGCCATTTAATCTATATTAAAATATCATTAGCTGTGCATTTATCTTTTTTAAAGGTTTTACTTGTTTATTTGAGAGATAGAGCAGGGAGGGGAGGGGCGGAAGGAGAGGGAGAGAGGGGGTCTGAAGCAGACTCTGCACTGAGCACTGGGTTCGATCCCAGGACCCTGAGATCATGACCTTAGCAGAAACCAAGAGTTGGATGCCCAACCGACTGCGCCCCCCCCCAGGTGCCCCATCTAGCATGCTCAGTACACACTGCTACACTTTTATTTTATTTTTGTAGTATCTTTCCTGAAGCCTATTATTCTCAGTTTTGCCATGATGTGCCAGAATTTTGTAAACTATACCACTGGTTTAGTGCCAAGAATGATGTACCAGTTGCCACTGTATTTGGGCAGCTTTCTTGAATCTTAAATACAGTATCTGTTTCTGTAAGTACAGCCTTCACTAAGGGAGGTGGGTGTCTCATTTGACACTGGCGGGACAGCTCGAACAGATCAGTAGTGTGTAAAGGCTTGAGGGGAAGAGCCCTTCTAGGGCCTCTTGGTGGAGGGGTACTTTGTTAATTTCATTGGGGCAGAAAGAGGAAATGAAACCCCACCATATTCCTTGAGGAGTCTGATATTTAGCTGGGAAGACAGATGAACCACATGGGTGGCGTAGGGACACACATCTGAAATGACTTCAGAAAATCCAAAGCAATATAAGATCAGCTCTAACTGAAAAATGTAAACAGAACATATCAGTGTGAAGAGGATTTAAAGTAAAGATTAGAGGGGCACCTGGGTGGCTCAGTTGGTTAAGCATCTGCCTTTGGCTTAGGTCACGATCCTGGGGTCCTGGGATCGAGTCCCACATCAGGCTCCCTGCTCAGCCGGGAGTGTGCTTCTCCCTCTGTACAGCCCCCCCCCACGCCCCCCCGCCGCTGCTCACGCTCTCTCTTTCTCACGTTTTCTCTCTTTCTCAAATAAATAAATCTTAAAAAAATAATAGTAGCTCAGTGGGTTAAAGCCTCTGCCTTCAGCTCAGATCATGATCCTGGGGTCCTGGGATTGAGCCCTGCATCGGGCTCTCTGCTCAGTGGGGAGCCTGCTTCCCTCTCTCTCTTAGCCCGCTTCTCTGCCTACTTGTGACCCCTCCCCCGTGTCAAATAAATATATAAAATATTTTTTAAAAATAGTCAAGATTAGAAAAGACAAACTAGAGGAACCAGGCTTTGAAATAGCTTTGAAAACAGGCAAGGGATTAAGAAAGAGAGGAAGGGCTTTTCAGGTTGGCTGTGTGAAGGAGGCATGAAGACAGAGAACAGTGGTTGTGAAATTGCAGAAGACTTATGGTCAGAAGAGTTCAGTCCTTCTTCCTCTTAAAATCGACATTCGCTTCATTCCCGGAGTGCAGACTACAGTCACGAGCAAGGTGGCAAAGGGCTGCTGCCCTGCCAGCTTTACGTCCTAGTCCCTGGGTCGTCACTCCTTCTTGGGGTGGCGCCGAGGACCTGAAGAGGCAATGCCAACGAGAGAGAGGCTGGTGAAGTTTACTGCTGTGCCAGACTGATTGGTTATGACTAGTTGGAGGGGAAGGAGAAGGGCAAGCTGATTTGCTTGACTACAGTGAGCCCAACTCCAGGTTGAAGGTGAACCTAATTCGAAAGCACGTAGTGTACTGTACGGTCGCTCCCTTTTACAGATGAGCAAACTGAGGCTCAGGGAAGGAAAGTGGCTTCCCCAGTCGAGAACATACAGGTAGTAGAGGAGCTGGAACTTGATCCCAGGGCTCTTCCAATTGCATCCTGCCAGCCAGGATGGCAACGGGCGGTTGAAGAAACTCAGGACCTGCTTGACTTCTCATGGCATGGGACATCTGTGTCCCGAAAAAATCAGGGGGAAAGCAGAGGCTTCCGTCACTGCTCCTGGAAGCCTTTCTTAGATGGCTGCCTTCATTTGGAGGGAAGACACACAGAATGAACAGGACAAGGCCATTCTCTACGCGTTTTCAAAATATTCAGAATCACTGTTTTTCCAAAAGGCATATATTCTATGCATAGGAAGGCATATATTCTATCGTGGCCTATCATTAGGGTGAATGTGTTATTAATTGTCCACTTCTGAGTGTGAAAAGCAGTGCTGTTGATAATGCTGGGACAACAGAGGCGAAATGGGACTATCTCTTGCAAACCAGGGACACCCTACCACGTACACACCCATGTAATTGAAACAAAGTTGCACAAAGTAGTATTCATCTTTAATATATGTAACAAAGTGTGATATTTTCTTTTTTAAAATTGAAGTATTGTTAACACGCAACATTACATTAGTCTCAAGTCCAGGATGTAGTGATTAGACGAATCTATACGAGTCTATATGTGAATCTGTGCTCAGGACAGAGGTAACTACCACCTGTCGCCAATGTTAATTACAACACCATTGACTGTATTCCCTATGCTCTCTATGCTGGACCTGTCATCCGTATGACATATTGATTAACTAGAAGCCTGCAAGCCTGTACCTCCCACTCCCCTTCAGGCATTTTGCCCATCCCCCCTTCTGGCAACCATCAGTTTAGTCTCTGTATTTATGGGTCTATTTCTGCTTTTTGTTTGTTTTATTTTTTTGATTGCACATATAAGTGAGATCTGTGGTATTTGTCTGTATCTGACTTATTCCATTTAACATAATGTTGTCTAGGTCTATCCATGTTGTTGCAAATGGCAAGACCTCATCCTTCTTTATGGCAGGGTATGATATTACTCTGTAATATATAATTACATATAATTACATATATAATGTAATATATAATGTGTACATATACATATATATGTACCACATTTTCTTTTTTTTTAAGATTTTATTTATTTATTTGACAGACAGAGATCACATGTAGGCAGAGAGGCAGGCAGAGAGAGAGGAGGAAGCAGGCTCCCTGCTGAGCAGAGAGCCCGACGCGGGGCTCGATCCCAGGACTCTGGGATCATGACCTGAGCCGAAGGCAGAGACTTTAACCCACTGAGCCACCCAGGCGCCCCCACATTTTCTTTATATACCATATACATATATATATATACCATATCTTCTCTTTCTCTCTCTCTCTCTCTCTCTCTCTATATATATATATATATATATATATAAACACACCCACAGCCACACCACACATTCTTTAACCATTATCTATCCATGGACACTTGAAAATCCTAACATTTTCAATTCTATTTCCCTACAAAAGTACCATATGACCCATTAAATTGGGTTGAAAGTTTGCAACACGCAACTCTAGTTGATTGTTGGTACATGTGAGGGGCTTGGGATGGTGATGGAGAAAGAAAAAGAGGGGGGCATATGGTGAAGTGAATGTCCGAGATGTACTATAAACTTGTCCCTTCTGAACATTTTGATAAATGTGCTTCCCCAAGAAAGACACTGGTAACAAACATTTTCTTCCATCTATTCCTCATGATTCGCAGAAGATTTAGATCGATCTTTCTGGAATCCATATGTTCCAATTGGAGCACGTCTCCTCCTGGTGTACTTGCTCCCCCCACCCCTACCTGCACCCTTTTCCTTAGCTTTGGGCTTTCATCTGTTAGCCTGCCACTGATTTAGAACAGTAAGGCTTCCAAGGACAAGTGGCTCATTTATAGTTTCTGACCCTCTGTGTACTTTTTCTGGGCCTGCATCTTGAAGTTGAAGCCGATGGTCTTGTAGAGCTAAAGTGTTGTCTCTGCTGCACTCCTTTAAACACACACATTTATACACAGCATCTGGACATCTCTCGTCTGTCTCGGAACTTTGCCAAGACCTAACAGAGCAGATCTTGCCTGCCGGTCAGGCATGTGGGACTCACTCCTGCCCCTCCTCAGTGGCCTCCCATATATTAAGAAACATTTGTAAAGTTATCCATGGAGGAGAGAAGGGTTACCACTTTCCCCTCTGTATCCCCTTCTTCAGGGTCCCCCAAAATGTTTGAACACTCATACGTGTGCTACCAAGAGCCACAAAATGAGAGACTTGGGAATAATACTTCACAGCAATAAAATAACTTTCTGTAGGTTCCCACTTTGTAAAGATCTTGAGATTATGAAGGCATATAGGGGAACACAGAGATTTTCCAGCCTCAAAGGATATGCTATGGTAACATATTAAACCTGAAAGTCACTTTTTCCTAAATAAATTTTATCATCTGATCATCTGAATCCATTGACTAAATTTGACAATAGTTTATTTTACTACAGAGGATTGAGTACGTGACCTTTCCTGATATTTACACACACACACACACACACACACACACACACACACACACACACAGCCACCCCATACAAGATGGTTTAGATGGAGGAATTTGAAAACACACAGAGAAAACTTTGGTAGCGCCGACGCTCCTAACAATGCTTAATGCATTAAAAAAATTCTTGAAAAACTTATCAGGCCAGATAAAAGTTTGTCACATTTTAATATTTTTACCAGAAGCTCATTGACATGCACAGTGTCTCAGGGCACTAGAAGCCTAATTAAATAGAAGATGTGATTATGAACCATCAAATAAGAAGCCTCTAAAACAAACCAAGGATGGTAGTAATTATTTTATTTTAATATGATATTTTAAAAACATATACATATGACATTTAGCCTTTCTAGCAACCCTATGAGGCATGGCCAATTGGGGTATTTGAGTTTTAGGGAGATTCAATGGCTGTCTTAACTTGGTTCCCTGGAAGCTGAGCCTGTGGCTTGTTGACAGACTGTTCTCAGGGAAAACCTATAAGTGATGGAGGGGAGCAAACGAGAGCCAAGCAAGGATACGGTCTCAGGTCAGGTCTAGCACCAGAATATGCTCAAAAACTTGTATTCTGCAGGATTGCCCTCCCGCCCCCATCATTTTAAAAAATGAGGTTAAAATTGGGGGCACAAAGTAGTCACTATTCTATAGAAATTCTGAAATCTGTCTGCCCAAATTTTGGTAGTTACTTGGTCATGCCTCACAGTCTAGAAAGAATTCTTTTTTTTTTAAGATTTTATTTATTTATTTGATAGCAAGAGCAAGAGAGAGCACACAAGCAGGGGGAGCAGCGGGCAGAGGGAGAAGCAGGCTCCCCGCTGAGCAGGGAGCCCCACTTGGGCTTGATCCTGGGAGCCTGGAATCATGACCTGAGCCGCAGGCAGATGCTCAACCGACTGAGCCACCCAGGCATAAAGAAGATTCTTTATGATTTTTCCTACCCTCTTGGCTCTTTATTCCACCCTCTGAGCATGCTCTCTTTTCTCATGAAAGGTCACACCTGTTGACAGCTAAGCAGTCTTGTGAGCCTGCTTCCTGACCCGAGAATTCTGGGAGTCCAAAGACCTCCCCTCATTCTGTAATGTTTCTGTTCCCTCAGTCATGCCAGGGATATTTCTGCATGTGTAACTTATTAAGAACACTGTGGGTCTCCTGTGAACCTTCTTGGAGTTCCTTCAACTAAAAAAAAGCCATACCCACACATTTTAGAGATATAGACTCTTTTCTGTTTGATTGAGAGGATCTATGAGACACATCCTTAATCTCTTTCAGGGGCCTATTGTATGACTGAAGGGATTCTGAGTCACCATCTTGATTTAATCAAGGATTTGACAGTCATATCTTTGGCTTCATCTTTAGACTGTGTTTTCCTGGCGGTGCCCCGGATTTGATCTTTGTTCATAAGCCATCCAAATGCCCTTTATACTTTATTATGGCTGCAGTGTAAACCCTTTGGCAAATCATTTGCTAGCACTAAATCATCTGGTTCCCACAAATACCCTATGGCTTCTGGTAGTACACAGTGCATTTTTCTGGGGTGCCTGGGTGGCTCAGTCAGTTAAACAACCAGCTCTTGGTTTTGGCTCAGGTCATAATCTCAGGGTCGTGAGATTGAGCCCTGCATTGGGCTCTATGCCCAGTGTGGGGATTCAGATTCTCTTTCCCTCTCCCGCTGCCCCTCCCCCGCCTCAAAAAATAAAATAAATAAATTTTTTAAAAAAAGATTTTATTTATTTATTTGACAGAGACAGAGATCACAAGTAGAAAGAGCAGGCAGAGAGAGAGAGGAAGGGAAGCAGGCTCCCTGCCAAGCAGAGAGCCCAATGTGGGGCTCGATCCCAGGACCCTGAGATCATGACCTGAGCTGAGGGCAGAGGCTTTATCCCACTGAGCCACCCAGGTGCCCAATTATGGAGACTTTATTTTAAGATTTTGTTTATTTATCTGACAGACAGAGATCACAAGTAGGCAGAGAGGCAGGCGGAGAGAGAGGGGGAAGCAGGCTCCCCGCTGAGCAGAGAACCCGATGAGGGGCTCGATCCCAGGACCCTAAGATCATGACCTGAGCTGAAGGCAGAGGCTTTAACCCACTGAGCCACCCAGGCACCCCCAAATAAATACAATTTAAAAATACATTTTTCTAAACATCCAGATCTCGCCAGGATTGTCACTTTTCTACTTCATGTACTGAAGCTGCACTAAGCAGGATAAACTATTGCAGACACAGGAGCATAAGGACACGTGATTTATGTGTCATAAGAAACTTAAGGGAATTTTTCTCTTTCCTTCCAACATTTGTTGACTACCAATTCTGAATCCTATGCTAGATATACAAGACATATTAGACGTGGTTCTCACCACTGTGCTATTTAGAGACATAATTCATCTTCATAGTTTTCTTCTTGAATTAAGTCTAGACCTATGCTGTCTAGTATGGTAGCTACTAGCCACATGTGGCTATTCAAATTAAAATGAAATGACATAAAACCACTCTGTTTTCCTGTTGTACTAGCCATATATTTCAAGCGCTTAATTGACCCCATATGGCTAGGGGCTACCCTGTTGGCCAGCACTGATAGAAAACATTTCCGTCATTGCAGAAAGCTTCTATCGACATCAAAATCTAGGGAAAAACAATAAGATCTAGTAAAGGTAAGGCTTTATCTCTGCTTTAAATATATTTCTCTCTCCTCTTCTGTACTAAAACCAGTCAAATATCAAGGAGATACTGCATGTGTCAGTAAACATTCAAACATCCTTTAAAATAAAGAATGGTGGCTAATTGAACATAATAATAAAAAAATTTTAAAAAAGAATGATATAAAACTGTGGTTCTTAATACTTTCTGGATCACAGACCCTTATTAAAAATCTACTGAAGGTTAGCAGCTTTTTCCCCTGGAAAGTGTATTTATGTAGCAAAAGGCATGCCCGATTACAGGGGGTTCATGCACTTTGCGCACAGAGCCTTTCCGCTGATCCTCTAGGAGGCCGGGGACTCAGATTAAGAATCTCTATTGTAAAGGGAATTTTATTTTGCTATTGGCTTTTGGGATAAAATTGATGATGCAATTTGCTATTTAATACAATGACTTTTGATAATAATAAGAGTATATTTAGAATAATGAGGATGAAGGGAAAAATAGAAATTTCCTACCAAACACTAAGAATGCAGAGCTGTCTTCAAAATAACTAAAAAATAAGCCCAGCCCTTTGAGTTAAAAATATAACATAGAACCGGCAGATCCGTCCATTTGAATCATGTGTCACAATCAATAAAGAAATATAGAGTTTTAGCAAATTGGCTGTATTTTCATTAGTCTCCAATGCTTCCCCCCACCCACCATGAGAACACGTTTAGGGTGACGAAAGGAGTATTCTCCTGGCCTTCTAAAACTGAAGTTCCTGATGTAATTCTAATACATATAATAGATATTCCTTAGAGTGATTTGGTGCCTCAATGATACATGGACGTTCAGAATGATAAGGTGGGATTCAGTTGACCAGAAAGACCCTTATTTGAACTTTGGAGGAGAGGAGTGGCTGTTTCTTTGGAATTCTGTTGACGTAGATGAAGTTTCTGCAAGGAGAGCAGAATTATAAATGGAACTGGCTCCAGGTATGGCTGAGGGACAGAAGCCTTCATGGCACCGAGTTTCTGATTTCTGAGCCAATGTTGAATTTGTGTTTGTGTGGAAGAAGCACTGAAGCATTCTTTCCAAAGAGTGGTAATCCGAACCATATGAGGACTGATTAATGGTTGTCAGAATAAGACCTCAGTTAACCAGAATTCTAGAGGGATAGACTTTTCATAAATCAAGAAGAATATGTTAAGGACCCTTCCTCTGTCCTCCCCACTGCCCTCTCTTTTTCTTCCTTCCTTTCTTTTCACTGTAAACCTGTGGAACATCCCCGATATGTATGAATCTCTTTTATTACTTATTAAACTTTAGTAAGTAAAATCTGCTGCACGTAAGTTAGTCTTTGGTCTGATGGCATCCTTCCCTATGTCCATTTTGTAGAATGGTTATTATTTTTTATAGAAGTCGATGCGTGAGTTTAGGCTGAATATAAACTGTACACTTTCAGAGAGGGATGGCTAGTATTCATTTATTTTCTTCTCCCTTCTTTTATTCCGTCAGTAATAGGCAGTTAATTTCCCATTCATTTGTGTATTGGTTTGGATACAATCAGTTACAAGTAATAAACAATGTTCTTTACAGAAGCTTAAATCAAAAGGACATTTATTGTTGACCTAACAAGAAGTCTAGAGGTAAGATGTCTGAGCCTGATTTAGTAGCCCAATAAGGTATATCACAGACCCCAAGTTCTTGTTATCCTTCCACGGTGTCGACCACAGCTGAAAATCTTTAGAAGTCCCAACATCTTATCTCATGGTTGCAAAAGGGCTGCCATAGCTTCTGGCATTCACCCTTACACAATAGCTTCCAAAGCCGGAAGCGAGGAAAGAGGGCAAAAGAGTTTTCTCCCTGGGCAGTTTCCTCTTTCATCAGAGAGAAAATCTTTCCCGTATTCCCCATCCCCCCAAATTGCACTTCTTCTTTCTTGTCACTGGCCAATCCCAAGTTTCATGCCTACCCCGGCAACGGTCATTGGCAGAAGGCAATTTGTGGTTTAAAGTCATGGTCGTTCATCCCTGGGGAAAGGCACATTGCTGCTGAACAGGACCTTGCGGGTCTTTTAGCAAGAGAAAAGAGGAGAATGGCTACCAGGCCACCGATCAGCATCTTTTGGTACACCCAGATTGGTCTTGCTTTTGGGGGTCCCACCCTTCCCTGGCATACCTGCCGTTGGACCACGAGAAGGCCATTTGCTGTTGGGCTGTCAGTGCTAGGGAGAGCCATGCTAGTGGGTTGGGATCTAAGCGGAGGTGGGTGGACCAGTGTCTGTGAGCTGTGGCTAGTCAATTTACTCATCAGGGTAACCTCTGCCAGGATTCTGAATTGAGGTGATCTGCATTGTCTGTCTCACAGTCTCTAAGTTTAGTAAAAGCAACAGTGAGAATGCTTGTCTCCCCTTCTGGCTCATTATAAAGACCTTAGTCACAGTGTAACCTAGAGGATTCCTCTCTTGGGCAAACATCTCCCCCTTTCCCCATGACACGTGAGTGGAGCTCGTGCTCTTGACTTGAGCTAGTGGTTTGACCACACACGGAGTGTGCTCCTAACGGCCCTGGAGGCAAGGAGCGGGGTCGGAACTCACAGTGGGAGTTATGCGGGTGCAGGTGAAGGTGATCTACCCAGAGTGTAGAAGTTCAGCTTCTGGCAACTGGTCCTGCACTTGCTTGTGTGGCAGTCCTTTTAGATGCACATCAAGGCTTTGGGATGTGAAGACTTGCAGTGGTGGGGAATGAACCAGAAATATTAAATACCACAGTCCACCAGGTGCAGTCTTTCATAATTGTCCAGTACATTTTTAGAAATTTTAAAGTAATGATAGTGTCAATGGAGAAAACCTGAAAAGCAGAGAATAAAGGGGGAAATTTTCACCCATGAGTTCTGCTCGAGGATGGAGGCTTCTGGTATGTTGTTCCAGCCATCTTCCCCATTTCTTTCCTTTTCTCCCTCCTTTCCTCTCTTCCTTTTTTAAATAAGGAAGTGATTCAAGTATAAGTAAAAGATTCACCCTGTAGACTCAACTGATATTCATATTTTCTTCAGAATTTTTTCTTGCTAAGATATAAGATGTCAGTGGCCCCCATGTATAGCATGTATAGCATCCTCTCTGCCCAGAGGAAACCACTAATCTGAAGTTGGTGTATATTTTTCCAACCCATTATCAGTTTCCTGCATATCTATGGAAAACATATAGTAGTGATTTTTGCATTTTAAGATGTGATGTAATTGACGTCACACTATTTATTATGTAACTTGCTTTTATTTACTGTCCATCATTGTGTTTCTGATTCCACCTTGTTTCATGTAGATGGAATTCAGCCATTTGAGCCGTGACAGCAATCTATCATTTGAACACCCACCCCCCTACCTCCCCGTTTCCTTCTAGTAATGGGTTTATACAGTTGTTGTTACTAGGGGCAGTGCTGCCCTAAGCATTCTAGCACATGGCTGTCTTTGCATTATGTGGGAGTTCCCGAGGCCGTTGTCTAACAGTGGGAGGGCTGGGACGCCTGGGTGGCTCAGCCTTCGGCTCAGGTCATTGTCCCAGTGTCCTGGGATCGAGCGCATCGGGCTCTCTGCTCAGTGGGGAGCCTGCTTCTCCCTCTCCCCTTGCCTGCCATTCTGCCTACTTGTGTTCTCTCTATCTCTTTCTCTCTCTCTCTCAAATAAATAAATAAAATCTTTTAAAAAATAAAATAAAATAAAAGTAGGAGGGCTGATTTGAAGGGTAGTTTCAAGTGCAGTGCCCAGGATATCTTAAACCTCATTGTACCAGCTCTACTCCACTGACACAACATCCTTGCCGGTGAGGTTTGTGCCGATCTGATGAGTGTGAATTGGAATCTTGTTCTATTGCGCCCTGATGACCAGCGAGGTTGAGGATTCTTTCATATTAACATGTTGTGGCTCCAAATCCAGGAGCTTTGTGCGTATGTATCTTTTTTTTTTTTTCCCCAGGGGACTCTTTCCTTTCTATATCCTGGATAGTATTTCTATCGTCTGCATGGCAAATATTTTCTCCCGGCCTGGCGCGTGTCTTTAAACGTTGCTTATGTGTTTCTTATTGCACCGAAGTTTTACATTTTAGTGTGGTGAAGTGTAGCAGTATTTTCCTTTATAAGTGACGGTTTGTAAGTTTGATTTAATAGTCTTTCCCTAAGGCATGACCATGCAGATGGTCTGCATTTTCCCCCAAATGTTTGGCTTTCAAACGTGGGCCTATAAACTCTCTGGAAATGATTTTTTTGGTATGGTGCGAGATAGGACTCTTATTATTTTTTTTGTATGTGCATATCCATTTAATCCTAGCATATTTATGGACCATTCCCCCTGCTGATTACAATCCTGCCTTATTGTATTCCAATTTGACACATGTGTGTCAGTGTTATATTATGTGTGTGTGCGTGTGTGTGTAGCTTTATACTTCATTCTGTATGTAATTTATAATATTTGCTTTTCTGCTTAGTTTTATTTCATGTACATTTCCCTATTCAAAACTTGATTAGTGAATATATAATAGCTTGTTGATAGAGGATAATTTGTTTGCTCATTCCCCTATTAAATTTTCCCTGTAATAAATAATATATGAAGAAGGTGTCTTAGAATGCTGATGGGCCAGCAGGATGGGGCTGTACACCTGCCTCTCCAATAGGTCCCTTCCCTTCTCTATGGAGGGTACCCCCGCCCCCTTGCGATTACACATCTCGAGCTGTTTGTCCATGAGTGAGTGTCGTGGTGGTCCCAGAGATGCCCGGACCAGACGTTCCTTCAAGGAAGGACCAGTGGTCTCAGCTGGAGGCAGTGCTGGTCTTGGCCAGTCATCAACTTTCAGCCCCTTCAGAGATAGCCTCTGTTGTTGGAAATGCTTGACCCATGTTCACATCCTTCCAACACAGGCCCTACCATTTCCGCCCAGCCTGAAAGGCTGTCATTGGGCTGCCATCAAAGCTTGACTTCTTCTCTCCAAACCTGCTTCCTTCATATCCCTTTCACAGGTGTTAATGATCCCTAATAAATTTCCTGTGCCCCAAACTCCATCCCAAAAGCTACTTTCCAAAGAACCCAACCTGTGACAGTTGTCCTCTTTGCTTTGAACCAGGACTAAGTCCAGAGTCTCTTACTGCCTAGGTAGATTGTATGGAGGCCAGGATGACTTGGGGGGGGGGAAGGGAAGTGCTCTTAATGAGGTAGATCTCTTGACCCTTACTGGGAGATGGGCCATACGGAGATGAAGAATCCAACAGTTCTTAGAGAATTCCAGTCCAGCTCTGAATGTGGAGAGAAATGGAGACAGGGTGGGAGGGGAGGGACAGCAGATTCTGAAGCACTTCTAATATATTCAGAATGTATTTTAGAAACTAAGCTTCTTTGAGTTACATGCATAATAAAGTTTATTTTCCATTGTGAAAGTAATACATGTTTATAGTAGAACATTTAAATGAGAAAGAAGAAAAACATCCAATTATCATAGGCTCTTTGATACATTATTTTGAATTTGATTGTTTTACATTATTATAAATCACACCATTTATATAATTTTGCTATGACACATTGTTCACTTAATGTGATAACATAAGTTTTTTCCACACTATTGTATCTTTTTATAAACATTATTTTTAATGGCTACGTGACATTACAATCCAATGAATGTACTATGGTTTATTTAACCACGAGATTGACTACTTGGTCTGTTTATAGTCTTCTGCTATTATAAGTGACATGGCAAGAAAGTCTTGGTGTGTAAAATTTTTTTCCAATATTTAGTATTCTTTCCTTGGGATAGATTCCCAGGAGTGGAATGACTGACTGGATAATGGGGTTTGAACATGGGCTTTTGATTTATTTTGTTAGATCGCTTTCCTGAAGGGTAATACTGGTTTTCATGTTCACTTTTTGATATTGAGAAAGGAACAGTTTGTGTAACTTTGTACCTGTCTTGGTGGCCAGAGAGCTAGTGAAGAACCTTGGAGCAAAGGAGAACATGGAACTGGCCTTGTCTGGTTGGGGAGTTGGGGCCTTTTTCAAATGGACATGGTCCAGGCTTCCTCAAGTTCCAACTTTGAATTTCCACTCTATCTCTCATCCGGAATACATGTGGAGCAAGGACCATTACTCCTTTCCTTCTCCTGTATGGGGATTTGAAAAATCTCATAGTAGAGAATGCCCTCCTTGCCCTTGTCTGTTATGCTTGCAGGCCCCTGTAGGTAAACATGGGACCAAGATGGTGCCAACTCCATGGTCAGTGATCAGACCAGGAAGTCTAGAGGGAAAGATATGATATGTAAATTTAAGACTCCAGTTTTGAAGTTTGGGCCCTGGTACTACTTTAAAGATGAAGAACCTACCACTTACTGGAATCCAATATTTAATATTCTAAAAATGATTCAGTTCCAACTTCCAAATGAGTTTAAATCTTAAAATTAAATACAGACTTTCTCTTGGAGGCTGTGGTTTTCAAGGATAGCAAGACTCATTAAGAAACTTTACTTCAGCGATGCCGTGGTGAGAGGCTCTAAATAAACATCCAGATTATTGATTTCGGCCCTCATTTCCTACAAGTATACCAAAGTAGCCTTGTAGTTCTTCTGTCATTAAGATAAGAGATTTGATTTTCCTCCTTATCCTCCACCCAAATTCATTTCACAAGACAAATGGACTTTCAGATACCACAAACACTCAGTTCGACTGAGTTTTCTCTGACTGCTTGGAGAAAATGTAGGCCATGTCTGAGTCACACACATTTTACTGCGTGTCCTCTGGCATGAGAGTCATATACATTGGCGTCTTCTCAGAGTGAAGTTGACTTTCTATCCTGAGTCCAGAATTTCAGTTGGCACGTAGTGATTCCAAAAACAGTTGGAGGCTCATTTTGATTGGCTCTGGCAATCTCATCCCAGCCAGGTTCACTCTGAGAGGTCCCCTGTCCCTTCATGAATGGCCATGGAAGCTTTCACTCTCGGCTGTGCGTTCTAATTGCCCCTCTCGCATGACTGTGCCAAAGCAATGCTTCAAAATAGTCATCCATATCAGTTGGCTTTTCTTGCTGCAGTTTCTGTTCTTTTTTATTGTAGGATCTGGAGACTCACCGCTAGAAGACGATGAAGTCGGGTATTCACACGCTAGATATAAAGGTGAATGCTTTGCTTGTGTGCTAATGAGGGACCTGCTGGTGCCAGGAGAACTTTCCTTTTTGCCTTGCAGAGCAAACTATAATAAAGTGACCAGACAACCAACACATTAAAGTGCGGAATATATTGAAAAATAAATAAGCTTATGCTCCCATTTAAAAAAAATGAAAAGAAAAAAAGAAAAAGCATTTAGAATTTTCTGAAGTGCTGTCCTTCAGCACCCAGTGGTCATTTTATTCTCCTAAGTTTCTTTACTGTCTTTACCTCTGCAAAGCCAAGCTCTAGCTGATGAAAGTGAAAATCAAGCCATGAATTCTGCCTGATTCATACATTACGGCTAGAATGGTCCAGAGTAAACCACCCAAGGTCAGATCTGGACCCCATGCTGCTAATGTACTGAGATGAATGGGGAATGAGAAAACTTGATTTTCATAAGCTCATTTCATGGTGCTCTGAGTCCAGCTTGGCTCCTGAAATGATTAAGTAAAGTGTGTTGTCCAGTGAAGTTTTAAACTCATGATAAAGAACTCCATCTCTACACACATCCGGCCATCCACCCCCCACCAGGTATAAAAAGCCTAATCAAGAAGCTTCTATGCAGGCTCAGGTAAGTATGTCCACAGATGTTTCTACTGGTGAGTCGTTTCTCTGAAACTTAGGGAGCCCTTGGAAAAGGGAAGGTAAATTGAGATTGAGACTGAGGAAGAATTGGTTAATAAAGTTCTGTTGTGGCATCTCGCCCAGGAAACTTGCCCACGGTCTAGCAAGAGAACACTGCCCTGCTCTATGGCGACGTGTCTAAGCTGTGGGAGAGTCAGGGTAGTACTGGTCAGCCTTTGGTCATAGAGAGTCATTTAGCTGTTTTCCACAGACGTAAACAATCTAATATAATGACTGGTGCCTATGTCCAGGTGTATTTCCCACCATATTCCACATTTTCGTATGCTCTGTGAATGCAGGCAGACCCTCATTCTATTTTTTTTAAACATTTTATTTATTTGACAGAGAGAGACACAGTGAGAGAGGGAACACAAGCAGAGGGAGTGGGAGAGGGAGAACCAGGCTCCCCACTGAGCAGGGAGCCCAGTGTGGGGCTTGATCCCAGGACTGTAGGATCATGACCTGAGCCAAAGGCAGACACCTAACAGCTGAGCCACCCAGGTGCCCCCAGACTCCCGTTCTTATACACAACCTCTACATTAATTGCCTCAGGAATTAACCAATCAAGTAAAGGACAAGCTTGTTAATTAGATGTTTGGAGGAAGGAGGTATTGTGATTCCGCATGCTTCTTAATTGGGGATTTTTAAAAAAGATTTTTATTTACTTACTTGAGAGAGAGCTAGCGAGAGAGACCACGAGGAGAGAGGAGGGGCAGAGGGAGAGGGAGAAGCAGACTCCCCAATGAGCAGGGAGCCCAGTGCAGGGCTCCATCCTGGGATCCCGGGATCATGACCTGAGCCGAAGGCAGACGCTTAACCAACTGAGCCACCCAGGCGCCCTAACTGAGGGCTTAAAAATTTTTTGAGTTCCTTGTTGAAAAATCTTCCTAAAACACGTGCATGCACATATGGCCCTTCACTTATACAGTAGAAGTTGTCTAGTGCCCTCGGCTCGTTGTTCCTAATGTTAGCCCTCACCTCACAGCAGTGCAAGTGTGGGAGGTAGACCAGATGGCTAGTGCCTGTCCTAGAGTTTTAGGAATAAAACTGTCTTAGGAAATTGTTTTTATTGTCGGTTTTTTTCAGTTGTTTGTTGTTGTTGTTGTTGTTGTTGTTGTTTAGTAACCTCTATACCCAACCAGGGGCTCGCACTCACAACCCCGAGATCAGGAATCGTAACCTCTTCTGACTGAGCCAGCTAGGCACCCCAGTTTTCTTTTTTTAAGTTTTAATACTTTGATACAAACCATTGTAAACAGAGGGTTTTAGCTCTAGCTCCTCGGGCCCCTGCATGGTGTCTGGCACAGAGCACTTACTCAATAAGTGTTCTTGAGTTAAAGAAAAGAAGAAAGTGAGATGGAATCAACGTTTCTGGTGGCCCCAGAATGTGGCAGGCATTGCTTTTTTGATTCTTTTGCATGGAATGCCATCATATGATCACATTGAGGGAAGGGGGAAGGCATGTGGAATATATATCATTATTTCTTATTCAGATGAAGGAACCACTGATCAGAGAGGGTAGGTGACTTGCCCGAGTCACAGAGCTAGCCATATTGCATTGAGGTTTGAAATCCAGCTGTTTTAACTCAATGGCCAGAGTTTGCTAATGGCTCCTCACTCGTCTGCTGTAAGACACTGTCTATCCCAGGAGCTCCAGTTAACTGGGGTGCTTACCACTTCAGCCTGGGGGCCAAAAAAGCTTTCCCGAATAATCAGTTTAGATTTCTTCCAAAATAAATCCTGTCTTAACGGAAGCAGCATAAGAGCTTTCTTTCGTTGAACCTCTGTGGTAAACATTTTGCTCGTCCACTTCAACTCACGGTGCTTTGGTGCACTTCTGATTCAAGTCACTCACTACCATTTTAATTAGTATTACTGCAGGGCTGTTAAACTGTCAACATATCTTCTAGAGATTTCTCTTGGAAAGCAATCCAAAAGGAATTCCTTTTGTGAGTAAATAAGAACAAGATTTTTTTCCCACATGTTGACAACGGTGCACCATTTGGAGGTACAGTCAACACTTCCGGGAGGATTTGAGGACTCAGAATATGGGACATATTCCTGCAATTTTCAATTGCATTGAAAATATTATCTCGAACTAGATGAACTCGTGATACATGTATACCCAGGTCATCCTCTCCCGGACCTGCCGGCCTTCGATATTTGTCCTGGGTACATGTGTGGAAAAACCAACCATAACACGTGTGCTCAAGGGAAGGTATGCTGCTTCCTGGTAGCTTCTTCGAAAATCGTGTCCCTCCTGAAAAAGTCCAGGAGCTGGAGAATGTGAGTGTTTTCAACGTGTGAGTGAAGGACAGGCTGAAAATTGGACATGCTTCCCGGGTTTCCATCGGTGGAGTTGTGATCAGGACACGGAATGCACAAAGGATTTGCCCTGGGCTGGAAGGGTTACCGGAGTCTACTCCGTTATCAGCCAGAAGAGGGAGGAAGGAGACAGGCATGGGTAGGGGGTCGGCAAGGGGTAAGGCAGAGTTTGAATTCTATAGCTTTAAAGCTGGATGATGGCACTTCGAAAAGAACTTAATCCACTCCTGTCACTTCTAGATGAGGAATCTGATTCCCTGAATGATTGAGCGACTTGTTCAGGGCTGCTAGGAGATGTCAGAGTTGGAACGGATGCCCCCCGGGGCTTTTGCCTCTGCCTGGTCTTGCATGCACCATACCCTGCCAGCTCAGTACGTTTTCCTCCTCCCTCTCTCTGTGTCCCTGGTATTCACCCCTCCCTCACCACCCTTCCCCCACCCCCAGTGGAGGCTTCACTTTCTCTGGAGAGAGAGGCAGGAAGGGGGACCCAGTCAGCAAGAGGAGGAGACTGGGGATGGGGAGCACAGAAGCCTTGCTTGTTCTAGAAGGAGAACAAGACACGCAGGGAAAGTAAGAGGAAACGAGGCAGTGGGGAGGTTAAGGAGGAGGGGTGGGGAAGATAATAAAGAGGTAAAAGGACAGATGATTTTTAAGATTTTTTTAATACCACGGAAGTCCTCTGCTGAACTATAAAAAATGCTTCTCTGAGACCCAAAACAACTGGTGTATATTGGAGTTTCCTTGTAGGTGATCTTGCCTATTACAGTTGGAAAAGAAAGGCAGAGAGAAGGAGAGAGGGAGAGAGAAATATACCCCACTTCCAGTAGTCACAGAAGTCAGTAGGGTCCAGATCTCACTTCTGTTTGAGTAGTAGGCATCTGTGGATTTTTCCAGAATTTATCTTAAGATCTTTTTTAAAAGATTTTATTTATTTATTTGACAGAGAGAGATCACAAGTAGGCAGAGAGGCAGGCAGAGAGAGAGGGGGAAGCAGGCTCCCCGCTGAGTGGAGAGCCCGATGCGGGGCTCGATCCCAGGACCCTGAGATCATGACCTGAGCCGAAGGCAGAGGCTTTAACCCACTGAGCCACCCAGGCACCCCTATCTTAAGATCTTTTGATGACAGAAGAAATATCCACAGCTTGGCATGCTAAGCAAACACACCCCAAGGGCTTCTCATTTACCTGTGATCTTGAAATCTAGTTTCATGGCTTACCTGGAGCCATCACCAAAGAAGGAACCAGGGTATTTAAAACTGGTTCAAGATTCTTTTATACTTAAAGAAAATAATGGAGACATGTATGCTGTTTTGTACTTGACTTTGGGGTCCAGATTGTTCTCGTGTAAAATTGTTAGCACAGACTGTGTGTGTAAAATCCAGAGGAATGAAACTTGGTTCAAGGAAGGTCTGCAGGCCTGCGGCAAGCTCCTGTAAGTCTGCGCCCACAGGGTCGAGCCCACAGGACACGCCTTATGTGCTTGAGTCCTGACTGTAGGCCCCATGTGGCCGCAGTCTGCACAAATATTATAGGATGAAAGTATTAGCCAAAGGAGTTGTGAAAGCGCAAAAGTGAAAAAGCCGTCTGTGCGCAAGCCCTGGGCATGGGACCTGGTCTTCGGGACCGAGAAGCAGTCAGAAACATAACCATCAGAAAATTCCCTGGACAGTCAGACAAGGTGTCCTCCTCTTTAGCCACATGATGGCGCACGCACCCCGCTCACGGACAGCTCAGGGGCCCGAGTGGCGGGAAGAGCCAGGCAGCCGGAGGGAGGGGGGCTCCTACACCTGGCATCCGTGAGACAGCCACCGGCTGGCTTGAAGGAGCTTGGCCCTGGTCCCCATCGATTGTGTGGTGGGCACTGTGGGAACTTGCCCACCGGGGAGCTAGCCTTGCCCTAACAATGTTACAGCTTTCAGCGAGCACCTTCCAAAGGCACCGGAGAGAGGTTCTGATTTATCAGTGTGATCCTATCTGTGCTCTGGGCAACTCCTAGCCCCAAATCAAGTTACCCCGGTATTCTGCCATTTGGGAACTTTGCCATGTTCCTGAAGAGGGGGCGTAACTGGGGACATCTGAAAAGGGGGTTGCTTCCCTATGAGGAGCAAGTGTTCTGTGATTTTAAGCCAAAATTATATCCCACGGCAAAACCCTAGAAATCGCAGCTTCATTCACATGAAGTAAAATAGTATTGTGAGTTTTTACAGAGAATATGCATGCAGATTTGGAAAAACTCTACCCAATTATTGACTCCCTTGCCACTATGCACAGATGGTTGGGGTTAGGATTCGCAATGATACCAGTTGCCCTCCAAAGAATTCTGTTACCTCCTTCAGGGGTAAAGGAAAAGGAGCAAGCATTTATTGAATAAGTGCTACGTGCTGGGTGCTGTGCTAGGTGCTTAATATGCATTAATGGGTTCTGTTTGTTCTTCTTAGTGCCCCTGTGACAGAAGTATAGGTATTGACCCAGAAAGGTTAAGTAACTTGTCCAAGACCACGAAGTTAGTAATGGAAGAACCTGGTCTGTAGTCAGATATGTCTGATGCCTAGTCCTATAATCATAACCTCCCCACCCAGAGACACCTTAAAGACTCCTTTTTAAAAGATTTGATTTATTTATTTATTTATTTATTTATTTGAGAGAGATAGACAGAAAGAGAGAGAGGGAGCATGAGCAGAGGGGCAGAGGGAGAGGGAGAAGCAGGCTCCCTGCTGAGCAGGGAGCCCAGTGTAGGGCTTGATCCCAGGACTCTGGGATCATGACCTGAGCCCAAGGCAGACCCTTCACCAACTGAGCCACCCAGGTGTCCCCACCTTAAACACTCCTTAAAAGATTCCAAAACCTGGGGCAAAGCCAGCCAGGGACTTGGAGAAAGAGGAGACCTATTTTCTAAAGTTGTGCTGTCCTATCTCTCCCCACCTTTGTTTCTGCCACCTGCAGATACCCCATGGTGCTCCCCCATCAAGGTGAAGTATGGGGATGTGTACTGCAGGGCCCCTCAAGGAGGATACTACAAAACAGCCCTGGGGACTAGGTGTGACATTCGCTGCCGGAAGGGCTACGAGCTGCACGGCTCTCCCCAGCTGGTGTGCCAGTCGAACAAGCGGTGGTCCGACAAGGTCATCTGCAAGCGTGAGTAGCCCGGCCCAATCAGGACCGAAGTTCTTGTATTCTGAGATTAGGGATTTTTTGTTTCTGTTTTGTTTTGTTTTTGTTTTTTCTTAAAAAACTGAAGGTTACATGGTCTCTGATAAGAAAAACTCCCTCTGGTGGACAGACACCAGTGGCTTTAGAAGATGTGGTTGGAAGAGTGATGACACCTTTCAGACTGGAGAGTGTGATGGACTGTTTGGGCAATGGGGGCGAGTACAGAGGTTGTGTTTGTTCAGGACATGCTAGCCAGTCCCTGGAAGTGTGCTGGGGATCTAGAAACAAGACACACACAGGCTCTGCCGTCAAAGGTCTCAGAGTAGCAGCAGAGAGCAGGCGAGAGGTGCACATCGCATCAGAAGCACCAGGAGAGGGAGAAGTCACCGACTTGTGACCCTAGGGACAGTCTGTAAGTGTTCTCCCGAGGGATGGAGCTTCGGGAGGCAGGGCGAGTGACTGCAGAACACTATCCTGGGAAAGCAACTGTGCCTCGGGGGAGAAGGAAGACTGGGAGAGCATTTCAGGTGCTGACTTCCAGCTTGAGGAAAAATCACCTCTCATTCGGGCCACTCCAAGAGGCCCAGCATTGTTGAAGCACCTATGAGATGCCATTGTGATTCAAAACAGACACCATTTATTGAGCACCTATTGTATGCCAAGCATCTGCCCTGTGTCCAGTTTTTGCAACAAGTCTACTGATCGGGTGCCGATATTACAGCCATGTGTCCTAGCCCACGTGCACTATGCACCACAGTAACCGTGAATATATAGTAGGCTCTGAGGCCCTGCTCCTACAGGACTGGGCCTTTTTTGAGGCAGAGAGAGAGCATCCCCACTGGGCCCCTAGCTGCCCAGGACTGACTGGTAAAGGATTAGGGAAGCCCAGTTTCCTTGCCTGGAGGCAGGCCAAACTCTGGGACTTGCCCTGCCGGGGCACCTTCCCTCCCCTGTCCTACCTTCTTCATCCCTCACTGGTTTCCCTTGGGAGCCCTTTCTAACTAAATCACTCGCACACAAATCTACATCTCAGGGTCTGCTTCTGGGGAACCCAACCTAAAACAGTGGCTCAGCTGAGATGCCAAGCCAAGCAGGTCCCATAGGAAACAGTGGGCCCCTTCTGTGTGGCACGCGGCCACCCCTTTCTTTCTCGGATTCTATCCATTGTCTTTCAGTTGACTTGGCACTCGCTGTGTTTTCAGCATTTCTGGAGTCTGAAAGACTACGGACAAAAACTAAGAAGTGCTGAGTATCCGGTTTTCTCTTTTTCAGAAAAGCGATGTCCCATCCTGGCCATGCCGGCAAATGGAGGGTTTAAGTGCATAGACGGTGCCTACTTTAACTCCCGGTGTGAGTACTACTGCTCACCAGGGTACACGTTGAAAGGGGAGCGGACAGTCACGTGTATGGACAACAAGGCCTGGAGTGGCCGCCCAGCCTCCTGTGTTGGTAAGAAAATACCAGTCTTCAGGGGGCACATACTTTGGGAGGAGCAAGGTGTGTGTGCATGTGTAGTGGATTTTAAAGGAAATGTCAGCAGCCCGGATGACCCAGCTTTGATTTCTGAAGCTCTCTTCCTCCCTACTTCTCAGGCTTTTAGCCCAGACCTAACATCTGTAACTTGTAGCGGACCTGATAGCCCATGGCTTCGTCCGACTTTTGTTTCTTTCTCGGTTCGCTAACGAGGCCTCTGCAGACTGGCAGAGGGCTGCCTCTGTCCAGGGGATCTGCCTGTGGCACTGAGCAGAGTCATTGACATTTGCCAGACCGCCCCGCAGAGAACACCTGTGTGCCTTTCAGCTGACAGCCAGAGTTCATTTGTTGTCGATGATTGTGGTCAGCAAGCACTCCGTGTGCTAAGCTGGGATTTGGAAATGTTACCTGACTCAGGGTTTGTTGAGAAATGGTTCCTACGGTGTGGTCCTGGGAGCCTGCAGCAGCCTTGAGAACTCTTTAGAAATACAAATTCTTGGCCTCATTACAGATCTGCTGAATCAGAGGCTCTGGGGATGGGGCCCAGCACTGTGTGCTTTAAGGAGTACCCCACCCCCACGCATTCTGGGCATTCTGAAAGGGCTTCAAGAGAGCCACTGATAGAAGACAGTACTTCTCAAACTTTAAGGTGCATCAAATCACCTGGAAACATTGGTGAAAATGCAGATTCAGCAGGTCCGAAGTGGGGTCTAGCAACTGGCATTTTCTCAGGCCCTCCAGGGGATTCTGATGCTCTGCACTTGACAGCCTGCCTTAGAATATCAAATTTGGGCAGAACTTTAATACCTTTATTCTCCAAATTGTGCCCTTGGACCAGCAGCATTAGCACCAGCAGGAAGCTTATTAGAAATGTCGCATGGTGTGACCCATCCCAAACCTGGCAGATCAAAATCCACATTTTAATAAGCTCCCCGGGGGATTCCTATGCCCTTTACACACTGAGGGAGACTGCTCTAGGACAGTGGTTTTCAACTCCGGCTTCTATTTAAATCTGAGTCACTGGGGCTCTGGTATTTTTCCAAACCTCCCTCCACGTGGTTGAGAACCACCATGCCAGAGGACCGTTTACTCATCAACTTTTAGAGCTGCCAGGACCCAGCCTTCCAGAACATTCTACTCCCTTCCTCTAGTCTACAGATGAAGGCTGAGAGGTCACCTGTCCTACTCAAGGTTGCATAGAACCAAGCCTGTGGCTCCAGGCTCTCAGGCCCAAAGTCCCTGAATCCAGAGACTGCTCTGGCACTAAGCTAAGGCCATAGGCCCTACGAGGCTGGCTCCTGTGCTGTTGGGATCTGACCATCCTCCTGAGAACCGGTCGGCTCAGTCTGCCCATGTGCTTTACCCCAAGGACTCCTTTCTGACTGCTCATTGTCTGGGGGCATATGCTTTGGGGCGGGGGGAGACTGAAATTGGATGCCTCCTGGGGGCAGAAGTACAACAGCAACTCCTCTAGGTCGGTCCCAGGGGTGTCGTTGTGAGAGCGCTGCTGTCCGCGGTCCTCCCTGGCAGCCTTTTTCACTCTGCAGTTACGTGGGGACAGAGCTGTAGCCAAGGGACCTTGCCCAAGGTGTGACAGAAAACCCCGTTCTGTCCGAGCCACAGCCTGGACGGCACCTAGTATCCGTTTGACGTGAGCAACCCGTCCAAAGAAACTCCGATGCTGACTCAGGTTTACTCAAGGCTTCTCTCTTTCTAGGACGTAGGTAGGAGTTTGTCTTGGTGGGTAATTGGGAAAACAGACACCACACTAGGTACTCCAAACAGAAGAGAATTTCCTATAGAGAATGGGTTAAAAAAAAATCTGAAAAGAGCCAGAGGAACAAAAGAGGAAAAACACTATTACCCGAGATGAGTTATAGCAGAAAGCTGTGCCAACCGAGGGCTGGAGGAACAAACATTGGCCGATGGCTCAGGAGCCCAGGAAGCCCTCTCAGAAGCTCCCATCAGAAGCATAATGGCCTTCCGTTCCCAGGATGGTGCCTCCTGTGGGCAAACCTGCCTGGCGCCCAGCTGGCAGGAGGAGTCTGGGAAATAGAATTTTGAGACTTTCAGTGCGGGCAGGAACAGGGAGATTATAGAAAACCTAAACACCAAGGGATTATTGGCCTCAGTAACTTTTTCTCTGAGGCTTTTGGCCCCTGGCCTGGACTCACCATAGTTCTCAGTGGGCAGAGGGCCACACAGTCCTACTCATGCAGCGCAGGGGGAATGGTGGTGAGGGCGTGTGCCTCTGGGAGAATGGGACCCAAGGCCAGAGGTTCGGGTCAAGGGCCCCTCACAGATGTCACTTTCAGTGTCTCCCCCGTGACTTGGTGTGTGTGCAAGCTAGCGCCTCAGAACCACCACTCAGATTTTCTCAGTGTGGGAAAGGGCAGAGGTGGACGGGAGGAGAGGAGATGCTTGAGAATCTTTCTGGAGGCAAGCGTTGGTGACGACTCCTCTTGGGATCACACTGTTCAGGTATCCAGATCGTGTGCAGTCGTGGAAAGAACGTGCTGATTGTTCTCAAAAAGCAACAGGCATGGCTTAAGCTGGACCAGATGGGGCTGGAACCTTCCCAGAGGGAGAAAGAACTAAGCAACGAACCCCAATTTCAGGGGATTTATCTTAGAGTTTGCCAGAGCAAGTCTCAGGCATGCTGCAGAGGTGGGAGGGGATCTTGTGCCTACAGTGAGGGTAGGGGAGTGACAAAAGCGGGGACCTGTGAGCCACAGGAGAGCATAGAGTTCCCAGGAAAAGGAGACAAACGGACAGTGCAAGCAGGCAGTTCTTTTCCAGTAAGACACCAATAAGCTGGAATCCATCCCCAGTGAATGTGACACCAGGGATGTCCTTGACTCTTTTGGCTTTAAATGCATTACATTAGCTTAATCACTTTGTGGGTGTGTTGGCAGAGCCTCAGCCTATTTTAGATGCTGACACATGGTGGCTGAGTAGTTCCCAAATTTCCACACAACTTCTACCACTGCATCTTGGCCAGAGCTTTCCTGAGTGCTGAGAAAATCATCCCAGCTCCCCTCCAGACCCGGAGGGAAGAACGAACCCTGGGCTCTCTTTTGACGCTGAGGTGGTCAGTCCTGTGGTCTGGCTAATTCAAAAGTGCCAGCAGTTAAAATTAATTCTCTCCTGCAGACCACACGCTGGCACTGGATTCCAACCCATGGTTATTTCCGAAACAGATATAGAAAGAAGTCAGGGAAGGGGAAGAATTGTACTGCAATCGCAGGAGGGTAAAGTATTTGAAGAGCCACAACCGCCATTGATATATAAAAAAAGAAAACCCTGGAATGAAACAGCTATTGTTTTAGGGGATGTTTTTTCTTTCTTTCCATTTGTAGTTATTTTGGGTTGCACTGGCAGTTAGATAGAACAATGGACAGTGAGAATTATAAGTCCTCATCTAGAAACCAGATTTTGAGTTGAAATGTGATTTCTCCTTTAGACCAACCCTATTTCCTGGGCCAAAAGAGGAAAACATTAAAGAAAGTCTAAAAACCACAGATAATGAGAACCCAGCGGGTGTCTTTTGACATGCAAAGAGCCCCAGTTAGCTGTTTTAACAAATGACAGTGTACAAACTGAGTCGGTTTCTGGAACTGCTCCCTGCTTGTTTTGTGCTGCCTCCAGAGTAGAATAGATCAAGAGAGTTAGCACAGATTAGATTCTGGAATAAAAAATTCTCTGAGATTACAGATACCCATGCACAGTGATGGAATGTTCTACTGGCTTCTCTACTGTCTGACAGCTGGGCTCACCCGCTGACACACAGGGAAGTTTGCTGGGCTGCCCTGACTTATTTCCAGAGAGTCCATTGAATATACAAACATTATGGGGCTAAGAACGAACCTATCAGTGTGTCGTTGTGGATCTTAAATTATGCTAAACTTCTCCTGGGTTAACAAATACACATCCTTCTGCAAACTTTCAGGAAGCTAATGTCAGCTTCAAAACAGCTGGGTTGATGGAGATATTGGTGCACTTTTTCCCTGGCCTGATTTGTTAGTACAAAGTGAACATGTAACCTTCTGGTGGCCATCTCTAATAGAAACACACCACCAGCCACTCTTTGGTTGGGCGTCTCTCTGGTGAGGATGGTGACTTTTCACTGTGGAATTCATTGCTTCCATTCTTGCCTCTTTCGTCCATTGGGGAAAATCTTCTGATACCTTCCACGATACCAAAGAATTGGAACCACTTCCCAGAGACATCCACAACGATTATACTCTGGCTGGGGTGAAGCAAACAGTTGGGCAAGTTTTCAGCGGTCCAGGTTTGTTTTGCCTTTGGCAGTCAGTGTCTTCCTGTGTCCCATGAAGTGGCTGCTTCCTTCCTCTGTCACCAACCTCAAACTATTTTATATCTGTATCAGTAATCTATTGCTGTATAACGGACAGCCCAAAATCCAGTGGCTCCAAATGACCATGTTATTTTGCTCCTGGTTGTTGGGGTCAGAAATTTGGGCAGAGCTCGGTGGAGACAGCTCAATTCTGTTCCACATGGTAATGGCTGAGATGACGGTTGGGGTCAGAGGATTCAAGATGGCTTCATTCACAAGTCTGGAACCTCAGTTGGCTCTGCTGGCTGGGGTTTGGCTGAGTCTCTCTCTCTCCTTTCATAATTTCTTTTTTTTAAGATTTTATTTATTTATTTGACAGACAGAGATCACAAGTAGGCTGAGAGGCAGGCAGAGAGAGAGAGGTGGAAGCAGGCTCCCCGCTGAGCAGAGAGCCCGATGCGGGGCTCAATCCCAGGACCCTGAGATCATGACCTGAGCCGAAGGCAGAGGCTTTAACCCACTGAGCCACCCAGGGACCCCACCTTTCATAATTTCTTATTCTCCTCACATGGCCTCTCCAATCAGATAACTGGATTTTCATAGATGTCAGCTGTCTTCCTTAGAAGACAGCAAAAGTGGAAGGTGCCAGACTCTTGAAGGGCCCAGACTGGGGACGGGCGTAGCGTTACTTCATGTTCAGTTAGTCAAAGTGAGTCACGAGACTGGTACAGATTCAAAGGGATGAAAATTCGACTCTACCTCTTGGTAGGAGGTGCTGCATGTATATAAGGGGATTATGAGCCACCTTTGCACGAAATTCACCACAATATCCTTTGTTCAAAATTAGTGCTTGGAAGTCATTAATGAAATACATCTTGGAAGATGCCATACAAGATGCTCTACAGAGTAGTTTGAAAAAACTGGCATGATTGTTCATCTGTCAGTTCAGGTACTATTAATAAGGCCAAAATCATAATGCTTCAAATGAGACAGAAGTTCTATTCTTACATAAATATTTGTGCTTAAGCAGCCCTGGGCGGTGTCCTAGGCCCAATTCCTCACTTGCTGTTCAGGCTAAGATGACTGCTCTTGCTCTCCCACACATCCACGTTCAAACCAGGATAGAGGACACAGGAAAAAAGGGAAGGGTATGCTCCGCCCACCCCTTTTAACAGCACAGCCCAGAAACTGCCGGAGTCACTTTTCCTCAGAGCCCATTGGTGGAACGCATCACATGGCCACGCCTAACTTCAAGGGCGGCTGGGAAATGTAGTCTTTATATTCCAGAAGCCGAAAGGTCCAGGCAGTTCTTTTGCTATAAAAGAAGAGGGATCAGAGACAGGGGGAACCACCACCAGTCCCTGCCCCACTGACTGTAGAGGGTGAGACCAAGTTGGCTTGACAGGTCAAGGGATGGAAGAAATGAGAGTAACAGTAGGTAGAAAGCCAGTTTTCTTGGGGTATGTAGGAAGTCAGGAAATGGGCACTGAATGGAGTCTGTGCCTTGTGAGGAGTGGGGGCAGCCCTTGATTTGGGGTAAGAATAGCATCCTGCCTTAGAATGAGGCAGAAAGAAGACCCCCCCCCAGATCATGCAGTCTCAGATACCACTAACTGGCCTATTGTGAATCACCTGTTAATCACACGTCTAGCAGTCATCTCCAAACACAGATCTCCAGTGGAGATCTTCCACTCTTTGAGGAAACATTTTACCATGCAGTTAATTTATAGCCTTAGTTTAAAAGGCTATTTTTTTTTCTTGTTACCTCTTGGCCAGGACATTACCCTTTTGAACTTCTTTCTTATTTCTACTGCCCACCTGGTGAGACGTTTTGAGGATTCCCAAGCTTGCCAGATAAACAGTAGTTGATAGAGTGAAATATATTTGTTTCTGATATCTGTATCTATATCTATATATAAAGAATTTGAGAGAAAACAGGAGTGGGGGGATGAGGGGCAGAGGGAGAGGGAGAAGCAGACTCCCCACTGAGCAGGGAGGCCCACAAGGGGCTAGATCCCAGGACCTGAGCTGAAGGCAGACGCTTAACAGACTGAGCCACCCAAGCGCCCCTTGTTTCCGATATTGCACATGCAGAGAGGTGACTAGAGCACAGGAGAGGGACACAGTTGGTGAGATGTCTTCCCTGAATGCACAGAGGTCAGGGTTTCCACACAATAACTGGCTCTGTGGGCATCCTGACTCAGCAGGGAATTGTAATTATGTTTCTATAGTAACTTTATTCAATTCATTCATGGAAATTTATGATCACTTATAAAAAGCAATGATGGCCATGGCTGGATAATAATAGGCTTAGGTTTCTGGAACATCTGCTGAAGAAGGGCAGGCCAGCTGGTCTCGTCGGCTGAAAGTGAGGGTGCAACCGAACCTGCTTTTCTTGGATTCAGGGCAGAGCTGTAGCAGGTGACCCGAAAAGAATGTCTGTGTTGGAGGACACTATGAGGTCAGCGGCAGGCAGACACACAGAAGTGTTTGGCTTAGTACGAAAATTAAAAAACACGTGATCATATCTTAAAATCCCAGACCACGAGAAATTCCACAAGAGGAAACACTTCCCAGGGTACAAATGAGGATGGTCCTAACAACACTCCGTCCGGTGGGCAGCGGGGAGAACGAAATAGTGCAGGCCGAGTACTCAGCCTGGGGCAGGCAGGCACGATGGTACAGCATATATTAGCTGTTATTTCTAATGATTGATTTTTTTTTCTCCTTGTTTCTACTTTGGAAGAGCATGGATTCTGAAAAACTAGGCCAGTTTCGGCTGATCATTGTTAGGCGGACATAAGGTGGCTTTGGGAAGCTCTGAGAGCCTTCACCCAGATAACCTAATTTGGAGCATGTTAGCTCACAATGTCCGCACGCGTGGTTGGATAGAGAAAACCCAGCACATGATTCAGATGTTTAGCTGCATGATGCAGAGAGTAGGAATATCTCTTCGCTCGGATGGTGTCACCCCAAGAAAATATGGGAACATTGTAATTTTGCATTGAAATCTGTCTCCTGCCCTCAATCTCTCCTCTTTTATTTAAAAAAAAAAATTATATATATATATATGCTTTCCAAGATGAGCATGCCAGCTAGAATTGACCAGCAGGGGGCAGGTGTTGTATACTCATCTTTGTGATTCACACACAGCTGTGAAACAGTCATCTCAATTATATGTGTATGTCTAACGTCCCCTCTTGTCACAAAAATAAAAGGATTATTTTTTAATTTTTTTTAAAGATTTTATTTATTTGACTGACAGAGATCACAAGTAGGCAGAGAGGCAGGCAGAGAGAGAGAAGGGGAAGCAGGCTCCCCGGGGAGCAAAGAGCCTGATGTGGGGCTCGATCCCAGGACTCTAGGATCATGACCTGAGCTGAAGGCAGAGGCTTTAACCCACTGAGCCACCCAGATGCCCCGGATTATTTAAAAAAAAAAAAAAAACTGAGCAAATGAAAATAGACATGTCGAATGCATTTAAAGCATGTTCCATTTCATCAGAACATGTGTGTACTTTATTTATCAATTTTGAGAGGCATATTATGGTACGTTTTAATACCCCTGAAATTGGGACACATCTCACAATGGATTATAACTTAGATGCCATAGTATATGGTAGTGACTCGATTGGGGATTAGCGTATCAAGGTTTGTAAATTCACACTCCGTCCATGCATGGCATAGAATGCATCTGAATTTGGATAGCTGAAGGCAAAACCGTTTAGCAAATTATTCAAAATTTTGGACCCTAAATCAAATGAGAAGTTTTTCAGCAAGATATAGGAGAAAGTATATGAAGACTATACGTGGTGTTTTCATCTCTCAAACTTGTTTGTGATTCAGAACCAAATGATCTTTTATTTTCATTCAGGTTGTAGCATAGCGGCATTTAAATAATTACCAGTTGACAAGGAAAGCAATGCGTATCTAAATGATGACTTGTTAGGCCATCTTTTTTTTTTAAGATTTATTTATTTATTTGAGAGAGAGGGAGAGAGCACACATGAGTTGGAGGGATGGGTAGAGGGAGAGGGAGAAGCAGGCTTCCCGCTGAGCAGGGAGCCTGACAGGGGGCTTGATCCCAGGACTCTGAGATCGTGGCTTGAGCTGAAGGCAGGTGTTGAACGAACTGAGCCACCCGGGCGCCCCCTAGGCCATCTTTCAATACATTCTCTACCTGTTCGGAATCAAGTGGAATTTACAAAAGTCTGAAGCTCCCTCGCCTTCTTGTGACTTCACTTTAGCTATAACAAAATGAAATCCAACCCAGTGAGGATTGACATCTCATTTACTTCTAGCCCTCATTATCAACCCATCCCTGATACTGAGGAAGCAGAAGATCTTTTACCAAGTGGAGACACTACTCGAGAAGCTACTCGGGGGCCCTTTGGAGGGCCAGAGCCAAGGCAAAACTGCTATCCCCAGATACAAAACCATAGGTGTGGTCCTGTGGCAGGTGGAGGGCACAGTGGATCCAGACAGACCACTGTTTGTTGTAAGATACCGAGCAGTTGGGAATGGACATCACCAGAGGAGAGAGAAAGAGAGAGCTTGTTCCAGGAGGAAAGGCTAGGGCTGGGTTATAATCCACACTATCACTGTCTACATGCCTGGCCTTAAATAAATCACTTAAGCTTTCTGAGCCTCAGTTTCCACATCTGTAAAACAGAGCATTGGGTCGTTCCTTGAAACTTCCATCCCATTTACTTTGACCTCACCTGGGGCCATGCTGTCGTCTGCCTCGTGTCCTGTTTTGTGTATGGTGACAATAATCTACCCCAATAGACCGTAAACGCTTGAGCGGCCCATGACACAGCAGTTGGAATGATGCCTTGGATAAGGCAGCCTTCAGTAGAACTATGTTGCCTTGAACTGAATCAAAGTAGAAGACAGCTAAGGTTCCCTTCTCTGATAATCTCTGATGCTGCTTTTAAAGGAGGAGGGATTCCCTGTGCCTGAATGACTTCTAGCTCGGAGGGCTGCAGCACTGTGAAGTCAATAAGCGAAGTCTAGAAGTCCAGGGAGAAGTTTCCAGAGCTAATGAATGACTCCGGAAGCCGCCTTGCACGGCCAGGTTTAGCCATGCATGTAGGAGTTCTCCAGCCATCTTCTGAACTCAGGATGAGAGAAGGGGCAGGATGAATGGAGGAAGAGAAATACAGTGGGGTGAACTTAACCCTTCAAAAAATGGGGAGCGCCTAGAGCTGCGGGCATGTCAGATGCTGGGTGTTGTGCCCCCAGTGGACAAGATATTTCTTGATGATGGTGAGAATCTGGTTATATCTTCAGATATGGAACCTCCTAGAATCAAGTGCCCGAGTGTGAAGGAACGCATCGCTGAACCCAATAAGCTGACAGTCCGGGTATCCTGGGAGACCCCGGAAGGAAGAGACACAGCAGATGGCATCCTAACTGAGTAAGTACAACTGGGCACTGAGGAGGCTGTTGCTTCTTTTCTGAGAGACATTTAACTAGCCAGAGTGGGGAAGTGTATCCGTGTGGGTCCATTTATGCACACAGAGTCACTACGGCGCTCCTTCAATAGGTCCCTCATCCGGGCTGCGTTTTCCTCGTCATCTTCAGCACCTGACCTCCTGTATATTTCACTTCTGTCCTTGTGTCTTGCCTGTCTCCGCTATAGCACATTTACTGCCAGACCCTGAATGCCCAGAACCATGCTGAGCACAGAGCTGGGACTCGGTCAGTATTTGTCAAGGGAGAGAAGGGAAGAAGGGGTGGTGGGAAGAAGAGGGACGGGAGGAGGAAGAGGACACCAACTGGCTCACTCTGGGATAGAACCACCCCCACTGCCTGCCCAGGGTGCTCCTACTGTAGCCCCCAGGCCGTACTAAGCCATCACCTACCTCCCTGGTGTTCTGTGAATATGGTTTAAGGCAGAACTTTCTAGCCCTTGTTTTTTGCAACTGCTTTTTTAAAAACTTGATTTTTAGTCTATTTTTTTAAACTTGGGACCACAACAGGGGTTCCTGGGTGGCACAGTCAGTTGAGCATTCAACTCTTGGTTTATGGCTCAGGTCTTGATCTCAGGGTCATGGGATCGAGCCCACATGTTCCGTGCTCGGTGGGGAGACTGCCCGAGACCCTCTCTCCCTCCACGCCTCCCCCTGCCCACTCTCTCTAGAGTAAGTAAATAAATCTTTAAACTTGTGACTATAGTAAACACTTACAGAAAAAGCTTATAAGAAAAAAGAGAAGCGTTCTTCTGCCTTCTTCCCTACCCCAACCCCACGCCCCAGGAACAGCTCGGTGAATAGTTTGACATACCTCCAGAATGCTTTTAAAAATACATGATTCCCGGGATGCCTGGGTGGCTCAGTGGATTAAGCCTCTGCCTTCAGCTCAGGTCATGATCTCGGGGTCCTGGAATCGAGTCCCGCATTGGGCTCTCTGCTTGGCGGGGAGCCTACTTCCTCCTCTCTAATTGTCTGCCTGCCTCTCTGCCTGCTTGTGATCTCTGTCAAATAAATAAATAAAATCTTTAAAAAAACATGCATGATTCCCTTTGGGAAAGTTTGGCTAAATATTGTTCTAATCTAGCACCTGGGCCTGTACCCCTGCAGCGATCTGCTTGGTTTTCATTGTCCCTAGAGGCCACTATTTCATGTCAGCACGTTCACATCCCTGCCTTCAAGTTCATGGCTCTGTCAGACCAACCCACTTGAGTGTGCACCTGCAGACAAGATACCTCTGATTCGCCGCCTCTGAACTACACAGCAGGGAAGCCCTTGTTAGAATCCAACCTAGGCAATTATGGGTAATAAGAAAACATCTTTTACAAGGAAGATGTTGAGTCTTTCACCCTGAGCAAGACATTTTGTTCCTACATCCTGATCATTTCTCCCAGTACACCATTTAGCTTAAATAATCTTACTAGCTGTGTGCCTCCTTGTAACTCCTTAAAGTTTTGAGTATTAAGAAAATTATATATTTGCTGTCACATCTACATGTCACAAACCTCTAAGGAGAAATTTTAGGCAATTGGGATTAAAGAGTAAGTCACAGTTGGTATAAACAGGGGTTGGTTTTTATTGATCTTGGAACTTTGGGGCCTAGAACAATGCCTGGTCTAGGCCCTAGCCCATAATAGGTTCTGAGATCTTGACAACCGCAGTTGCTGTTGAAATCCTGCATAATAAACACCAAGTAATGGGTCACCAGATGACTGTGTTTGTCTAGCACGGATATAGACTTTGGCATCTTTATGGGTCGCCTGTGTGTTATGGTTAGAAATGTGACTGTTTCAAAGACCATCTTAGTAGCCCCCAGCCTTCCGTTCCAAGCAGCTGTCTGCTTCTAGACTTCTATAGCCCGAACCAGCAGAGGCTTGGAGCAGGAGGCTGCGGGGAGCACACTCCAGACAGAATGAGGAATTCTGAGAAGGCTGTCTCGTCACCTTTTCAGCTCTCACTTGGGCTCCTTGCTTCTCCGGCATGTCTCTCATACAAGCTACTGTTCTATGGTCCCCTTCTGAGAGGGAAGGTTCTAGAGAGCAAGTGCCTCTCCAAAGCAGGTGCTTCCTATGAGTTCCCTTAGTTACTCCTCATGACTGTTATTTGCAGGCCACAGATGAAACGGAGTCCCTGAGAGGTCAGCAGCCACCCATATTTGAAGCCTGATTCCTCTCGGGGTTATCTGTATTTGAACCACGCTTCAGTTCATACCTTACAAACACACACCCTATCCACCTCTGTGGAAGCCTCTGGCACACATTCGTTCTTAGCAAATATTCTCATAGTTGCTAAGAACTGTAGTGAGAAGGCAAAGTAAGTATCTGTTGGGAAACCAACCCATCAGCCTGGTAGTCGATCATGCTGTCTGAAACTACTGGTGTTCTCATCAGACAGCCAAGAAGAAAGATGCTAGTCACCCTAGCCGTGTGATCTTGGGCAAATTTCCTAAGCTTTTGGTGCCTCAGTTTCTCTGTGAAATGGAAATAATAATTCCTATCTCATGGAGTTGTGGGGAGGATTAAAGAAACCAGTATGTGTAAAATACCTAGAACCATGCCTAAAATATGTATATAGTGTTTATGTACGTGCAAAGAACTATTACTAGTACTACTACTACTACATTAGGATAATCAAGGAATCACAATAAACTTGCCTTTTGCTCAGGAAAGATCTCCACACTGGGCCAGAGAGAAAAAACTAGAGCTAATTCTAACACCCCCCCTGTAAACCCAAATTGCCAATGGCTGCTTGGACTATACCCTCAAATGGTTTTCCTCATAGAAAATTTGTTCATCCTCCCCAAAGTAAGGCAGTTTACGGTTCTCCTTGGAACAAAGTTGGGATGGGAAGAAGACTTGGGACCCTGGGTTCTCAGCCTCTGCCATCTTCTCTTCTATCCTCCCGTGAGAAAAATGGATCCATACTTTCCAGGAATTGGGGACTTCCATGTTCTGGTATCAGACTGCTCTTCCAAAGCAGAATAAAGCTCAGGAAAAGCTGTGTTCTTCAAGAAATCTTTGTTCTAGTCAAACTGACCTAAAGGCTGCCCCTCAGTATCTCCACATCCAGTCAGTGCCCATGAGGACCTAATTGTTGTTAGGCCTTTAATGACCATCTTTGGTGTTCCTGTTTTTTTCTCCCCCTTTTAAGTGTTATTCTAAAAGGCCTCCCCCCAGGCTCAAATTTTCCAGAAGGAGACCACAAGATCCAGTACACAGTCTATGACAGAGCTGAGAACAAGGGCACTTGCAAATTTCGAGTTAAAGTACGAGGTAAGAATACTGCTTCTTGGCTTTTTCCTCTCTTTACAAGAGCAAAAGGAAATCCGCCCTCCAGCAGGAACCCTTTGTGAGTGCTCACTGCCACGGGGATACTTACAAGCTTTGGATTAGCCTCTGATGACGAGGCGAGGAGAAGGGTGCCATCTTAAAGCCTGAATTTCACAATACAAATCCGGATGAGGTTCAGTGCTGTTAGATTATTTGAGGCCTGAGAGACTAGTAAGCTAGTCTTGCAGGAGCCCACAGCTGGCTATCCCAGAAGAATATTATTTTGATAACATTTTCCTCCCTGGGCTTGGGTGACCAGCTAAAGCCTGAAAGTCCTTCTGTAAAGGAGGTTGAGAGCCCCCTAATTTGGGCCACCAGGAGCCCATGTTCTTGGTGTTCCAGAATATTTATTCTCCCTGAAAAAAATACTTTGAAGATTTATTTTATGCCTCATGGTTTGGGCAGCTAATGACGAACCCTCTTTACTCTTCTGGGCTCAGCCTCCTCCTCCGTAACACAGGAGGCTAAAGCGCTTGATCTCAGTGGTCTCGTTGCCATGAACGGTGACCATTCCAAGGCCCACCCACTAGCCAGAGAGTCCTACCTGCCCCCTCACTCATTCACAGGCCGGTATAGAAGTGCGATTGCCCAGCTGCCGCCTTCCCTGGGGCCTCTGTGGAGGGGAGCTCGGCACTGAGCCTCCCCTGGCCTTGTGTCCCTACAGTCCGACGCTGTGGAAAACTCAACGCCCCGGAGAATGGTTACATGAAGTGCTCCAGTGACGGCGACAATTACGGGGCAACCTGTGAGTTCTCCTGCATCGGTGGCTATGAGCTGCAGGGCAGCCCTGCCCGAGTCTGTCAGTCCAACCTGGCCTGGTCTGGCACGGAGCCCACGTGTGCAGGTACGCGTGCAGCCCTCTCTCCCGCCAGCAGCCAAACCTGAAGACCCTTGGGTTCTGGATTCCAGTAGAGGGAGGGAGGATTTCACTCCATACACTTCGAGAGGTTCAGTGTCATCCCTCTTCATCGGACGGGTGAACACGGTCCTCAGATTTCGAGGGCAGCTGTCTCACCCACCCTCCTCCTTGGCTTCTGTCCATCTTCGAGTTTCTCTTTCACGTCCTCTAAGGAAGAAGCTGGAGGCGGGAGCCCAGGGCCCGCTGTTCGTGACTTTGTGAATCAACAGAATCTGCTTTAGGTACCTGTGTTCTTCCCTTCTACAAATGGAAGGATCTTTTTTTATTATTATTTTATGCAAAGCCAGGACACTACTATGTATGGACAATATAATTCCTGCTTTGCAGCACTGGTTTGAAAGTCACTCAGACCTTGAGCATTCGGGACATTTCCTCCTAATGCAAAATGAGCAAGATAATATCTACTACTTGAGTTGTTGTAAGGGTTAAATGAGGTTATAGCCACTCAACAGTGGGATAGAGCAGTGCCTGGCCTGGGGCAGGCACTCAGTGCACGTCCACTCTTAATACCAAGGAACATAAATTGGGCTGCGTAGTGATCATGGTGTGAAATTTGGACTAGTCAGAAAATTGTGGACATATCTTTTATTTATATACTCTACTTTCCCCCTTATTTCGGGGTACTTTCTCATCTTTATGCTTTCCTTTAATCCCAGCCATGCAGGAGAGAGAGACACACACATGTAGACCATCAGCTAAATGCCCAAGGATCTTCAGTTTCATACCTTAAAGTAGAAAGAACATACCTCTTTCTTTCCCTGTCTCACTTCCTGAGGCAGGGAAAGTAATGCCCATTCCCCCACCACCTCACCCCCCAGCCCAAAGATGTTCACATCCTAATCCCTGGAACCCATGAATATATTACCTGACATGGCAAAAGGGACTTTGCAGAGGAAATTAAGTAAGAATCTTGAGATGCGGAGGCCATCTTGGATTCTCCAGGTGGGCCCAGTGTACGCACAAGTGTCCTTATAAAAGGGAGGCGGAGGGGGAGAGAGAGAGAGAGGGGCAAAGACGCCAGACTAGTGACTTCGAAGATGCCAAGAAAGGCCTCACCCCAGGAGACGGAGGTGACCTGTGAATGTTGCAAAAGGCAAGGAAACAGATTCTTCCCTAGAGCCTCGGTGGGGGGAGCAACATTTTGACTTCGGCCCAGTGACACCCATTTGAAACTTCTGACTGCCGGGGCTGTAGGAGAATTTGTGCCTGTTAAGCCCCTAAATTTATCATGATCTGTGAGAGCAGCAAGAGGAAACCAGTATAGTTCCCCATTCCCCAACCCAGCGCTTCTTGGGACCATCTCCTAAATAAACCACTTATAACTGGGGTGCCTAGGTGGCTCGTCGGTTCCATGGCCTGCTCTTGATTTCACCACCGGTCATTATCTCATGGTCGTGGGATCGAGCCCCGCCTCGGGCTCTGTGCTCAGTGAGAAGTCCTCCTGAGAGTCTCTGTCACTGCCCCCCACCTCTCCTTTTGCCTCTTCACCTCACTGGCACGAGCACACGCTCTCTAATTCTTTTAAAACAAAAATAACTGGAACTTTGTCTTGGGGTTTACTTGTGCATTTGTGTATGGTCTGGGTGTCATCCCAGGCCATGTTGAGCCAGAATAAGTAGGGGGTTTCTCATCCATCTGGCCCTTTCTAATCCCAGCCATGAATGTCAACGTGGGCGTCAGAACAGCAGCGGCACTTCTGGATCAGTTTTATGAGAAAAGGAGACTCCTCATTGTGTCTGCCCCCACAGCCCGGAACCTTCTCTACAGGCTGCAGCTGGGAATGCTGCAGGTGAGTCCTTACGGCCAGGCCCGGGTGTGGAGGGGTGGGGGTAGAGCTCTCCCAGGAAGGGCCCGGTGATTTCATTAAAGGCCAAGGTCAGATTCAGGGCCTTGGCTATTTTCCAGGACCTCGGGGAACTGGCGCTTTAGGCCTGCCGCCGTTCATTTCTGGCTCTAGGGCATAACCTGATGAACAATGGAGTCCCCAGTGCTAACCCAGTTGTTGTGCAACTAATAGGGTTTCTTTGTCTTGACCCATAAGCCCGATCGACCTGCTGCCCAGGGCCAGCCAAAGAGTCTTTTTTGGTGGACCTGTCCGGGATATGCCTATGCTGGAGGCCGTCATTCTGTTGTTTGCCCAAGAGGCTGGCTCAAGGGATGAGGGGAGTCCAGGGGCCTTCAGGCCCCAGATCCTGCCCCAGGGAGCTTCCCTCACCACAACCCCCCACCCCCAGCTCCTCCCAGAGTGACAGCTGTCTGTAAGAACAGTGGTTCTCAAAGTGTGGTCATCAACATCACCTGCGAGCTTGTTAGAAATGCAGAGTCTCCCCCATCTCAGACCGATGGGGTCTAATTTACTTTTTAACAAGACCTCCGGGTGATTCCTGAGCAACTGAACGTTTGAAGCACACTTTTCTAGGAAATGTGCCCTTCTCGGCTGTGTAAATTTTATAACTACAAAACGAGGCAACCAGAGTCTTTTGGGGGGGAAAATTAGAAACCGAAAGGCTCAAACGAGAGCTTGCTAGATTTTGTCCAGAAGCTGGTTTGCGGTAATAGCAGCTGACCATGAACGAATGCGGAAGAGTCAGGATGTTCTGCTGGGTCGTGGGCACCATGATGCACACTTTTTGGAAAAAAAAAAAATTCATTTACTACAGTGAATAAAAATAAGACTAAGTGTTCAAAACAGTCTTGGTTGATGGGTACCTGGGTGGCTCAGTCGGTTGAGTGTCTGATGCTTTCAGCTCAGGTCATGATCTCAGGGCCGTGAGATCCAGCCCCACTTTGAACCCTGAGTCGGGCTCAGTGCAGGGTCTGCTGGGGATTCTCCTCCTCTTCCCCTTGCCCTGCTCATGTGCTCTCACTAGCTCGCTCGCTCGCGTGCTCTCTCTCAATAAAATCTAAAAAAAAAAAAAAAAAAAAAAAAAACCCAAAACCCTAATTTTGGTTTAATAGTTTACAGCTTTCTTCTCATCTCAGCATTTATACAATGAATAAGGAGGAGTCTTTGTTCCTTCTTCCCATGTACTCGAAAGGTGCCCATAAACTCAGAAGAACCATGTAAAGTTTTTTTTTTTTTTTCCCTTCAACGGAAACTCAGTTCATTACATTTTTACTCCCAATCCCTGCCACCTTCCCTGCCTCCCTCCATCTTTGTATCGCCCTGTCCCAGCTGGGACTTCTCTTCAGGTGTCACAAGGCTGCACGACTCCATTGTGGAGGAGATTGGCCTCGCAGGCTACACAAGCACATGTTTCCTCATTTCTTCTTCATTTTGTAGAAAAATGAATAAGCCAGGCAACTTGCTTTTCCTCTGTTGGCAAGCTTTTCCTCTGGGTTGCTTTTCCTCTGTGCTTTTGGAAGTGAAATTTGATGGGAACACGGCCCTACTTGTTCATTTGTGTGTGGTCTGTGGGTGGTCTTGCGCTCCGGCGGTATGGCTGACTAGGAAGGAGACTATCCAACCCTGGGAAGCCTAAAATAGTCACTACCTGGCCCCTTATCAAAAAATGTGTGCTGTCCCCTGCCCTAGTCTATCCCATCTTTTCAGGTACTTGCTAAATTATAAATTAAATCATGCTGATGTTGGTAGGCAGAGTCCAAAGGCTTAGAATGGGGTCCCTGAGGACCAGCCACGAGGGTCCCTGTCTGCACCGGGATAGAAATCAGACGCAAGCCAGCAGTGAAAGTGGAGTTGATGGAAGGTATGGAGAGAATGCAGGTAGAGAGCGTCCAGGGAAACTCCGAAAGGGAAGGAGAGAGTGCCTTTGTTCAGGGTCTGGGGTCTGGGATGTTATTGAGGATCGTGGTCTGGGGTACATGTCCTCTCAGACATCCGGGAACCAGTTAGAATGAAGACGAGGACCCACATGTCCGACCTTAGAGCTGGCAGGGGCGGGGGGGGGGGGGGGGGGGGGGCGGTGTTGGTTTTGAAGAGGCCTAGTGTCATTGGTCTGTGCATCTGATGACTTCCTCTGGTCATTCTCACCTGGTCCTTCCTTAGATGTCATCTGTTTGAAAGAAGTCATTAACACCTTGTCCTTTCCTTTTTTTAAATTGAGGTATCACTGGAGCACCTGGGTGGCTGAGTCCGTTAGGCATCTGACTCTTGGTTTCAGCTCAGGTCATGATCTCAGCGTTCTGAGATTGAGCCCTGCACAGGGTCCGAGATTCTCTCCTTCTCCTCCTCTCCCACTCACTGGGTCATGCTCTCTCTCTAAGATAAAATCTTTAAAATAAAAAAAATTTTAAAATGAAGTATCATGGACCTGTAACATTAGTTTTAGTTCTATGGCACCATGAGTCAATATTGATATAGATTACGAAATGATGGTCACAGTATCCCAGTTAACATCTGTCACCAAACCTAGATATAAATTTTTTTATGAGAACTTTCAAGATCTACTTTCCTAACTACTTTCAAATAGACGATAAAGTATCATTAACGACAGTCACTCTGCTGTACATTATGTGCTTGGGACTTTTTATTTTATAATTTGAAGCTTGTACCTTTTGGCCCTCTTTACCCACTTCACCCATCTTCCCACCCCTGCCTCATGAAAACACCAGTCTGTTTGCTATATACAGGAGATCGCTTTTTATTTTTTTGTCCTCTTTTTCAGTTCTTGGAGATTCCACATATAAGTAAGCTCATACGGTATTTATGTTTTTCTGTCTGATTTATTTCACTAAGTGTAATGACCTCAGTGACCATCCATGGCATTGGAAATGGGAAGATCTCATTCTTTTCTATGACTCTGCAATATTCCATTGTGTACATATAGCACATTTTCTTTATCCACTCATCCATTGATGGAAAATTAAGTTGTTTCCAGGTCTTGGATATTGTAAATAATGCTACGGTGAACATGGAGGTGCAGGTATCTTTTGATAGGGTTTTGTTTTCTTCAGACAAATATCCAGAAGTGGAATTGATAGATCAGATGGCAATTCTATTTTTAGCTTTTTGAGGAACTTCCCTGCTGTTTTCCACAGTACCTGCGCCACCTTCCCACCCACAGTGCACAAGGGTTCCCTTTCCTCCACATCCTTGCCAACACTTGCTTCTTGCATTTTTGATTTTGGCCATTCTGACAGGTGTGAGGTGATATCTCATTGTGGTTTTGATTTGCATTTCTCTGATGATCAGTCATGTTGAGCATCTCTTCATGTACCTGTTGGCCATCTGGATGACTTCCTTGGGAAAACATCTGTTCATGTCTTCTGCCCATTTTTCAGTTGGATTTTTGTTGTTTTGTTATTGAGTTGTATGAGCTCTTTATATATTTTGGATATTAACCCCGATCAGATAAATGATTTGTAAGTATTTTCTCTCATTCGGTAGGTTCCATGTTCATTTTGTGGATGGATTCCTTTGCTGTGCAGAGCTTTTTAGTTTGATATATTCTTACTAGTTTGTTTTTGTTTCCTTTTTAAAAATTTTAATTGTAATATAATTAGCATATGGTGTTATGTTTTAGGTATACAATATAGTGATTTAACAATTATATACATTACTCAATGCTCATCCAGATAAGTGTATCCTTTAATCCCCATCAACTATTTTACCTGTCCCCCTATTGACCTACCTCCCCCGACCTCCCCCCACCAAGCCCTATAACCATCACTTCTCTGTAGTTAAGCATCTGTTTCTTGGTTTGTCTCTTTTTTCTTTGTTTTGGTTCTTAAATTCACATATAAGTGAAATCACATGGTATTTGTCACTCTCTGACTTATTTCACCTCGAGGATTATACCCTTTAGATTCATCCATGTTGTCACAAATGGCAAGATTTCATTCTTTTTTATGGCTGAGTAATATCCCATTGTGTGTGTGTGTGTGTGCGCGCGCGTGTGTACAACATCTTTATTTTCCATTCATGTATTGGTGGACACTTGGTGTGCTTCCAGAGTTCGGCCATTGTATATAATGCTGCAGTAGACATGGGGGTGCATATATCCTTTTGAATTAGCATTTTCATATTCCTTAGGTAAATACCTGGTAGTGAAATTACTGGATTGTATGGTAATTCTGTTTTTTAACTTTTCGAGAAAATACTGTTTTCCACAGTGGCTGTACCAGTGTGCATCACTACCAATAGTGCACAAGGGTTCCTTTTTCTCCACATCCTCACCAATACTTTTTCTTTTTTGTGTTTTTGATTTTAGCCATTCTGACAAGTATGAGGTGGTATCTCATTGTGGTTTTAATTTGTATTTCCCAGATGAGTGATGTTGAGCATCTTTTCATGTGTCTCTTGGCCATCTGTATTTCTTCTTTGGAAAAATTTCTGTTCATCTCTTCTGCCCATTTTAATTGGACTATTTGGTTTTTTGGGAGTTGAGTTCTATAAGTTCTTTACATATTTTGGCTACTAAGCCTGTATTGGCTATGTCATTTGCCAATGACGTTCTGTAGGTTGCCTTTTAGTTTTGTTGATGGTTTCCTTTGCTGTCCAGAAGAAGCTTTTTATTTTGGTGTGGTCCCAAAAGTTTATTTTCGCTTTTGTTTCCCTTGCCTTGGGAGACTTATCTAGAAAGATGGTGTTATGGCCAGTGTTAGAGAAATTACTGCCTGTGTTCTCTTCCAGGATTTTTATGGTTTCAGGTCTCCCATTTAGGTCTTTCATCCATTTCAAATGTATTTTTCTATATGGTTTAAGAAAGAGGTCCAGTTTCATTCTTTTGCATGTGGCTGTCCAGTTTTCCCAATACCCCTTGTTGAAGAGACTATTTTCCCATTGCATAGTCTTGCCTCCTTTGTCAAGGATTAATTGACCATATAATTGTGGGTTTATTTCTGGGCTCTTTATTCTGTTCCATTGATTTATGTGTCTGTTTTTGTGCCTGTACCATACTGTTTAGATTACTACAGCTTTTTTTTAAAAAGATTTTATTTATTTGACACAGAGCAAGCACAAGCAGGGGGAGAAGCAGAGGGAGAGGGAGAAGGAGACTGCCCTCTTAGCAGAGAGCCCGATGCGGGGCTCCATCCCAGGACCCAGAGATCATGACCTGAGCCGAAGGCGAGACACTTAGCCAACTGAGCCACCCAGGTGCCCCTCTACAGCTTTTTAGTATATCTTGAAATCTGGAATTGTGATACCACTAATTTTGTTCTTTTTCAAGTTTGCTTTGGCTATTTGTGGTCTTTTGTGGTTCCATATAAATTTTAGGATTGTCTGTTCTAGTTTTTTGAAAAATGGTGTTAGTGTTTTGATAGAAATTGCATTAAATCTGTAGATTGCTTTGGGTAGTGTAGACAAATTAATAATTGTTCTCCCAATCCATAAGCATGGAATAGTTTTGCATTTCTTTGTGTCGTCTTTAATTTCTTTCATCAGTGTTCTATAATTTTTGGAATACACATCTTTGACCTCCTTGGTTGAGTTGATTCCTAGGTATTTTACTGTTGATTAAATTTATAAATGGGACTGTTTTCTTAAGTTCCCTTTCTGCCACTTGATTATTAGTGTATAGAAATACAATGGGTTTCTGTACTGATTTTGTATCTTCTGCTCTTTCTGACTTCATTTATTAGTTCTACTAGGCCTTTGTTGGGGTCCTTATGGTTTTCTATATGTAATGTCATGTCATCTGTAAATAGTGAAAATTTTAGCTTTTCCATACCAATTTGTATGATGTTGTTGTTGTTGTTGTTGTTGTTGTTGTCTGATTGCTGTGGCTAGGACTTCTAATACTATGTCTCATAAAAGTGGTGATATTAGACCTACTTCTTTTGTTCCTGAGCTTAGGGGAAAAGCTCTATTTTTCACCATTGAGTATGATGTTAGCTGTGGGGTGTTCATATATGGCCTTTATTATGTTGAGGTGGGTTCCCACTAAATGCACTTTGTTGAGAGTTTTTTTTTTTTTTATCCTGAATGGCTGTTGTACTTTGTCAAATGTTTTTTCTCCATCTGTGGAGATAATCCTATGGTTTTAGTCCTTTCTCTTATTGACGTAATGGATAACATTGACTTGTGAGTACTGAACCATCCTTGCATCCCAGGAATAAATCTCACTTGCTCATGGTGAATGATTTTTTTTTTTATGTATCCTTGGATTTGATTCTCTAATATTTTGTTGAGAATTTTTACATCCACGTTCATCAGAAATACTGGCCTGTAGTTCTCTTTTTTTTTTGTGGTATCTTTATCTGGTTTAGGCATCATGGTAATGCTGGCCTCATAGAATGCATTTGAAAGCTTTCCCACCACTTAAAACTTTTGGAATATTTTGAGAAGAACATGTATTAACTCTTTATCTGTTTTAAGATTTTATTTTTACCTGAGACCAAGAGAGAGACAGAGCACAGCAAAGGGAGCGGCAGGCAGAGGGAGAAGCAGGCTCCTCGCTGAACAAGGGGCGTGATGCAGGACTCCATCCCAGGACCCTGGGATTATGATCTGAGCCAAAGGCAGATGCTTAACTGACTGAGCCACCTGTGTGTCCCATATTAACTCTTCTTCAAATGTTTGGTAGGATTCACCTATGAACCCCTCGGGTCCTGGACTTTGGTTTCTTAGGAATTCTTTTATTACTGATTCAGTTTTATTGCTGATAATCAGTCTGTTTTAATGTTACATTTCTTCTTTTTTGCTATTTTATTTTTTTATTAACATATAGTGTAGTGTTTGTTTCAGGGGTACAGGTTTGTGATTCATCAGTCTTAAACAATACACAGTACTCACCATAGCACATACCCCCCCAACCAATGTCCATCACCCAGCCACCCCATCCCCCCAACCCCCTGTCCACTCTAGAAGCCCTCAGTTTCTTTTTGATTCACTTTTGGGAGGCTATATGTTTCTAGGAATTTCTCCTTCTAGGTTGTCTAATTTGTTGGCATATAGTTTTTCATAATATTCTCTTCATGATTGTTTTTCTGTGGTGTTGGTTGTTATTTCTCCTCCATGATTTTTCTTTTGAGTCTCTCACCTTTGTATTTTTGTTTTTGATTAGTCTGGCTAAAGATTTATAAATTTTATTGATCTTTTCAAAGAATCAGCTCCTGGTTTCATCGATCTGTTCTATTGGATTTTTGTTGTTGTTGTTGTTGTATTTCGTTTGTTTTTGCTCTAATCTTCATTATTTCCTTCCTTCTACTGTTTTTTTTTTCTTTCTGGCTCCTTTAGTTGTAAGTGAAATTGTTTGAGATTTTTCTTGCTTCTTGAGGTAGGCCTGTACTGCTATATACTTCCCTCTTAGAACAGCTTTTGCTGCATCCCAAAGACATTGGACCATTGTGTTTTCATTTTCATATGTCACCCATTATTTTGTAATTTCTTCTTTTATTTCTTCCTTGACCCATATATTGTTTAGTAACATGTCATTTAACCTCCATGTATCTGTTTCTTTCCGGATTTTTTTCCCTTAGTTGATTTTAAGTTTCAGAATGTTATAGTCAAAACAGATATATGGTACAATCTCTGAATCTGTGAGACTTTGTCTTGTGGCCTAACATGTGATCTACTCTGGAGGAATGTACCGTGTGCATTTTAAAAGTATGGGTGTTCTGCTGGTTTTGGATGGAATGTTCTGAATATATCTGTTGATATATCTGGCCCCCAGTGTGTCACTGGAAGCTGCTTTTTCCTTGTTGATTTTTCTCATTGAATTAGCCATTGATGTAATGGGGTGTGAAAGCCCCCTACCATTACTGTATTCCTATCGATTACTTCCTTTATGTTTATTAGCTGCTTTATGTTATTTGGGTGCTCCCACCTTGGATGCATAAATATTTACAGTTATTAAATCTTATTGTTGGATTATCCCCTTTATAATTATCCAGTGTCCTTTTTTGTCTCTCATTACATTCTTTGTTTTAATGTATGTTTTATAAAGTATTGCTAGCTACCATGGCCTTTTTTTCCACTTCCATTTGCGTGATAAAATTTTTCCATCCCTTCAGTTTCAATCCGCATGTGTCTTTAGGTTTGAAATGAGTCTCTGGTAGGGGGAACATAGGTGGATTTTGATTTTTTTTTTTTTATCCATTCTTACACCCTATGTCTTGATGGGAGTGGTTAGTCCATTCACAATTCAAAGTTCATACTGATCTGGATGTACTTATTGTCACCTTGTTACTTGTTTTATGGCTGTTTTTGTCATTCTTCTCTGTTCCTTTCTTCTTTGCTTTCTTCTCTTATGATATGTTGGCTTTCTTTAGTGATGTCCTTGGATTCCTTTCTCCTTATTTTTTGCATATATATTACTGTTTTGTTATTTGTGGTTACCACTGGGTTTAATATATAACATCTCTGCATATTTAGTTGAAGTTTGCTTAAGTTTGAATCCATTCTAAAAGCCCTAAAGGTTTACTCTGCTCCATCCCCTACCCCAGTTTTAGGTATGGGGTGTCAAACTTTACATCCTTTTATTTTGTGAGTCCCTTGACTGATTTTTATAGATATATTTACTACTTTTGTGCTTCCTACTTTTCTTATTCCTGCTTATGGTCTCTCCTTTTCACTCCAACACTCCTCTGTAACATTTCTTATAAAAGACTGGTGTAATGGTGATGAATTCCTTTAACCTCTGCTTGTCCAGGAACTTCTTTATCACTCCTTCTATTCTGAATGATAGCCTCACTGGATAGAGATCCTTGGTTGTAGGTTTTTCTCCTTCAGCACTTTGAATATGTCCTGCCACTTCCTTCTGGCCTGCAAGGTATCTGCTGAAAAAGCAGCTGACAGCCTTGTAGGGTTTCCCTGGTATGTAAGGGTTTTCTTTTCCTTGATGCTTTTAAAATTCTCTATCAGTGCTTTTTGCCATTTTAATTCCTGTGTTTCTTGGTGTGGACTTCCTTGGGCTGAATTTGTTGGGGGCTCTCTGTGCCTCCTGGATTTGGATTTCTGTTTCCTTCTGCAGATTCAGGGAGTTTTCAGCTATTATTTCTTCAAATTTTCTGTCCCCTTTTCTTCTTCTGGAATCCCTATAATGCAAATGTTATTATGCTTGATGGTGTCACTGAGTTTCCTTAGTATATTTTCATTTTTTATTCTTTTTACTCTACCATTCAGCTTGATTGCTTTCCATTACCCTGTCCTCCAGGTTGCTGATCTGTTTTTCTGCTTTTTCTAGTCTATTTATTCCATCGAGCACGTTGTTAATTTCAGTTGAGTTCCTCATCTCTGATTCTTTTTTTTGTTTTCCTTCTCTTTGTTGAGAGTCTTACTGAGGTCCTCCACTCTTTTCTCAAGTCCAGTGAGTACCTTTATGACCATTACTTAAAATTCTCTATCAGATATATTACTTATCTCCATTTATTTTAGTGCTCTTGCTGTGATTCCTGCCCCCCCGTTCTTTAATTTGGGACATATTCTGTCTCCTCATTTTGCCTAACTTTCTGTGTCTGTTTATGTGTTAAGAAAGTCAGATGCATCTCCTTCTCCTCCTGTAGTGCCCTGCAGAGCAATGTATCCTGTTCATCAGAACCTGTTTGCCTGTTCTGAGCAGGGTTTTGTCCCTGTGTTGTCGCTGGGCCAGAAGTATAGTAGCACCAAACTGAAGGGTACTTTCCATGCGTTGGGCCCCAGAAGCTTTCATTGGTGGGTGGCTCTTGCACTCAGACCAGGTGTTTGCTCCCGGTCCACTGCTGGGGCCAAAGTCGAATTGATATGTGTGGGTTTTTTCCCCTTTCTCCAGGGCAGGAGACACTTTGGGGAAGGTGCTAGCCCCTGTTGGGGTTGCTTACACACTGCTGCACTTGGAGCACAACCTTGGATGGATTCCTGCCAAGGGTTTATTGGAGGAGAATGGAGGGGGGCGATGTACAGTGCCAGCAAGGTGCCAGGGCCCACTGCTAGCCAGATAGGTGAAGAGTGCTGGTGCTGCACTGGTCCTGCTGGTATCAGTGTATCTACATTGGAGGGGTCGAGTAAGAGGCCCTATAGCTCTTCTGTTCTTAGAGAAATCTCTCCAAGATCACTACCTCTCCAGTATACACTCTGAGATGAATAAACAGATCTTTTTCCATATGCCCCAAACATTTTTCAAACTGCTGCATCTGTGCTGTATCTCAGCAGGGCTTTCTGTTATGCTGCCCCTTTAAGGACAGGGACTCCGTTTCCTGTAGCCTTCAGGCTCTCCTGCATCTGAGACCACTGATTATTTATTTATTTATTTATCTTACTTTTCAGTATTCCAAGATTCATTGTTTATGTACCATACCCAGTGCTCCATGCAAGACATGTCCACCTTAATACCCACTACCAGGCTCACCCATCCCCATCCCCCTCCTGTCTAAAACCTTCAGTTTGTTTCTCAAAGTTCATAGTCTCTTATGGTTCATCTCCCCCTCCGATTTCCCCCAATTCACTTTTCCTTCTCCTAATGTCCTCCATGCTATTCCTTATGCTCCACAAGTAAGTGAAACCAGATGATAATTGACTGTCTCTGCTTGACTTATTTCACTCAGCATAATCTCGTCCAGTCCCATCCATGTTGATAGAAAAGTTGGGTATTCATCCTTTCTGATGGAGGCATAAAACTCCATTATATATATGGACCACATCTTCTTTATCCATTTGTCTGTTGAAGGGCATCTTGGCTCTTTCCACAGTTTGGCAACTGTGGTCATTGCTATGAACATTGGGGTACAGATGGCCCTTCCTTTCACTACCTCTGTGTCATAGGGTAGCTCTATATTTAATTTCTTAAGGAATCTCCACACTGTTTTCCAAAGTGGCTTCACCAACCTGCATTCCCACCAACAGTGTAAGAGGGTTCCCCTTTCTCCACATCCTCTCCAACACATGTTGTTTACTGTCTTGTTGATTTTGGCCATTCTAACTGGTGTAAGGTGGCATCTCATCTCATTGTGGTTTTAATTTGAATCTCCCTGATGGCTAATGATGATGAACATTTTTTCATGTGTCTGTTAGCCATTTGTATGTCTTCATTGGAGAAGTGTCTGTTCATGTCTTCTGCCCATTTTTTGACATGATTATCTGTTTTGTGTGTGTTGAGTTTGAGGAGTTCTTTATAGATCTTGGATATCAACCCTTTGTCTGTAGTGTCATTTGCGAATATCTTCTCCCATTCCGTGGTGCCTCTTTGTTTTATTGACTCTTTCCTTTGCTGTGCAGAAGTTCTTGATCTTGATAAAATCCCAAAAGTTCATTTTCACTTTTTTTCCTTTGCCTTTGGAGACATGTCTTGAAAGAAGTTGCTGTGGCCGATGTCGAAGAGGTTATTGCCTATGTTCTCCTCTAGGACTTTGATAGATTCTGGCCTCACGTTGAGGTCTGTTATTCATTTTGAGTGTATCTTTGTGTATGGTGTAAGAGAATAGTCAAGTTTCATTCTTCTATACATAGCTGTCCAATTTTCCCAGCACCATTTATTGAAGAAACTGTCTTTTTCCCACTGGATATTTTTTTCTGCTTGGTTGAAGATTAGTTGACCATAGAATTGTGGGTCCATATCTGGGCTCTCTGCTCTGTTCCACTGGACTATGTGTCTTTGTGCCAGTACCATGCTGTCTTGGTGATCATAGCTTTGTAGTAAAGCTTGAAACCAGGCAATGTGATGCCCCCAGTTTTGTTTTTCGTTTTCAACATTCCCTTAGCAATTCAGGGTCTCCTGGTTCCATACAAATTTTAGCATTGTTTGTTCCAGCACTTTGAAAAACGCTTGTGGAATTTTGATCAGAATGGCATTGAAAGCATAGACTGCTGTAGGCAGTATAGACATTTTAGCAATGTTTATTCTTCCAATCCATGAGCATGGAATGCTTTTCCATCTTTTTGTATCTTCAATTTCTTTCATGAGTGTTCTGTAGTTCCTCAAATAGAGATCCTTTACCTTTTTGGTTAGGTTTATTCCCAGGAATCTTATGGTTTTTGGTGCTATAATAAATGGAATTGATTTCTCTAATTTCCATTTCTTTATTTTCATTGTTAGTGTATAAGAAATCAACTGATTTCTGTACATTGATTTTGTATCCTGCCACATTACTGAATTGCTATGTGAGTTCTAGTAGTTTGGGGGTTAAGTCTTTGGGTTTTCCATATAAAGTATTATGTCATCTGCGAAGAGAGAGTTTGACTTCTTTGCCAATTTAAATACTTTATATTTCTTTTTGTTGTCTGATCGCTGTTGCTAGGACTTCTAGTACTATGTTGAACAACGGTGGTGAGAGTGGCCATCCTTGTGTTCCTGAACTCAAAGGGAAGATTGTCAGCTTTTCCCCATTGAGGATGATATTTGCTGTGGGTTTTTCATAGATAGATTTTATGAAGCTGAGGAATGTTCCCTCTATCCCTATACTTTGAAGCATTTTAATCAGGAACGGATGCTATATCTTGTCAAATGCTTTTTCTGCATCAATTGTGAGGACCATGTGGTTCTTCTCTCTTCTCTTATAGATTTCTTCTATCACATTGATTGATTTGCAAATGTTGAACTACCTTGCATCTCAGAGATAAATCCCCTTGGTCCTGGTGGATAATCTTTTGAATGTACTGTGGGATAATCTTCTTAATGTAATGTCGGATCCAATTAGCTAGGATGGTGTTGAGAATCTTAGCATCCACATTTATCAGGGATATTGGTCTGAAATTTTCCTTTTTGTTGGGGTCTTTGCCAGGTTTGGGGATCAGGGTAATGCTGGCTTCATAGAAAGAGAATGAAAGTTTTCCTTCTGCTTCAATTCTTTGAAAGAGCTTCAGAAGAATAGATCCTATTTCTTTGAATGTTTGGTAGAATTCCCCAGGGAATCCATCAGGTCCCGGGCTCTTGTTTTTTTTGGGGAGGTTTTTGATCACTGCTTCAATCTCATTACTAGATATTGGTCTATTCAGGTTGTCAGTTTCTTCCTAATTCAGTTTATAGGTTTCCAGGAATGCATACCTTTCTTCTAGGTTGCTTAACTTATTGGCATTAACTGTTGATAATAATTTCTGATGCTTTTTTCTATTTCCTTGTTGTTAGTCTTGATCTCTCCCCCTTTCACTCATTATTTTATTAATTTGGGTCCTCTCTCTTTTCTTTTGGATTAGTTTGGTGAGTGGTTTATCAATCTTAATGATTCTTTCAAGAACCAGCTTCTCATTTCATTGATGTGTTCTACTGTATCTCTAGTTTCTATCTCATTGATCTCTGCTCTAACCTTGATTATTTCCCTTCTTGTGCATGAGGTTGGCTTAATTTGTTGTTGCTTTTCAAGTTCTTTAAGGTGTAAAGAGAGCTGATGTATTCTGGAGTTTTCAGTCTTTTTGAGGGAGGCTTGGAGGGCTATGTATTTTTCCCTTAGGTCTGCCTTTGCTGTATCTCAAAGGTTTTGGACTGATGTGTCTTCATTCTCATTGGTTTCCATGAATTGCTTAAGTTCTTCTTTGATTTCCTGGTTGATCCAAACATTTTTAAGCAGGGTGGTCTTTAGCTTCCAAGTTTTTTAATTCCTTCCAAACCTTTTCTTGTGGTTGAGTTCCAGTTTCAAAGCATTGTGGTCTGAGCATATGCAGGGATTAATCTCAATCTTTTGGTATCAGTTGAGCCCTTATTTTTGACCCAGTATGTGATCTATTCTGGAGAAAGTTCTGTGTGTCCTTGAGGAGAATGAGTTTTCTGTTTTAGGGTGTAATGTTCTGTATATATCTGTGTCCATCTGGTCCAACGTGTCATTCAAAGTTCTTGTTTCTTTACTGGTTTTCTGCTTGGATGATTTGTCTCTTACTGAGAGTGGTTTGTTAAGTTCCCCTACTATTAATGTATTCATATCAATAGGACTCTGTATTTTTATTAACAGTTGGCTTATGTAGTTGGCTGCTCCCATATTGGGGGCATAAATATTTAAAATTGTTAGATCTTCTTGGTGGATAGACCCTTTAAGAATGAGGTAGTATCTTTCTTTATCTGACTACAGTCTTTAGTTTAAAATCTAATTTATTTGATATGAGAATCGCTACGGCAGCTTTCTTTTGACGCCCATTGGCATAAAAGATGCTTCTCCATCCCTTCACTTTCTGTCTGGATGTATCTTTAGGTTCCAAATGGGTCTCTTGTAGACAGCATATGGATGGGTCCTATTGTTTTATCCAGTATGTAGCCCTATGCCATTTTATGGGAGCGTTTAGGCCATTCACATTGAGAGTGATTATAGAAAGATATGTTTTTATTGACATGTTGCCTGTGAAGTCCTTGTTTCTATAGATTGTCTCTGTCAATTTCTGTTCTATGTCACTCTTGGGTTCTTTCTTCTTTTATAACCCCCCTCCCTTAATATAGGTTGTAGTGCCAGCTTGGTGGTCACATACTCTTAAACCTTGCCGGTCTTAGAAGCTCTTAGAATCTCTCCATCCATTTTGAATGTCAGCTTTGCTGGATAAAGTATTCTTGGATGCATGTTCTTCTCATTTAGTGCCTGAAATATGTCTTGCCAGCCCTTTCTGGCTTGCCAGGTTTCTGTGGACAAGTCTGACATTATTCTAATGGACCTTCTTCTGTAAAATAAGGACTCTTACCTCTAGCTGCCTTCAGAAGCTCCTGTCTAAAACTATGATTTGTGAGTTTCATAATTAAGTCCCTTGAGGTCTTTCTAGATCTGTGGATTTTGATGGCTGTTCTTTTTGCCCCTAGGAACTGAAGGCTTGTTCCTTTCCCCAGATTGGGAAAATTTTCATCCAGAATTTGTTCAACTATATCTTCTAGTCTTCTCTCTTTCTCCACCCCCTCAGGGATCCCAATAATTCTGACATTGGAACGTTTCATATCATCATTTATTTCCCTAATTCTGTTTTCATGGCTTCTAAGATGTTTGTTCCATGCCTCCTCCTGATCCTTTTTCTCTACCATTTTGTCCTGTAGATCACTAGTTCTATCTTCTGTCTCGGTTACCCTAGCTGTTAGAGTATTTAGATTAGAATTGATCTCTTGATAGCATTTTTATCTTCTGCCAGGTCGGCTCTCCTTTCTGCCCTTAAATATTCTATGTTGTCACTAATGGTTTTCTCCAACCTAGCCATTGCCTGGATAATTGTTAACCCTGAATTCCCTTTCTGACATACTGTTTATGTCCATATCCTATAGTTCTGATGGAGAGGGCACAGTCTCTGAATTTTTCCTCTGTTGGGTGTTCCTTCTCCTAGTCATTTTGGTGAAAGGTGGTTGAGGGAATGTATAGCTGAATGTATCAGCCACGATCCTGGCAAGGTGCACCCTGGAATGCTTCTAAGCAATCAGAAGTCGTCACCAAAAAGAAAGAAAAAAGATAGGGGAAAAAGAAAACCCAGCCAGAATGAACCCCGAAAGTAAGATTTATAAGGTATATAAACAAAAACAGACAAAAAGAGTGACAAAAGTAAATGACAGGAAAAAAAAGAACTCACCAAAATGAACCCTACAAATAAGATTTATATAATACCAGAACAAAAACAAATACACAAAACACTGACAGAAGATGATGGGAGGGTTGTTATAAATCCTGGATGTGGGCAAGGAAGGTTATTTTGGTTCTTCCTGGATGTCTCTTGATATCTTTGTTAAAGGACTCAACTTTCTAGAGATAAAGGGAAATTAAAACTGGTTTATATATAGGGGTAGTATTGACAGGGAAAGAGATTACCTTGAAGCTTATATCTATATGTATATTTTAAAAAAGTAGAAAAGAAAAAGAAAATACAGGTATGCATATGAAAAAAGTTCATGTTAAAAGGTTATTATGGAATATGTTGTATTAAACCTCTAGTTGTAATGGTAGGTAGGTTAAAGAAAGAACAAGAATCGTGAGAATGAATTAAAAAGAGCTGTATCTATGAAATAGGTTTTAGGGAAATACTGGGAGCTTAATATATTGTTTTCTCCTGATATTGGGATTTTACAGTTTTATGGGGACCCTATGGTAGTTGTCCTCTTGTTCTATCGGCTGGCTTTCTGGGGGCGGTGCCTGCCATGTTGTTTTTCAGTCATTTTTGCTTGGGTTGAGTCCTCCTGCCCCATATCAGGGGGCTGGGCTCTGTGGAAATCCGTTTTTTAGGCTTTTGTTCTCTGGAGGTTCTTGTTATTTCGTGGCTTTTTGCGGCTTTTCAGAGATTTAGAGGAAAGCAAACTGCATCCAGACCTCCGTCTCAGAGAAGCCTCAGTCGGCTCCCTTCTGGTTGGTCCAGAACACACAGACTCCCCCTCTGCAATCTCCACTGAGCCGTGCAACTCCCACAGGCAATGCACGTCCCCAGCCACTGTCTCAGGGGTTGCCCAAGCGCCCGCCTGTCCCTACACCCCCATACCAAAACCATGAGCGATAATGGTCCAGGGAGCCCACTTCCGGGGGCTGCCCTTTCTGGGACTGCTGTCCGAGGACCAGGCCAGGTGCGCTCATTCACTTGGCTGCCCCACGTCTGCCTCTGCCTCTGCCTCTGAGGGATCCCTTCCAGAGATTGAGCTGAGTTCCTTCAGGCCCAGGCTGGGAGCATCCCGACCCTGGGCTGGTCCTAGAGACTGCCAGTTAGCACCTGTATGGAGCTCTCTCAGGTGCAGGTGGGGAGTGTGGTTCAGATTCCAGTTGCACAGTGTGCGCAGAGCACAAAAGGCTGTGGTTCTAGAGAGCATCCAGCAGACTGCCTCAGGCTGTGCAACCCTGGGGGCTCCAGGACCAGGAACTGGAGGCTGTGCTGCCACACTCTCTCTGGCATGGGTGGTCACCAGTGGTGGCTGTCCTGGGTCTGTGGGCTTAGGCCCAGGCCCATGACCGCCCGATTCCACCAGTTGCCCCTTAAGATCTTTTGCTCTTTGAGTGCTTTTAACCAGACTCCAAGTCAATGCTGGTCTCCAATCACAGGGTACTTTTGTATTGGGGTATTACTTTCCAGTGGGTCACTTCTGGTGGCTCCCTCCCCCTTCTGTTTATCCTCTGATATTAGTCTGTGCGTTCCCAGTACACTTAACCTGTCCACTGTTGTCTTCTGCCCCTGTAGAGATCCAGCAGCGTATAATCCTACATCTCAGGCTGATTTCATGGGTGTTCAGAGGGTTCTGGTAGATATTTAGCTCGCTTTAGGGGACCAGTTGAAACAGGGTGTCCTACTTCTCCACCATTTTGCCCCTCCTCCCATAGTGGACATCTTTTATCTTGTTTATCCCTTAATGTGTTTTTAGTACTCTTGTCTTTAAACCTTCATACTAACTTTATGTGATCAACCCACCAATTTTACTATATATTTACCTTTACCAGTGAGTCTTTCTGATATGAATTACTGCCCTTTCATTTCAGCTTAAAGAAGTGTCTTTAACAGTTTTTTGTAAGGCTGGTTTAGTGATGATGAATTCCTTTAACTTTTATTTGTCCATAAAAATCTTTATCTCTTTGTATTCTGCAGGATAACTTTTACTGGTTAGTCTTCTTGGTTGGGAGTTGTTTTTTTCATTTTTGTTTGTTTGTTTTCCCCAGCACTTTGAATGTATTGTGCCTCTTCCTCTCTTCTGGCTGAGTAATATCTCATTGTGTGTATCTCCTATTTTCTTTTTTTTTAAGTATTCTTTAAAACACTTATTTAAAATACTTATTTATTTGACAGAGATCATAAGTAGGCAGAGAGGCAAGCGGGCGGTGGGGGGAGCAGGCTCTCCACCGAGCAGAGAACCCGATGCGGGACTTGATCCCAGGACCCTGAGATCATGACCTGAGCCAAAGGCAGAGGCTTAACCCACTGAACCACCCAGGCGCCCCTCTCCTATTTTCTTAATCCATTCATCCGTCAATGGACACTGAGGTGGTTTCTTTATCTTGGCTCTTGTAAACAGTTCTGCACTGAACACTCTTGTAGTGAGTGTTCTTGTTTCCTTTGGATAACTATCCAGAAGTGGAATTGCTGTCATATGAAGGTTCTATTTTTAATCTGGGGGGTAACCACCATATTATTTTCCATAATGACAGCACCAATTTACATTCCCACCAGCAGCGCACAAGGGTTCCCTTTTCTCCACATCCTTACCAGGATTTGTTATCTTTTGTCTTTTTGCTGATGGCATTCTAACAGGATGAGGCTATCTCATGGTTTTGATTTGCATTTCCCTGATAAGTAGTGACATCGAGCGTCTTTTCATTTGCCTGCTGACTTTTTGTGTATCTTCTTTGGAGAAATTTCTATTCTGATATTTCCCATTTTTAAATTAGATTATTTGTGGGAATTTTTGTGAGTTTTTTTTATTATTTAAATTCAATTAGCCAACATATAGTATATCATAATTTTCAGATGTAGTCTTCAATGTTTTATTGAATGTTATTCAATGTTACATATAACACCCAATGCTCATCACATCACATGCCCTCCTTAATGTCCATCACCCAGATACTCCATCCCCCCACACACCTCCCCTCCAGCAACCCTCAGTTTGCTTCCTAGAGTTAAGAGTCTCTCATGGTTTTTGTCCCTGATGACTTCCCATTCAGTTTCCTTTCCCTTCCCCTATGATCCTCTGTGTTCTTTCTATATTCCACATATGAGTAAAACCACACAATAATTGTCTTCCTCTGATTGACTTATTTTGTTCAGCATAATACCCTCCAGTTCTCTCCACAATGGTGTAAATGGTTAATATTCATCCTTTCTGATGGCTGAGTAATATTCCATTGTTTTGTTTTGCTATTGAGCTGTAAGAGTTCTTTATATATTTTGGACTGTAAACCCTTACTAGATATATGGCTTACAAATACTTTTCCCATTCTGTAAGTTTTCTTTTCACTTTTTTTTTTTTGTTTCTATTGCTGTACAGAAGCTTTTTAGTTTGATGTAGTCCCATTTTGTTTTGTTACTTGTGCTTTAGGTGCATATCCAGATCAATGCCAAGACTCCTGTCAAGGGGCTTTTTCCTTAATTTACCTTCTAAGAATTTCATGGTTTCAGGTCTGATGTTTAAGTCTCTAATCATGCCAAGTTAATTTTTGTGGGTGTAAGATACAGGTCTAATTTCCTTTTTTTACATGTGAATATTCAATTTCCCCAGCACCATTTATTGATGAGACTGTCTTTTCTCCATTGAGTATTTCTGCATCCCTTGTCAAATACTAGTTGTCTGCATATACTTGGGTTTACTTCTGAACTCTCAAGTCTGTTTCATCCATCTGTGTGTCTCTTTTTATGCCAGTAGAACAGTCTTTTGATTCTATAGCTGCTTTGTAGCATAGCTTGAAATCAGGAAGTGTAATGATTCCTGTTTTGTTCTTTTCAGGATTGCTTTGGATATTTGTGTTCTTCTGTGGTTCCATAAAAATTTTAGGATTTTTTTTTTTTTTACTTCTGTAAAAAAAAAAAAATCCATTGCAATTTTGATAGTGATTGCATTGAATCTATAGATGGCTTTTGGTAGTATGCACAGTTAAACAGTATTATTTCAGTTTATGAATACAGGATACCTTTTCATTTAATTGTGTTTTCTTTGACATCACTGCCTTATAGTTATGAGTAGAGATCTTTCACCTCCTTGGTTAGTTTATTCCTAAGCATTTTCTGTTTTTTTTTTTAATTTTATTTATTTATTTGAGAGAAAGAGTAAGAGTACAAGCCAGGGGAGGAGCAAAGGAAGAGGACCAAGTGGACTCCGCACTGAGCACAGAGCCCGATGTGGGGCTCAATCCCAGGACCCTGAGGTCACAACCTGGGCTGAAATCAAAAGTCAGACACTACCAACTGAGCCAACATCAACATCAGGGATGTTGGTTTATCCTTTTCTGGCTGTGGTTTTGGGGTAATGGTGACCTCATAAAATGAGTTTGGAAGAATTCCCTCCTTTTCACTTTTTGGGAAGAATTTGAGAAGGATTGATTTTAAGTCTTCTTTAACTGTTTGGTAAAACTCACCGGTGAAGCCATCTTGTCCTGGGCATTTTTTTTGTTGTGAGGTTTTAGATTACTGATTCAGTCTCCTTACTAGTATTTAGACGATTCACATTTTCTTAAAGATTTTATTTATTTATTTGAGAGAAAGGGCATGAGTGGGGTGAGAGGCACAGGGAGAAGCAGACTTCCTACTGAGCAGGAGCCCGACATGGGGCTCAATCCCGGGACTCTGGGATCATGACCTAAGCCATAGGCAGATGCCTATCCAATTGAGCCTCCCAGGCATCCCAGACTCTTCACATTTTTAACTTTTTCTTAATTTAGTATTAGTAGTTTGTATGTTTTTAAGAAGTTTTCTATTTCTTCTAGGTTGTCCAGTTTTGGGCATGTATGTGTTCATAGTAGCCTCTTGTGATTCTTTATATTTCTGTGGTATCAGTTGTGACATCTCCTTTTTCATTTATAATTTTGTTGATTTGGATCCTTTTTTTTCTTTAGTCAGTTTAGTTATGTCAATTTTGCTTATCTTTCAAACAACCAACTCTTAGTTTGGTTGATTTTTTTTTTCCCATTTTCCTGTTCTATGTTTAGTTTATTCCTACCCTAATCTTATTTCCTTCCTTCTACTAACTTCTGGCTCAGTTTGTTTTTCTTTTTCTAGTTACTTAAGGCATAAAATTAGGTTGTTTATTTGGGAAATTTCTTAATACAGGCTTTTTAAAAAAATTTTATTTAGTTGACAGAGAGAGAGAGAGAGAGAGAATACAGCAGAGGGAGTGCGAGAGGGACAAGCAGGCTTCCCTCTGAGCAGGGAGCCCGATGTGGGCCTTGATCCTGGGACCCTGGGATCATGACCTGAGCTGAAGGCAGCCGCTTAATGACTGAGCCACCAAGGTACCCCAATATAGGCTTTTATTGCTATGAACTTCCTTCTCAACTGCTTTTGCTGTATCCCTTATGTTTTGATATGTTGTGTTTTCATTTTCATTTGTCTCAAGATACTTTTTTTTATATCCCCTTTGAATTCTTCTCCACTACAGTGGCTGTTCAGGGAAGTGTTTGATTTCCATATATCTGGGCATTTCTACTTTCCTCTTGTTATGGATTTCTAGTTTTATATCATTATGTGCAAGGAAGATACTTGGTAGGATTTTATTCTTACTGAACTAAGACTTGTTTTGTGGCCTAATATATGGTCTATCCTAGGAGATATCCCATGAGTATTTGAAGAATGTGTGCTCTGCTGTTCTCAAATAGAAAGTTCTGTGTATGTCATTTAGGTCCATTTGGTCTATAGTATTGTTCAAATCCACTGTTTCCTTATTGGCTATCTTTGGAGAGTGTATGATCTCTCCATTGTTGATGGAGGGATATTAAAATCCACAAGTATTATTGCTGTTTATTTGTCCTTTTAGCTCTGTTTTTGCTTTATGTATTTAGTTGCTCTGATGTTGGGTACATAAATGTTTTCAATTTTTATATCTTCCAGATGTATTGATCCCTTTATCACTACATAATGAACTTCTTCATCTCTTTTAAGATTTTATTTATTTATTTGAGACAGAGTGCACATATGAGTACAGGGCGGGGCACAGGGAGAGAGGGAGAGAGAGAAGCAGACTCACTGCAGAGCAGGGGGCTGAACACGGGGCTCAATCCCAGGACCCTACCCTGAGATCATGACTTGAGCTGAAGGCAGACGCTTAAATGACTGAGCCATCCAGGTGCCCCTTGTTTCTTTCTACCATTTTTAGGTTAAAGTGTTTTGTATTATACAAGTATAGCTACTTCTACTTTTTGTGGTTCCCATTTACTCGAAATATTCTTTTTCATCCACACACTCTGAGTCTCTGTGTGTTAAAGGCTAATGTGAGTCTCTTGTAGGCAGCATGTAGTTAGAGCTCTCTTTTTTTTTAAATCCATTCACGTATTCTTTTGATTGAAGAATTTAATGTGTTTACATTTAAAATAATTATTGATAAGAATGTACCTTCTATTTTGTTATTTGTTTTCTTTATGGTTTTGTAGATCTATTGTTTCTTATATCTTTACCTTCTGTCTTTTTGTGTGTGTTTTTGATGTCTTATGGTTTCAATATGCTTTGACTTCATCATGTTCTTTTGTATAATTACTACAGGTTTTTCCCTTGTGGTTACCATGAGGCTTAAGTAAAATATCTTAAAATTGTAACACTCTATTTTAAACCAATACCAACTTAACTTCAATAGAATTCCTAAGCTTTATACTTACACTTCTCCTCCCTTTCACATTTTAGGTTATTGATGTTTTAGTTCACATGTTTTTATATTGTGTAACTAATAACAGATGATTGTAGTTTGAGTCATTTTTACTCCATTTTTTAACTTTAAAACTAGAGTTGTAAGTGAATTAAGCATCATCCTTACCATCCAATTTTGATCATATACTTTACCATCAACAGTGACTTTTATATTGCCTTCTTATGTTTTTATGATGTCAGCTAAGTATTATTTTATTTCTACTCAATGAACTCTGTTTAGCATTTCTTGTAATGCAGGTCTAATGGAGATGAATTCCCTCAACTTTGGTTTGATCAGGAAAATCTTAATCTCCCCGTTTCTGAAGAACCCCTTCACCTGGTATATTATGCTTGGCTGACAGTTTTCTTTTTCTTTCAATATTTTGAATATGCCAACCCATTATCTTGTTGCCTGAAAAGTTTCTGTTGAAAAATGCACTAATTATCTTATGGGCTTTCCTTGTAAGTAACTTCTTTCTTTTCTTTTGCTGTTTCTCAAATTCTTATTCTATCTTTGACTTTTGACAATTTACTTGTGGTGTGTCTCAGTATAGCCCTATTTGAGATCATCTGGGCATCTTTGATCTGGATCTCAATTTTCTGTCCAGGTTTGGGAAATTTTCAGTGATTATTGTTTTAAATACACTTTCTGCCCCTTTCTCCCCTTTTATCCTCCTTCTGGAATTCCCATAATGTGAATATTGTTTCTTTCCATTCTGTCCCATAAGTCCTTTAGGCTTTATTACTTCTTTTTCATTCCTTATTCTTTTTTATCCTCTGAATAGTTTCAAATGCTGCATCTGCCAGGTCGCTGATTTTTTTTTTTTTTCCCTTCTGCATAGCCAAGACTGCTTTGGATGCTCTGTATGGAATTCTTCAGTTGAGTTACTATATGCTTTCTGTATGGAATTCTTCAGTTGAGTTACTATATGCTTTAACTCTAGGATTTTTTTTTTCAATTTATTTTTTAAAAGGTTTTATTTGACAGAGCACAAACAGGGGAAATGGCAGAGGGAGAGGGTGAGGGAGAAGCAGGCTCCACGCTGAGCAGGGAACCCGATGCAGGGCTTGATCCCAAGACCCTGGGATCATGACCTGAGCCAAAGGCAGATGCTTAATCAACTGAGCCACCCAGGTGTCCCTGGTTTTTTTTTTTTTTAATCGTTGCTTCTTTGTTGAACTTTTGAACTTCTTGTCTTGTTCTTGCATTGCTTTCCTAATTTTGTTGTCTATGCATTCTTGTAGTTCACTAAACCTAAAATTATTCTGAATTCTCTGACCATTCATAGATTTCCATTTCTTTAGCATCAGTTATTAGAGCTTTATTAGTTCCCTTTGGAACTGCCGTTGATGGGTTCCCTTTGCTGATTGTTCATGATCCTCGATTCCTTATGTTGGTCTGTACACATTCGAGTAAGTGTTCTCTTCGAGACTTTGCAGTTTCGCTCTGGGGGAGACAGTTCCTCCGCAATCAGCTCAGTTTTGGTGTTTTGGCTGTGTCTGCTGGTAGTGTCTTTGGGCACGTGGGTCCTGCTCTTAGGGTCTATTTTAGACCTATTTAGACCTTAGAACTGTTTGAGTTCTAAGGCCGGTGGTTGGGGGATGGGGTGTGTGGACCACTACTGAGAAGAGCTGGATAGGACAGCTGGCTTGCTTTCTTACCCAAGTGAAGCTGTAGGATGGGCTGGATTCTCAGGTCAGGCTTATTAGGCAGGACTGGCTGCTATCCTCAGCAGGAGGTAGAGCTATGACAGCTTCTCAGCTCTGGTGAGGGCAGGGTGCAGGATGAAACCCAGGGCCTGCACAGCTCACTGTTCGTGGACCTGAATGAGGCAAGAGTAGGCACTGAATGTCACGGACATGTGATGCTGCCAGTTTTGCTCTGCAGACAGGAAGAGTCATGGGCCCTGCCCTCTGTTCAAGTGCCACTCTAAGCAGGGTTGTCACATAGGCCACCCAGCATCCCTTGTGCTGTGGGAAGACACCCTGGTCGGGCAGTCGGGAAGCCGTACTCAGCAATCAGGTGAAGAATGAGTGGGTGGTGCCTTGGTTTCCCTGTTGGGTTCAGTGGGAGCAGCAGCTGCAAGGTTGCTAATGCTCTTCATTTTTGGTCTTGACTCCAGTCAAGCCAAGCTTCAAGTTCATGTCAGAATAGGACTACTGTGTTCACTGCCCACCTACCTCCCAGCTTGGGAGTGGTCAGGTTAGGTAGTGCCCTGGTGTTCTTACCAATCCTCCCTGTCAGAGGGAGGCGGGTAGAAGCCATATTCCACAGCCGGTGGGGCCATGACTCTTGCTCCTGTCTTGGCAGGACTGGAAGGGTTCACTTATGGCAACTCGCAGATTTGCCCAAAGAGGCTCCCTGGTCAGGAGTGGCTATGAGTCTTGATCCATCATGGGTAGGGCAGTGAGTGAATTGTGCTGCCTGGGCATAGCCCAGAAAACCTCCAGGGTCGGGGGGAGAGCAAGAGCAAACAAAGATGGTGTCCCCTGGCCAATGTTCCCTGAGCATCTCTGCAGGCCTCTAGATGTGCACCAAGCCTGAAGTCCACCTGTTTGGCCAAAGATCCAGGACAAAGAGGCCTCTTTCACAGCCATACCAGGGTTGTGCCTCGGTTGGCTGTCCAGTGCCCTGGGGGTGGGAGCCTGCCAGGAACTCTGACTGTTACCATCCCATAGGACCCAGGAATGCAGGCCCTTCCAGCCACCAGAGCCAGGCCATCACGGGGCATTTTGTGAGTGGCAGCCACAAAAATCCAGGCACCAGACATTAAAAACTGGGGCGCCAGTTTTTACACAGCTCCCCTCTGGTAGATGCTGTTGCTCTGGAGTGTGGACAAGGGAGAGCATGAAGGGACGGGGTCTGCCGTCCAAGGGAAGGGTTGCAGGCTGTCCTTTGAGGTGTATTTAATGAGAGGCAGCTGTGCTGATAAGCTCACAGGCCTCTTTCACATATGACTGAGCTACTGGGTTGGCACCCCTTGCTGTGCCCTGAGGTGGTAGCTAGTGAGGAACCCTCTGTCTTTTGGTTCTGGCCTGGAGGACCGCTAGCCGAAGCCCCACTAGACACCACAGTTGGGTGATAGGGATGGGTTCCCTGGCGGCAGCCATAAAAATCAAGTTACCAGACAAAGAAATAAGCTCCTTTCTGGAAGATAACAGTGAGGTGGAATGAGGCAGACCTAGAGCCCAAAGATGGCATCCCCTAGTCACCACTCCCTGAGGGCACCTCTGGAGGCCCCTAGACGCATGCTAATCTGGAAGCCTGCCCCTCAGGCCAAACCTCCTGGACAAGCAGGCAGGTCCCATTCTCAGAAAGGATGCTGATAGGGGTGCCTGGGTGGCGGGCGGGGCTCAGTCGGTTCAGTGACTGCCTAAAGGTTCAGGTCATGGTCCTGAGGTCCCGGGATCGAGTCCCATGTCGGGGTCCCTGCTTGGCAGAGGAGGCTGCTTCTCCTTCTCCCTCTGCTCCTCCCCCCACCCCGCCACTGACTTGTGCGCATGCTCGCTCGCGCGCGCGCTCTCTCTCAAAGAAAATCTCAAAAGAAAAAGACTGCTGGTGTATTTCAGTCTTCCTCTCTGCTGTGTTGTAGGAGTTGTACTTCTCCAATAACTCTGTCTCCAATTTTTATGGTCCCTTGGGACCCAAAAATGCAAGCCCTCTCCCCCCTATGCCAAAGCCTCTAGTGTCAGGCTCTCAAAGGGTGTCCTATGGGCAACAGGCATAATAGGTCACCAGATGTCAAAACTAGGGCACCAGACAAAGACTGAAGCCTTTTATTACTGTGTCTTTTCTTACTGTGTTTGGGTGTGAGGAGCTTGGGACGAGGGAGTTGGGGAGAAGCAAGGTCAGATAAGGGGACTCTGGCAATACTCTTCTGTCCTTGAAAACAAATTTGAATTCTCTGGGGGGTGGGTTTGGACACCTTCTAGGATCTTCAGCTCATGCAAAGTCTCACCCCCCCGCTTCTGGAAATACACAGACTGCCAACTTGCTTAGGTTTTCAAAATCTGATTGCTAAGCCAACTCTGAGTGGTTTCTCTACAAGGGTATTTAGGTTTTATAACCACTGGTTGAACCCCAATTTCTCCACTGTTTTCAAGAATATTTGGAGCAAGCAAATAAACTACCCAGAGCGGAACACTGCTGTTGCTGGCACTCTGCAGTTTGACCTGGAAGTCTTTCTTCATGCTCACACTTCTCCCTTTGTTGTTGCGTTTTTGTTTTTGTTTTTGTTTTTGTTTTTTTTAGCAAGCACAGTGTAGCCTGGATCTTCGACACATCACAGTGGTGGAGCTTGTAGGTGTGTTCCCGACCCTCATCGGCAGGATAGGAGCAAAGATCATGCCTCCAGCCCTAGCCCTGCAGCTCAGGTAGGTGGAAGTCCTGGCCTTAAATTGTATCCTTACAATGTACTTTTTTGGGGATCATGTTCCCTGATTTCTTGCTACTCAGTATTAATTCCACGTAACCTTCAATGTTGAGTTGCTTGTAGTCTGAGAGTTCTAGGACCATGCAAACTGGCATGGTGCTGCACATGCGTATTTATCAGGTGGTGGATAATTTCCTGTGTTATCTTCTTCCCCCTTTAACCAAGGGGCTATGCTTTGTCTTTGCTTTGTCTGTCTTTCTGCTGGGTGGGGTTAGCGTGGGTAGGGAAAAGGCTATGAAAAGGACCTACGCAATCCTTCATGCTGTTAGGAGAGCAGGCATCCAGTTAGCCTTTCCAGGCTTGGCCTCTTTTACCTCCATGCTTCCAGGGTACTTGTCAATACCCCCATTTTAACAACTATATTTTCCTTTGGTAACACTTAACAAAGCTAGAATCATGGTGCTCAGGCTCAGAGTCGTGGTGCCTTCGAAAAGCAGAACTCAATAGCCAAAAGGTAATTTCAGAACAATCCCAAATATTTACTTGCCTCTCTTGACCACTGTGAAAAGGATAATTAGGCTAAAGCAAAACTGCTCAAAATCTTCCTTTCTCACCCATCCTTTTTCTCCCACAGTGCAAGGGGGGCTATGTATTCATAGTCCATAGTCACTACTCTTCAAAGTCTTTCAGGGTCCCAGGCTGGTGGTGGTCCCACCATCCTGTAGAGTCAACATTTAAAACACAGGAATTCCAGGTTTCTGCAAAGGGGTTGGGAGAGAGGACAACAAACCCTACCCCTCTTTCATGCTTCCTGTTGGAAGCATAAGATTATTCTCTCCAAGTCCATTGGCTAGAATCCATCCCATGATTGCAACCGAACTTCAAGGCAGGCTAGACAATGCAGCCTTTCCATATTCCCAGAAGAAGATAATGAAAGAGGACTTGAGCCCCATCTCAGATGTTCCAAGAGATTCACAGAGATCCCTTGGGAGAGTGTAGGATAGAAATATGTCCTTAGCCAGTGATGTCATAGAATGACACAATAGATTCTTTAACGTGTCTGTTTTCCATCTGCCTTTTGGCAACCCCCCTCCATTTTTGATTTCTCTCTCTCCCCCCAGAAAGAGCACCCCATCCATACTAAGATCAAAAACTCAGAGAGCAAAGGAGGGAAGAAGAAATGAAGATACCTGAATTATCTTTAGTTGGCTGAAAGAGGGAGAAGGCGGGGTATACTCAGAACCTTTGGGATATACTTTTTTTTTTTTTTTTGGTCCTGCTGCATTGGCTAACACCTCTCCAGAGGTGACACTTATGAGGTCACCCCAAGATCCCCTCAACATTTGCTACCCAGTACCTAGCACAGTGCTTGGAACCCTGTTGGAGCTAAGTAACTAGAGGAAATGACTCGAAACTAAGACAAAGTTAAAATTACTATTTCCAGGGGTGAGAATAGCTTCTCAGAGGGTACTTGGAGTTCTCTTTCAAGTTGAAAACCGTAAACCTAGGGAGACAACTATGTTGACATCTGAAAATGTATAACAAAAATTTCCAAAGTGTGTGTTGGAAGCTGTTGGTAATTTAGAACTACTGGCTCACATCCTGTACTCATGATTTTTTTACAAACCTGTCACAGAATCTGCTAGATGTTACTGTGGATTGCAGATATATATAGAGAGGGAATCTGGGTAAAATTCTGATGTGATTTTAAACGACTGGAATTTGAAGAACAGAAAAATCTGATTTAAGTCGTAGATGTTGGGATGACTCTAGAGCTCTGCGGGCTGGGGACGGCCAAAGCAACAAGAAAGTGCATACATGAATTATGTAGTGCTTCTCAAATTGGAGCAGCCTCCAAATCACTTGGAACACTGCTAAAACATAGAATGGGGCCCCATGCCCACAGTCTTTGCTTCAGTAGGTCTAGGATGGGGACTGAGGATTGGCACTTTGAGCGTGTTCCCAAGCGTGGCCGAAGCCGCTGGTCTGGGGCTCACATCGTGAGAACCACAGGCCTCATGGCTTCACAACTTTGAAGTGGAAATTTTGCAAAGCAGCCTATAAAAAGAGGGTTAATCATGACTGGGGAGCCAGAAGATAGTCCAGGTAGATGTCATGCAGAGAGGATCTGTCACAGGTATTACCTAATGGAGTCAGTGTCAGGACACATGTTCCCTTTATCAGATCTGGAATAAGGGACTTGGCAGGTGGATGCTTTATCTTTTTCCCTTTGAATTCCACCCTAGGGTCTAGTGCAGATGAAAAGAGCCAAATTTGGCAAAGAATAGAAAGCATGAGAGAACAGGAGATGCAGAATACCTGGAGAACCTAAAAATTCTCTTGCCTGGTTAGAATATTACTTTCCAATAGCACTGAAGCCATCATGAAGCAATTGACAGGCAGCAGCAATGCCTGGTGTTGCAAAGTTCCCACCTTCCTGTTTCTCACTCTCATGTGTTTTTCTCTAAAGATTTATTTTAGAGGGTGCATATGTGCGTGAACATGCTTGTGGGGGGTGAAGGGGCAGAGGAAGGAGGACAGAATCTCAAGCAGACTCCTTACTGAGCGTGGAGCCGGATGCAGGGCTTGATCCCAGGACCCTGAAATCATGACCTGAGCTGAAACCAAGAGTTGGATGCTTAATCTACTGTGTCACCCAAGTGCCCCCAGCACCTGTTTTAGAGACCTGAAGGTCTGGGCAAACTCATGTTCCCTAGAGTAACTTTCCAGCAATTGCAAGGGTGATAGGGACAAAGGAGGCCATTATTTTTATATGCATATTATTTTTGAGGTATAATTGACACTATATGAGTATACAACACAATGATTCAATATTTGTATATATTGCAAAATGATGATCAGACTAAGTCTAGTTAACAACCAGCACCATATGTAGTTACATTTTTTTCCTTGTGAAATTTTAAGATTTAGTCTTAGCTACTTTCAAACACGTAATATGGTATTATCAACTATAACTGCCATGCCTTACATGAATCCCCATGACTTATTTTAGATCTAGAAATTTCTACCTTTTGGCCCCCTTCACACCTTACCCACCCACTAGTCTGTCCTTTGTATCTATGAGGTTTTTTTTGTTTGTTGTTTTAGATTTCACATAAAAGTGACGCCACATGGTATTTGTCCTCTGATTTATTTCACTTAGGATAATCTCCATAAGGTCCATCCATATGGTCACAAATGGCAACATTTTCTTTTACATGCGCGCGTGTGTGGGTGTGTGTACCATATTTCCTTTATCCATTTGCCCATCAATGGACACTTACGTTGTTTCCATATCTTGGCTCTTGTACATAATGCTGGAGTAAAGAGGGTGCATATACCTTTTCAAGTTAGTTTTTTACGTTTTCTTCAGATAAACCCCTAAAGGTGGAATTGGACAATTATATAGTTACTAATTTTTTGAAAAATATCCATACTGTTTTCCAAAGTGGCTGCACCATTATACATTGTCACCAACAATGCCCAAGTGTTCCCTTTTCTCCAGAACCTTACTAATTCTTTTTCCCCCCAAGATTTATTAATTTGAGGTGGGGAAGGGAGGGGGGGACAGAGGGAGAAGAGGGGGGAGAGAGAGCCTTAAGCAGATTCCCAGCTGAGTGCAGAGCATAAGTCAGGACTCAGTCTAATGACCCTGAGATCACGACCTGAGCTGAAACTGACTTGGATACTCAATGGACTGTACCACCCAGGTACCCCACCAACACTTACTTTTTGTCTTTCCAATAGTATTTGTGCTAATAGGAGTGAGGTGATACTTCCCTGTGGTTTTGGTTTCCACTTCCCTGCTGATTAATGATGTTGAGATTGTTTTCATGTATTTGATGGCCGTGGGTATATCTTCTGTGGAAAAACATCTATGCCATTCCTCTGCCCATTTTTAATTTTGTGTTTGTTGTTTTGTTACTGAGTTGTATGCACTCTTTATATGTTTTGGGTATTAGTCTCTTCTCAGATATGAGTTGCAAGTATTTTCTCCACTTCAGTAGGTTGCTTTTTCATTTTGTTGATAATGGCCTCTGCAGAAACTTTTTAATTTGATATATTCCCTCTTGTTTGTTTTTGCTTTTGTCGACTTTACTTTTGTGTCAAATCCAAAAAAAGCATCACGGTGAAGTTGGATTTACTGACTATATATTCTCCTGTATGTTAGGGTTTCAGGTCTTCCATTCAAGTCTTTAAGGCATTTTGAGTTTTTTTGTATACAGTGTATGACAGTGGCCCAGTTTTCCCAATAATATTTATTGAAGAAATTTTCTTACCCCATTGGAAGCTATTGGCTCTTTCATCATAAATTAATTGGCCATGTGTGTATGGATTTATTTCTGGGCTCCCTATTCTGTTCTACTGTCCTATGCATCTGATTTTATGCCAGTACCATACTGTTTCAATTACTATGGCTTTGTAATATAGTTGGAAACCAAGGAGCACACTGCCTCCAGCTTTGTTGTTCTTTCGCAAAACTGTTTTAGCTATTCAGCACCTTTTGTGCTTCTATACAAATTTTAAGGATATTTTTGTTCTGTTTCTGTGAAAAAATACAATTAGAAGAATCTGTATATTCCTTTGGGTAGAATGGACATTTTAATAATATCCTAATTCATGAGCATGGAATGTCTTTTTCCTGTGTATTTTCTTCAATTTCATTCATCAGTGTCCTATAGATTTCAGTGTTCAGGTCTTGTACCTCCTTGAATTTATTTCTAGGTATTCATTTTCATGCAATTGTGAAAGTGCTTATTTCCTTTTTGATATTTCATTATTAGTGTATAGAAATGCAAAAGATTTTTGCATCCTGTAATGTTACTGAATTCAGGTATTCACACTTTATTAGTGCAATCTTTAAGGATTTTCTCTTTCTACATATAATATGTCCTCTGCAAATAGTGACAGGTGTAGTATTTCCCTCCCAATTGGAGGCCTTTGATTTATTTTCCTTTCCTAACTGCTGTGGGTAGGATTTCTAATACTCTGTTAAGTAATAGTGGTGAGAGTGGGCATCCTTGTCTTGTTCCTGACCTTACTGGAAAACCTTTAGCTTTTCAACTGAAGTATGATATTAGATGTGAGCTTGGCATATATACCCCGTGTTATGTTGAGGTTTGTTTCCTCTGTACTTTGTTGAGAGTTTTCATCATAAACAATATTGAGCTTTGCAAACAGTTTTTCTGCATCTATTGATGAGCTTATTCTTTTTATCCTTCATTTTGCAAATGTGGTGTAACATGTTAACAGATTTTGAACCATCCTTGCATCCCTGAAAGAAACCCCATTTGATCATGGTGAATGAGCCATTTAACGGATCATTGAACTCAGCATGCTAGTGTTTTCTTGAGGATATTTGCAACTATGTTCATTAGGGATATTGGGCTTTCCTTCTAATGTCTTCATCTGGTTTTGGTATTAGGGAAATGCTGGCCTCATAAAATAAGTTTGGAAGTGTTCCCTCCTCTTCCATTTTTAGGAACCATCTGGGAAGGACTGTTACTATTGTTTGCTATAATTCACCAGTGAAGATGTGTGGACCTGGTCTTCTGTTTGGTTGGAAGTTTTTTGATTACTGATTCAGTATCCTTACTAGAATTTGGTGTGTTCAGATATTTCTATTCATGATTCAGTTTGGGAAAGTTTTATGTTTCTAGAATTGTATACATTTCTTCTGGGTTGTCTAATTTGTTAACATATAATTGTTCATAAATAGTCTATGGTTTTCTGTATGATTTTCTGTATTCTTATGTTATCAGTTGTAACATCTCTTTCATTTCTGATTTTACTTATTTGAGCCCTCAGATTTGAGCCCTTATTTGAGCTAGATTCTTGGTGAATCTAGCTAAAGATTTATCAATATTACTATCTTTTCAAAAAGCTAGCTCTTCTTTCATTGATCTTTTCTATTGTCTTTTTAATCTGTTTCATTTATTTTCACTCTGAACTTTATTTCCGTTCTTCTATTTTGGCCTTTACTTGTTCTTTTTCTGGTTGAGGTGTAAAGTTACATTATTTATTTGATTTATTCTCTTACTTGAGGTAGGCATTTATCACTATCAATTTTCCTCTTAGAACTGTTTTTATTACATTCCATGAGTATTATTATATTTTCATTTCTTTGGTCTCAAACTACATTGTTGATAAATAGAATTTTATTGACATTTTTCCTAGAGAACAAACTAACACATAAAGTACCATATATTTTAAAAGGGCACTAGTCACACGAAACATTCTCCAGAATAGATTACCTATTAGGCCACAAAGCATGCCTTAACAAATTGAAAAAGTGATAGTCATACCATGCATGCATCTTTTCTGGCCACAATGCTATGAAGCTAGAAGTCAACCACAAGGAAAAAATCTGGAAAGACCACAAATACATGGAGGTTAAAGAATATACTATTAAACAATGAATGGGTCAATCATCAGGAAATCAAAGAAGAAACAAATGAAAATGAAAACAATGGTTGAAGACCATTGAAATGCAGTAAACCCAGTTCTATAAGGGAAGTTCATAGAAATACAGGCCTACCTCAAGAAGCATGAAAAGTCTCCAAAAAAACTAATGTTTTACCTAAAGGAGCTAGAAAAAGAACAAACAAAACCCCAAACCAGCAGAAGGAAGGAAATAATAAAGATTTAGGTCAGAATAAATGGTATAGAAACTTAGACCAATAGAATAGATAAGTGAAACCAAGAACACAACCTAGAAGATAGGGATGAATACTGAGAAACCTATAACCTACCAAAGCTGAAATAAGAAGAAAGAGAAAACTTGAACAGACTGGTTACCAGCAAAGAAATTGAGCCAGGAATCAAAAACCTGCCAACAAACAAAACTCCAGGGCCAGGTATCTTCAAAGGCAAATTCTACCAAACATTTAATGAAGAGTTAGTACCTGTTCTTCTCAAAACATTCCAAAAAAAATGAAAAAGGAAAACTTCCAAATTCATTCTATGAGGCCAGCATTACCTTGATACCAAAACCAGATAAAGACACCACAAAAAAGACAAGTACATGCCAATTTCTCTGATGAACATAGATACAGAAGTCCTCAACAAAATACAAGTAAACTGAATCCAACAATACCTTAAAAATTATTGCAGGGCACCTGGGTGGCTCAGTCGTTAGGTGTCTGCCTGAAGGTTCATGAACCCATAACAATCCTAGAGAACACAGACCATAACCTCTTTCACATCAGCCACAGCAACTTCCTTCTACATATGTTTCTTGAAGCAAGGGAAACAAAAACAAAAATGAACTACTGGGACCTCGTCAAGATAAAAATCTTCTGCACAGTGAAGGAAACCTTCAGCAAAACTAAAAGGCAGCCTACTGAATGGGAGAAGATATCTGCAAATGACCTAGCTGACAACGAGTTAGTATTCAAATACATATAGAACTTATGCAACTCAACACTCAACAAATTATCTAATTTTAAAATGGGCAGAAGACATCAACAGACATTTTCCGGAGAAAACTTACAGATGGCCAAGAGATGCATGAAAAGATGTTCAACATCACTCATCATCAGAGAAATGCAAATCAAAACCACAATAAGCTATCACCTCACACCTGGCAGAATGGCTGACATCAACATAAGAGACAACAGGTATTGATGAGGATGTGGAGAAAGGAGAACCTTTGTGCACTGTCGCTGGGAATCAAACTGGTGTAACCACTGTAGAAAACAGTATGGAGGTTCCTCAAAAAGTTAAAAATAGAGCTACCCTCTTATCCAGCAATTGCCCTACTAGGTATTTACCCAAACAATACATTTTATGTTTTTGGTGTCACAACTACATCTTTTTATCTTGTGTATCTCTTAACTTATTGTAGTTACAATTCTTACTACTTACATGTTTTAACCTTTTATACTACCTTTATGTGATGAATCCACTAGCTTTTCTATATATTTACCTCTACCAATGAGATGTATACTTTCTTATGTTTTCTTGTTACTCATCAATGCCCATCCTTTTCAGCATAAAGAAGTCCCTTTACCATTTCTTGTAAAGGTGGTTTAGTGATGATGAACTCCTTTAGCTTGTCTGCAAAACTATGTCTCCTTCAATTCCGAATAATTTTTTTGAATAGACTATTCTTGGTTGGAAGCTGTTTTCTTTGAACACTTGCAATGTATCATGCCACTCCCTTTGGCCTGCAAGGTTTCTGCTGAAAATACATGCTCATAGTCCTCTGGGGTTTTCCTGTAGGTAACAAGCTGTTATTCTCTTGCTGCTTTTAAGGTTCTCTCCTTGTCTTAACTTTTGACATTTTAGTTATAATATGTTTTGGTGTAGATCTCTGGTTTCTTCTTATTTAGAATTCTCTGGGCCTCCTTGATCTGGTTGTCTGTTTCTTTCCCCTGTCGGGAAGTTTTCAGCCTCTTTGTCTCTCTCCTCCTTCTGGGACCTCTTGTGTACAAATAATGGAATCATATATGCAAATGTGAGTCTGCTTGGCATTGTTCCATATGTCCTGAAAGCTATTTTAATTGTTTACACGTTCAGAGCAGCAAAAAGAAAAAAAGAACTTTAAATTCTTCTGCCCTATCTTTGAGTTCACTGATTATTTCTCCATCTAGTTTCTTGTTGAATTCCATACACACACAAATTTTTTACATAATGGTTCTAATATTTTAATTTCATTTTTTTCAGTGTTCCAAGATTCATGTATTTTCACATTTTGTTGTTGAAATATTCAGCTCTGTGACTTCTGTTTGATACTTTTGTATATTTTCTTTTTTGGAGTTCTCAATGGACTAGACCGTTCTTTTTCCAAGTTCTGAGAGCATTTTTATGATCATTACTTTGAATTCTTTATCAAGTAAATTACTTTTCTCCATTTTATTAAAGTTTATTTTCCAACGTTTGATCTTGCTATGTGGTTTGGAGCATCTTCCTCTGTTGTATTAGATTAAACAGCCATTTCTCCCACTGTTGAAATGGTGGTCTTATATAGGAGATGATCCTTATTGGTCATCTGTTGCTGTAGCTTTTGATGGTCTCTCAAACCTTTCTGAGTCTCTAAGCAGACTATTTTATTTTCAGTAGCTTCCAATATCTGAGATTGTGCCAATATGTATCCATGTACCAAAGGTAAGAATCTTAGCACTTTGATTCAGGCTCATTGGAAGCGAGACTCCCCAACCAGCAGCTGTTAAGGATACAAACATATACACAGTGTTGTGGGACTGTAAGTGTTAGTTCCACTAGTCATCTGAGCTGCGTGATCAGGAGGTGTCCCCTGGGTGGCAGTCAAAAAACTGGGACCTCAGACAACTGCACAAGCTCCTTTCTGGGACATATGGGTGAGCTGTAGTGAGATAAAGGGACAGTACCAAGATGGCATCCCTGGGACTATGTTTCCTGAGAGCCCCTCCGTAGGTTCCTAGCTATGTGCTGAAGCTAAAGGCTGCCCCCTCAGGAGGAGGTTCCAGGATAAACAAATGGGAATTTTTCACAGGAAGATGGGATCTGTTTTAATCTGTCCATGCGGTGCTCCAGGCCGGGGATAGCTTACCAACAATGGTCTTCTTGATTGATACAGTCTGGTGGCAGCCCGGGATGCAAGTGTTTTTGGCCTCTGGAACCTGTGATCAAGGGGTATCCTCTGGGTAGCATCCACAAAATCCATTTCACCAGATGTAAAAACTGGGGCAGCAAACATCTGTGAGCTCTCCTCCAGTAGATGCTAGCACTCTGGAGAGCAGCAGAGGCACAGTACAAAGATAGCATCTCCCCTCCAAGGTCTCGGAAGGGTTTACAGTCAGTCCCTAGAGGTTGATTTAAGAAATCCGCCCCTCATGCCGTAGCTATGATGATAAGCGAATAGGCCTCTTTCAGAGAAAGACTAAACTCCTGGGTCTGAACGAGTGGTGGTCTCCTGCGGGTGGTTGCTGTTTAAGAACTTTATCTTGTTAGTTACTGGCTTGTAGGACCTGTAGGTGTCAGCAACATGGGCTCAAGAGCTAGATGATGTACAAGTGTCCTAGCAGCATCATCGGCAAGTATCAGGGAGCCAGGGAAGGTGTGCACTCCTTCCTGGAAAATACTACAGAGTTGTAGGGAGGCAGATGGTGTGTGTGAAGTTAGGGCCCATCAGCTCGAGTGAAACCAAGGGGGGCATGCAAAGGGTGGTACTCACTGAAATGGGGATAAAGAGAGATGGAGGGGGACAGTGTTAAGGAGAGAGAGACACACACACACTGAAACCAAGACATGAAGAGTCATAAGGAGGTGGTTAGAGGGAAAGAGGGGGGAGAGGAGCAAGGGAGAGAGAGACACACACAAATGGAGGGGGGTAGAGGGATATGAGGGAGAAGAATGAGAGAGAGATGTACAGAGTGGGGGAGATGGTCAGAGGGGCTGGGGGGAAAAGGAGGAAGAGGGGCAGAAGCTGGGACACACAGACAAAGACTGGGACCTACATGGGAAGAGAGAGAGAGAGGTAGAAAGGCACCAACCCAGAGATACACATACAGAGAAAGGGAGACAGACACAGAGGGAGAAAGAAAGAGAAGGATAAAAAGGAGAGAAAAGGAGAGACACAGACAAAGCAGGAGATGGACACGCATACAGAGAGGAGAGGGAAAAGGAGAGAGAAATGGGGAATAAGTGTGCAAAGGACAGATGGAGAGAAGATGAGTGCGACAGAGATGGAGTGCTTGTGAGAGCTGGGGAGAGAGAGAGATGGACAGAGCTGGAGGGAAATCAAGCCTGAGGGACAGATTAGGAACAAAAGAGCTCGAGTGTGTACAACAGGGAGCAAGAGATGGATGGAGAGGGAGAGCTGGATGGAGAGAGACAGCGCCCACCAGCTTTAGAAGGATAGCACAAAGATGGCACCTGCTGGCTGGAGTGTGAAGAAGCAGCCCAAAGGCCAAAAATAAAATAAGAGATGGCTTCCACTGGCTTTAGCAAGACGGAGTGTGAAAATGGCACCCACCAGCCTCTGTCCCTGAGGCTCAGTCACACACTTAAAAATGATCAAAGGAGCTTCTTTCACCTGATGTCTGGGTGCTTTTCAAATGGCTCCTTCTGGGCTGCCCTTTGGGGGTAGTTTGTAGGTTGAGCCCTGTAAGCACCATTTCTCCATTTACCACAGACCTGCACATCTCCTGTGCTTTGGCCCTATTGGTTTTCAAAGCTAGACATTTGGGGGAGCGCGCTCATGTGCAGATCTCAAAAGACAGGGTTCCCTGCGTGGGCTGAAGAGACTCTGATCCTCAAAAGAAAAGCTCCAGGTTTTCAGTTCCCTCATGATTGGTATCACTGTGCTGGGCGTGTGGCTATTTTGCCGAGACTGTGTTTCGTCTTTTCATACCTGCTTCAATGTGGCTTTGTTCTCATTTCCTGATATGCAGTAGTCGCTCTGCCTGGTCTCAGGTTTTTTTGTTGTTGTTGTTTTTTCAGAAGAAACTGTTCCAGATGTAGTTGTAAAGTTGTTGTGTCCATGTGAGGAGGTGACTTCAGGATCTTCCATTGCCATCTTGAAACATAACAGCCTGTATTTTTTTGAGTCTCCAGAGTTTTCTAGAAGATTCTCCAGAAAGAGCTCATTACAGGCATTTGTGTAACTCCAGCACACTGCTGGCAACACCCCTCAGCCTGTGGGGTGTCCCATCATCCATCTCCAAGATTTCTGTGGTCTATCGGGCATGGTGGGATACATTTCCAGTGACTGTTGATCACCTGCTGACCTGAACACTCATTTCTTCCCATGGTTGTTTTTCCTCTTTATATTCTGTCCATCAAGGCATAAGGCTCACATGAGGAGCATGTGTGGTAGCAGATGGTGGCACCATGAGAGATTGCCACCCTAGCCTCAGAAGCACTAGAGCATCCAATGCTACGTTTCCTCAGTGGTTGCCCTTTTCCCACAGACTCCAACCGCCACAACACGTGGCCTTTTTCGCCCTCCAGACCAGCTTTCTTTTCTACTCTTGTTCTCTGGGACCATTCTGCATTAAGACATCCCTCTCTCCTCTAGAAAAACCTAAGTACTCCTCTTTTCAAAGATGCAGAGCAGTTTATCTCCATTTTGACCCACTTCGTGGTCTACAACCACTCAGTTCATGCATTTCTCAGTCAGCTCCACCTGAGCTGCTCTCTCCTGTCGCAGGAGACCTGGTAGAGAGATTTAACTGTTGTCTTTCTTTCCTTCTAGCCACTAGCATCAGATTAGCAATTTAAGCTTCCCACTGAGATAAAACGGAAATTATTCCCATCTTCCCCAAAACTCTCTTAAACAAGCAAGTATCGTCAGTTTGGATTTTGAGTAGCAAATATTTTCCCCTTGATCCTTGGGTGGGAGGAAAAATATTTCACTTTAAATACAGATGGCAGTGTATGGTCCGCCTTACATAGAACATCTAGCGAAGTCAATTCAGAAGTAAAACCGAGAAGAGACGGAGTGGGCCCAGCTGATCGACCTGTTTGCTTTCCCTGGCAGTGCTCGTCGAAACACGCTTCTGTTGCTACAAAAATCATTATTTTCCACAAGATAAATTCTAGTGGGATAGAGTAGGAAAAAAAAAATCAGACTTTTTTGGGAGGGAATTATCTGAGGTACAGATTATAATGAACCAAGTTATTGGACCTGGAGCATAGACCAAGCTTAATCTCCTCTAACTGCCGTCCTGAGCTGGCTACTGCGTGAGCCAGAATGGGCCACAATTACACTGTTTGGACGCTTACTTCGATCACCTTTGCCTAGTCCACGGTTTTTCAACCTTCGTACTATTGACCTTGGGGGCTGGCTGACTCCCTTTTGGGGGAGGCTTTCCAGTGGGTCTGAAGACATTAAGCAGCATCCCTGTGTTGCTAGAGGCTAGAAGTACCCCTTCCACTGTGCCCACGAAAAATGTGTCCAGACATGGCCAGATATTCCCTAGAGGGCACAATCACCCCTATTAACCATGGACTTAGTTCTAGTATGCACCTGGTTGTGCAGACCTAGTCTGTAAATTTGGGTTGACTCCAATTTAACGCAGAAGATCTATTAGGACTGTTGTACACACCCTGTAGTAACTGTTGGCACCTAGCGCACCAAGGGAGGCCCAGGATCTTGCTGATGGGTATAAAGCGGTACCACTTACCCTTTCAGGCGCATACCATTCATTTGCGGGAATCTTGTTAATAACTCGGATCTATTTCAGCAGGTTTGGGGTGGAGCCTGGGATTCTCCAGTGACGCTGTTAGTCCAAACACCATACTATGAGTAGCAAGGGTCTTTAGATGAGTAAGTCTGCAGTAGTAAGCCTTTCTCTGCCCACAGTGTCACTATAGGGCTCTGGCTGGTCCAACAGAACCCTTGGGAGTCCGGTTTGACAGTCTTCTCTCTGTCTGCCCTAGATTGTTGCTGCGTATCCCACTCTACTCCTTCAGTATGGTGCTCGTGGATAAGCATGGCATGGACAAGGAGCGCTATGTCTCCCTGGTGATGCCTGTGGCCCTCTTCAACCTGATCGACACTTTCCCCTTGCGAAAAGAGGAGATGGTGCTGCAAGCTGAAATGGGCCAGACCTGTAACACCTGATGTGACAGTTCCTCCTCTCGTTCTCCACAGTACTAGGCACACGGAAAGGCCAGAAAAATATTCTTGATGTACAGATTTTTATTTGTAATTTTTAAAGTCTATTTTAATATGAGCTTTCTTTGCACTTAAAAATTACCATGGTGCTTTTTGTACTTTGAAGTGTACTCCCCAGAAATGGTGACTATGATAGGTACTCTTTCTCCTTATTCCAATCATGGCTGGTCAACTTTCTAGAGAAATTAGAAAACACAGCCTTCTACATGCCTTCAGTGTGTTATTCAGTGTAACACATAACTTACTTCTATTTTGTTTTTTTATATAAAACATATTAATAAAATATTTTGGAGCAAATTTAGTAAAACTTATTTTGTTTTAAGCCCAAGCCCTACTTGGCTCAGTGGTTTTAGGAATGGAAAAATGTACTTACTTTCATCAGGAGGAACTCAGCTGAGCTGGGAGAGCTCCCTCTCTAACTCACCTTCCAGGTGGTAGAGTAGTTCATGACAGCAACAAGCCAAAAATCAAAGAGGTAAGCCTTTGATCACCAACTTTGACAGCATAAACAAGAAGCACCAATTGTCTCCTTTTATTTTTCCCTAATGACCATTGTTATGAGTCAGAGGTCAGAAGGATCAGCAAAGACAGAGGGATCATCACGCTGTTGTGGGAATTCCATGTTCTGGGACCTTCCCCTTGAAGATAGTCCTACCAGGCCACGCCCAAAGCCACAAGTGCTAAACACACACTTACCTCCAGTCTGCTAGCACATTTTTAATGTGTGCACTCAGAACCTTAGCAGCAAGTCCGTTCCCATAGGAGAAACCAAGAACTTGTGCTATGGCACTACTTTCTGGCAAAAAAAAAAAAAGCTCCCTAATTACTAACCATTGAACTATTAGAATCAAAGTAAACAGACATTCGGAAGATGGAGAAGAAGGATCTGCACTCACCTTATCCCATGGGCACATCGAGTCATCAGCTACACGTATAAAACGAACTCTGACAATTGCCTGAAGACTGGCAGAACAGATCTTCTACAGCTGGTCATAGAAAGAAGGCCATGTCACAAAAGGTAAGAGGAGTGGAGATATGGTTGCGAACCAGACCCCTGGCACAACTAACTGCGAAGAGGAGGGACATCACAAACATGGAGGAGACAACCAGACCCCACACCACGTACTGCCCCATAACGTCTGGCTGTGGAAACTATTGGGGCTTCACTCTGGAAGAGCCCAAGGGTGATAGGAAAGCGAGTTCCTGTCCTTAAAGAGCCAGCATAGAAGCAACAGCTTGATAAGCACCTAGGGCGTACATGATGGAGATTTATGAACCAATCTTAGAATGCATGTCAGAGATCTGCAGATTCCTCTGGGAACAAAAGTACTGGTGGGCACCATTTTTTCTTGCTCTTCTCCAGCCCAGACAGCCAGATGCTTATAGGAGCCACCTCTAACACTGTCCATCTCTCTTGTTAGCACAGCATGCTTCCACCCTGGCCATCTCCCGTGCAACCACCCAGTTCAACCTGCCTGCCCTGCCTCAGTTGGCAGGCAGCCCTGGCCAGGACTGCCCCCTGCAATGTGATGGCTGCTCCCTCACCAGCACACTCACAGCTCCAGCAGCCAGACCTTTCAGCTGTCTGTTCATGGGGCACACACTGCCCTTTGGTGCGCCTGCAGCTGTATCAGAAAGGCTAACTGTGGACAGCTAGGCTGACTACCGTCCTTGCCCATGAAGGAGCCTGGGGTGACTGCAGCCAGACCTCTCAACAGCACAGAGAATAAAACTGCCCAATGCATTCAGAGTAGGCAAAGCAAAGCAAGTTATTGCAGACAGCTGAGCTGGAGACATTCATGGCTCAGTCACAAAAGGAGAGTGTACACAGATGACACGGGATACCCTAGAGTGCCTAAATCTGATGACCAGGTGGGACCGTGTTACAGGGCACCACAGGACCTTTTACACAAGGCCATTACTTTGAAGAACAGGAAACAGGGCTGACCTTCCAAATACACAGAGGCACAGAGTTGGAGAAAATGTGGAGACGGAGAAAAGTGTCCCAAATGAAAGAACGAGACAAAATCACAGTAAAAGAACTAAATAAAACAGAGATAATATTGGTCATAAAGATACTCATTGGACTGGAGAAAAGAGTGGATGGACTCACTAAGAACCTTAATGAAGAGATATGAAATTTAAAAAACCAGTCAGAGCTGAAGAATTCAATAAGTGAAGTGAAAAATTCATAGAGGGAATCAATAGCAGATGAAAGAATGTAGGAAAAAAAATGGATCAGCAATCTGGAAAATGGTAATAGATAGCAACCAAGCTGAAAAGGAAAAAGAATAAAAAAGAGTAGGTTAAGGGGATTCTGTGGCATCATCAAATGTCCTAACATTCACATTAAGGGGGTCCCACAAGAAGAAGAGAAAGAGAGGAGTCAGAACATTTATTTGAAGAAATAATAGCTGGGGAAGGAAACAGACATCCAGGTCCAGGAAGCCTAGAGATTCCCTAGGAAGATAAACTCAGGTTTGTCTTTTAATAATAATTAAAATGGCAAAAGTAATGATAAAGATTTAAAAGCAGCAAGAGAAGACAATTATATACAAAAGAAATTCTGTAAGGCTGTCAGATGATTTTTCAGCAAAACTCTGCAGGCCAGAAAGGAATGGCATGGTATCTTCAAAGTGATAAAAAAACCTACAACAAAGAACACTCTAGCCAGCATAGCTATCATTTAGAACAGGAGAGAGAAAGAGTTTCCCAGACAAGAAAAATTAAAGGAGTTCCTCAACCCTAAACCAGCCTTACAAGAAACGAAGGGAGAATTCTTTAAGTGGAAAGAAAAGGCCATACCTGGAAGTATGAAAAGTATAAAAGGAAAAAATTTCACAGGTAAAAGCAATCAGATAGAAAAGGCAGATTACTTACTTATAAATAGCCAGTGTGGAATTTAAAACACAAAGTAGTAAAATTAATTACATCTACAAAAATTAGTCAAGGGATATACAAAATAAAAAGTTATAAAATATATATATATAAAACAGGGAGAGGGAATTTAAAATTTAGTGTTTTTAGATCGTGCTCAAACTTAAATAACCATCAGTTTATTATAGAGTACTATACACATAGGATGTTATGAGAATGTAATGAAAACCACAAATAAAAAACCTATGGTAAACACACACACACACACACACAAATAAATCCAAGCAAAAATGAAAGCAAGCTATCAAGCCACAAGGGAAGACATCAAAAGAAGAAAGGAACAGAAGAGAACTACAAAAGCAACAAGAGAAAATTTTCCAAAATGGCAATAAATACTTAGCAATACTTACCAATAATTACATCAAATGTAGATGAACTCAATGCTCCAGTCAAAAGATAGAGGGTGACTGAATAAGTAGAAAAACCAGACCCATCTATATGCTGCCTCCAAGAGAGTTACATCAGACATACAGACTAAAAGTGAAGGGATGGAAGAAGATATGCCAATGGAGAAAAAAAAAAAAGAAAAGCTGTAGCATTGCTTATATCACACAAAAAAGACTTTAAATGGACTGTAGCAGGAAATAAAGAAGGTCATTACATAACAATAAAAGGATCAATTAAAAGGATATAACAATTGTAAACATCTATGCACCAAACATAGGAGCACCTAAATACATAAAACAAATATTAATAGACATAAAGGGAGAAAGTGAAAGTAACAAAATAATAGTAAGGACTTTTATACCACATTAACATCAATGGATAGATCATCCAGACAGAAAATCAACAACCAAACTGTCCTTGAATGGCACATTAGACCGGGACCTAACAGCTACATATAGAACATTCCATCTACAAAGAGTGGAATACACATTATTTTCAAAGCACATGGAACATTCTTCAGTATAGATTACATGTGGGGCCACAAAACAAGTCTAAAGAAATTTAAGAATACTGAAATATCTAAAGCACCTTTTCTAACCCCAATGATATGAAACCAGAAATCAATTACAATTTTAAAAACTAGAAAAAAGTAGGCCAAAAAAATAGGCCAAAAAGAGGCCAAAAAATAACAACTTATGACAAATAAAAAAAATTTAAAAATACATGAAGACAAATAAAAATGAAAACATCAGTCCAAAATCTTTAGGACACAGAAAAAGCACTTCTAAGAGGAAAGTTTATACTGATTCAGGCCTATATCAAGAAACAATATTCAAGCATGGAGGACATTAGGAGAAGGGAAAAAATGAAGGGGGAGAAATTGGGAGTGGGGAATGAACCATGAGAGACTATGAAATAACCGGAGGGTTTTAGAAGGGAGGGGATGGGGGGATGGGTGAGCCTGGTGATGGGCATTAAGGAGGGCACATATTGCATGGAGCACTGGGTGTTACATGCAAACAATGGATCATGGAACACCACATCAAAAACTAATGATGTACTGTATGGTGACAACACAATTTAAAAAAAACGTATTTAAAAAAAAAACTAACCTTATACACCAAAAGGAACTAGAAAAAAACACACAAAGCTCAAAGCTAGTAGAAGGAAGGAAATAATAAAGATTAGAGGAGAAATAAATAAAACACACACACACACACACACAACAAGAATAGAAAAGTTCAATGAAACCAAGAGCTAGTTCCTTGAAAAGATAAACAAAATTGATAAATTTACAGCTAAACTCATCAAGAAGACAGGACTCAAATAAAATGGGAAATGGAGGATGAGAAAAACACCACAGAAATGTAAAGAATTATAAGAGAATATTACAAAAACTTATATGCTAACAAACTGGACAACCTAGAAAAAAGTGGATAAATTTCTAGAGACATAATTTTCCAGAACATGAACCAAGAAGAAACAAAGGAGTGAGGAGTTAAGATGGTGGAGGGGGAGGCGAACCCTAAATTGGTCTCTTCCCTTGAATACAACTAGATAGTTATCAAATCATTCTGAACACCTGAGAAATCAGAGATATGAGAAAGCAAATGCTGCAAGTTCTACAAGTAGAAAAGTGGTTGGAGATGAGATTAAATCTAGTGTGATATAGCTGAAGATATGGCAGAGAGAGGGAGCCTGCTTAAGAAGGCTACCGTAAAGTATTGTAAACAGAGGAGTGCAAAATGGGAACTTCTTGAAGTCTGCTACAGTGGGGGATGCGCCTGGCTTAGAGGTATTCAGGTGGAAAAGCAGGGCAGAATCCTAGGTGGGACAGCCCGGTCTCAGGATCCCCAGGGGGGTCACAAGAAGAACAGGGATGCCTGAGTGCAACAGAATTTCCAGGCATCAGAGCGGGGAAGCTGGCTGAAAACAGCGAGTCCAGGCACCAGCTTTCTGCTCTGTGTTGCCATAAACTGAACAGCTGCATGGTCTGGGGACCACTCTCCTAGTGGGGGCCCAGCAAAATGCAGAAGTGTAGCAAGACTCCTTCCCTCTTCCGAGAGGAAGAGTGCACAAGAATCCACAAAATTTAGAGTTTTAAAACAGTTGTGTGCTTGAGATAAAAATGCTTGGTCACAAAATGGGTGAACAGAGTTCTGACCAAAACTTGGGAGGCAAGAGTGACTGCTTTTCTGTGAGGTCTCACTAAAGGATGGGGGACAGGACTTTTAGTTCCAGGGCTAGAGAGTAGGGCACGGCCATATTGATACCCCCCACCCCACCCCAAATCAGGGCTGAAAGCCTTCTGGGAGCAAAACAGTGCCACCTAGTTGAGTCCGGAGCCACTTACGCCAAGCCCTGCCTCTGCGCACTGGAGGCCCATTTTCACTAGGGCGAGTGCACCAGAGCATCAGCACAGCAAGCCTCATCTCCTAGAAGACCAGCACAAACAACGGGCTCTCACCAAGTTCACTGATCATAGAGGGCTGCAAATCAGACAAAGACCACATCGAAAAAGAGAATTACCAATATCCTTGACAAACATGAATGCCAGAATTCTCACCAAGATAGTAGCCAGTAGGATCCAACAGTACATTGAAAGGATTATTCACCACGACCAAGTGCGATTTCTTCCTGGGCTGCAAGGGTGGTTCACAGTCCACAAATCAATCAATGTGATATATGACGTTAATAAATGAAAGGATAAGAACCATATGATCCTCTCAATTGATGCGGAAAAAGCATTTAACAAAATATAGCATCCTTTCTGGGTTGAAACTCTCCACACTGTAGAGATAGAGGGAACATTCACCAAAATCATAAAAGCCATCTACGTAAAGCCCACAATGAATATCATTCTCATTGAGGAAAACAGAGATTTCTTCTAAGGTCATGAACATAGCAGGGATGCCCACTCTCACCACTTGTTTTACATAGTACTAGCAGTCCTAGCCTCGGCAATCAGACGACGACGACAACAACAACAACAACAACAAAGGCATTCAAATTGGCAAAGAAGAAATCAAACTCTCACTCTTCACAGATGACATGATATTTTATGTGGAGAACACAGAAGCCTCCACTCCAAAATTGACAGAACTCATACAGGAATTCAGTAATGTGACAGGATATAAAATCAATGCACAGAAATCAGTGGCACTTCTATACTTAATAATGAGACTGAAGAAAGGGAAATTAAGGAATTGGTCCCATTTATAATTGCACCAAAAGCCATAAGATACTTAGGAATAAACCTAACCAAAGAGGTAAGGAATCTCAACTCTGTGGTCAACTCATCTTCGACAAAGCAGGACAGAGTATGCAATGGAAAGAGGACAGTCTCTTCGATAAATGGTGTTGGGAAAACTGGACAGCCACATGGCGGAGAATGGTACTGGACCATTTTCTTTCACCAAGCACAGAAATAAACTCAAAATGGATGAAAGACCTCAATGTGGGAAAGGAATCCATCAAAATCCTAGAGGGTAACACAGGCAGCAACCTCTTCGACCTCGGCTGCACCAACTTCTTGCTAAACCCTTCTGCAAAGGCAAGGGAAACAAAAGCAAAAATGAACTATTGGGACTTCATCGAGATAAAAACCTTCTGCACAGCAAAGGAAACAGTCAACAAAACCAAAAGGCAACCTACAGAATGATAGAAGATATTTGCAAATGACACATCAGATAAAGGACTAGTATCCAAGATCTATAAAGAACTTTTTTTTTCAACTTCAACAATTTGTTGTATTTCCTTCCAGTGTTTCAAAAATGCGTATATTCACACTTTTTCTTTCAGAAAATGGGCACGGGGCTTGAGTCCCACTTTTCCTCATAGCATATTCCATGTCATTTAACGATATTATTAAGAACCTTTGTTCTGAAACACAAATTCCGAGCTAAATATTTTACATATACATACATTATTTTTAGACAACTTTTGTCATTTTACAGATGGGGAAATGATCTCCAGATCTTACATAACTTGCTGCAGGTCCAAGTTATAAATGGTGAACCAGGACTTGAACCCTAGTTTCTCTTACTCTAAAACCTGAATGCTTGATCGCTAGAAAATTCTGTCCCTTACCATAGTTAAAAGCAAAATTGCTATATGGCTGTAAAATATTCAGCTTGTATATGTTCCAACCTTAATAAATCCATTTCTTATAAAGAACTTTTCAAACTCCATACCCAAAAAACAAATAATCCAGTCAAGAAATGGGCAGAAGACATGAACAGGTATTCCTCCAAAGAAGACATACAAACAGACACATGAAAAAATACTCCATATCACTTGGCATCAGGGATACAAATCAAAACCACAATGAGAGACCTCCTCACACCAGTCAGAATAGCGAAGATTAACAAGTCAGGAAACCACAAATGTTGGCAAAGATGCAGAGAAATTGGAACCCTCTTACACTATTAGTGGGAATGCAAGCTGGAAATGGTTAAAGAGATTCCCAAAGAAGTTGAAAATAGAGCTACCCTATGACACAGCAATTGCACTACTGGGTATTTACCCAAAGATACAAATGTAGTGACCCGAAGGGACACCTGCACTCCAATGTTTATAGCAGCAATGTCCACAATAGCCAAACTGTAGAAAGAGCTGAGTTGTCCACTGACAGATGAATAGATAAAGAAGATATGGTTTTGTGTGTTCGTGTGTATACACGATGGAATATTACTCAGCCATCAGAAAGAATGAATACTTACTGTTTACATTGATGTGTTTGCAACTGGAGGTTATTATGCTGAGCAAAATAAGTCAATCAGAGGAAGACAGTTATCATATAGTTTTACTCATATGTGGAATATAATAGCACAGAGAATCATAGGGGAAGGGAGGCAAAACTGAATGGGAAGTCATCAGACGAAGAGAAAAACCATGAGAGACTCTTAACTATGGGACACAAACTGAGGGTTGCTAGAGGGGAGGTGGGTTGGGTATTTGGGTGATGGGCATTAAGGAGAGCATGAGTTGTGATGAGCACTGGGTATTATATGCAATTAATCAATTATTGAACACAACAGCAGAAACTAATGATAATAATATGTCGGCTAATTGAATTTAAGTAAAAAAGAAGAGGAGTGGGGAATGAGGAGGTTATCAATGCTACCTTTCAAATAAGCGATACTGGAGTATGGAAAGAAGAACACTTATAAGCTATGAAAAATGATACAAGGGAAAGTCATTTACTTTCTAAGTAAAAGGATTTACGTAGGATTGTCTTGAAAATATACCAAAGATATGCGAGGGTTATTTTCCTACAAAATATCTGTGTGGAGGAGTGGTGGTCCAGAAGGCATCACAGAAAGATCTGGGATTGACTCAGAGCAGTATGAGAATGAAATGTCAACAGAAGACTAGTTAGAAGATTGGCAAGATGTCTCGTGCTTATAATTAACGGATTATAAAAATAAGAGGCGTGGATAAACCTGGCAGGTTCTGAAGTCCCCATTTGCAGAGTACCCCTATTTTGGTGCCAGGACTGACCCTCATGGTGATCTCTGAGTAACCTGTCTTAGACTTCAAGACAGGAAGAGCCACGTACAGCCCTCAAATGTGGCTAGAACTGAGCTCATGGTAGGTGCTGGACTTGTCTCTTCCTGTCTTGGAGTCTAGAAGAGTTTATGCAGGAATCATCATGAATCCCAGAAGGTAATAGGATTTCCTAGAGTCCTTAGTTCCATGTGTGCGGCAGGAAAACGCAAAAGGGAGCCTGAGACAGCTTGCTGTTGTCACAACATAAGAATACTTTCAGAGGTAACCGAGGTAATATTTCTTAAAAGTAAAGATAAAGAAGGAATCCCTCAAAATCAATTAAAAATACAAACAACAAAAAAAATGAGCCGAAGATTTCATCGGACAGTTCATGAAGAAGACGTGAAAAGCCAGTAAGCACAAGAAGTCATCAGGGAGATGAAAAGTGAAAACAACAGAAAATACCCCTTGAGTGGTTACGATTAAAAAGACCAATATACTCAAATAAAAAATTTTTAAAAACCCCAAATGTAGCAAATTGTTATTAGTGAATCTGGGTAACAAGTACTCAAGAATTCTTTACTCTCTCTCTTTTTTTTTTTTTTTTAAGAAAGAGAGAACAATTGAGCATGAGTAGGGGGGAATGGGCAGAGGGAGAGGAAGAAGGAATCTTAAGCAGGCTCCATGCCCAGCATGGAGCCCAATGCGGGTCTCGATCTCACAACCCCCAAGATCACGATCTGAGCTGAAATTTAAAAAGTTATTAGAAATTAGATGCTTAACTGACTGAGCCACCCAGTTGCCCTGGGAATTCTTAACCCTTAATGAAAATTTTCTCTAAGTTTGAAATTATTTCAAATTAAAAGTTAAAAAAATTACAGCATGAAACTAAAACTGTTTGATATCTGGGGCAAAAAAAGAACCCGTTTGAATAGAGTCTCCTTGTGGTGGGGGGAAGACTAATAGTGAAAGTGTTGGCAGGATACAGAATGACTGGAACTCTCCTACACTGCTGGTAGGAGTGTGAAATGCTGAAACCATCTTGGAAAACTGATAGTTTCTTATAAAGTTAAACATATAAGTTCCTTAAAACCTAACAATTCCACTCCTAGGTGTGTATTCAAGAGACAAGAAAATGTAGATACACAATTGCAGCTTTATTCATCATTAACTCTGCTGGAAATTGCCCAGGAGAATGTTTAACCTGGCATTAAACCATGGTTTAATGCCATACTACCCAAAACAAAAATATACAAACTACTGATCTATGCTGTACTGATATGATATAAAATTATCATCCTGAGGGGAAAAAGTCAGACTCAAATGAGTATACATATTATACAATTCCCTTCACATGAAATTTTTTAACAAGTAAAACTTGTCCATAGTGACAGAAACCAGTACAACAGCAGTTTCATCTGCTAGGAAATAAACTGATTGGAAAGGAGCACAAAGGAAGCATCATGGGTTATTGGGAAACGTCTACCTTGATAGGGATGTAGGTTAAAGCCCAAGTGCCAACAATTTGAACACCAAAAATATGATCATGATTAATGTCAACTAGAGCCGCAGTCTACAATGATGTAAAATGGTCAAAAAACACAAAGTATGTTTCAAAATGGCATATGTAATGATGAGAATTGATCACAAAATGCAGGTGTGAGTGCAAGATGTTGGACAAATGCCCAGCTGCTAAGACCGAAGGGGAAGACTATGAGAAAATGAGTGTCTGATGATGGCCCTTAGCCCAACATCAGAACCATCCAGGTAAGAGGATGTTAAATTAGACTCACTGTGTGGATTGTTGGGGAAGAAAGTGTTTCTAGAACACCACATAGGTGGAGGAGAACATATTTTCAAGGACCTGCTATGGACTCTTATCTTCCTACAGATGAGGACATGGCCTTGCTGATCTTGGTTCAAAGATGGGAGGAGACGGGTTCCACATCATTTAGCAGCAGAAGAGCTCACATCATACTAACTCTCCTGCTGATAATTATAACTCTGGAAAACCAGAAAAAAAAGGTGGTTTGAATTCACTGGAACTCAGTCAAAAGCAGGCAAAAACTGGAGAAGATATGACCCTGAAAGAATGGAAACACACTGAATGATCTCCATATTTAGCTTCTGAAGCCTCTGAGGCTCTTTCCATTTGCTTGATGAACTGTACAAGGAAGTCAAGCAGAAAGCCATAGTCTTGGCTGAAAATTCAGAGGACAGAGGCAGGGTGGCTACAGAGACTGGAAACTGAGAAACATGGGAGAGAAGAGAAAGCCATAGTGAAGGAGGCTCTGAATCTGCAGATAAATTTTTCTCAAATCTTTAACTGACCCCTGAGTTGTACATGTGCACAGTCAACTTCCAAAGAGTCCAGGTGGGAAAAGAACAGTTGAAGGTAAAAGAGCTCAACAGACAGCTCAGCAGCAGGTCCGTGCCCGAGATCAAGCCATGTTAAAGGGGTTCACTGAACAGCTGAGGCTTCGATGGAAAACCCAGAAGTAAAGACTAAGCCTCTGGACCAAGAAAAACCAAAACAGACCTGCTCAACAAATCCTAAAACCAAGCTTCCACGAGTTCAGGAAGATACGCTGGTAATTTAACTGACTGCAAGAACGAAAATGAGGTCAACCTATATGGTAAGCATTCCCTTAAGTTAGCAGTTCTCAAATCTTGGGAAGACTCCAATGCACTTTTGTTTATGTGGGTGATATCTACCAATACCTACTGTGTTATAAATACAAACTAATAAGGAAAAAAATCTCATTTATAAATGCATCAAAGAGAATAAATACCTTTTAAAAATAATACTTAGGAATAAATTTAACTAAGGAGGTGAAAGACCTGTTCACTGAAAACTATAAGACAATGATGAAAGGAATTGAAGATGACACAAATAAATGGAAAAAGATTCCATACTCATAGATTGGAAGAATTAATATTGTTAAAATGCACATACAACCCAAAGCAATCTACAAATTCAATGTAATCCTTCCCTAAATTCCAATGGCATTTTTCATAGAAATAGAACAAACAATCCTAAAATTTGTGTAGAACCACAAAAAACCCCAAATAATCAAATCAGTCTTGAGAAAGAGGAACAAAGCTGGAGGCACCATGCTCCCTGATTTCAAACTATATTACAGTTATAATAATCAAAACAGTATGGTATTAGCATAAAAATAGATCAAAGGAACTGAATAGACAATCCATAAATAAACCCACACATATATGGTCGATCCTTTTATGACAAGGAAGTCAAGAATATATAATGGGGAAAGGATAATCTCTTTAATAAATGGTGTTTGGAAAACTGGACAGCCACATGCAGGAGACTGAGTCTGGACCATTATTTTATGCCATACATAAAAATTAACTCACAATGGATTAAAGATTTGAATGTAATACCTAAAACCATAAAACTCCTAGAAGAAAACATAGGCAGTAATCTCCTTGACTTTAGTCTTGGAGAGGATTCCTTGGATCTGATTCCAAAAGCAATAGCAACAAAAGCAAGAAATAAACAAGAGGGACCACATCACACTAAGAGCTTTTTACACAGCAAAGGAAATCATTTTTTAAAATAAAAAGGCAACCTACTAAATAGAAGACATTTGCAAATCACATAGCTAAAAAAAGGGGTTGGTATCCAAAATATATAAAGAACTCATACAACTCCAAAGCCAAAACCCAAAAACTAATGACATACTATATGTTGGCTAATTGAATTTAAATTTAAAAAAAAAAAGTGGAAGATCTGAATAGAAATTTTCCCAAAGAAGATATACAGATGGCCAACAGGTATGTGAAAAGATGCTCAGCATCACTCATCATCAGGGAAATCCAAATCCAAATCCCATTGAGATCTCACCTCACAACTGTCAGAATAGCTAGAATCAGAAAGACAAGAAACAAAAGTGTTGACAAGAATGTAGAGAAAAAGGAAACTTCATGCATTGTTGGTGGGAAGGTGAACTGGGGCAGCCACTGTGGAAAACAGTATGGAGGTTCCTCAGAATATTAAAAATAGAATTACCACGTGATCTGGTATTTCCACTTCTGGATACTTACCCAAAGAAAACAAAATCAGTATCTCAAGAAGATATAAGCACCTCTACATTCACTGCAACATTATTTACAACAGTCAAGATATGGAAACAAGCTAAATGTCCATTGATAGATGAATGAGTAAGGAAAACGTATGTGTGTGTGTGAAGAATATTATTCAGCCGTAAAAAATATGGTCTTACCATTTACAACAGCAGCATGGATGGATCTTGAGGACATTATCCTAAGTGAAATAAATCAGAGAAAGATAAATCCCATATGGTGTCACGTATATTTATAATCTAAAATGGCAAAGAAGCAAACCAAAAAACCAACCTCAAAATTACAAAAGATTTATTGGTGGTTGTTGGGGGTGAGGGGTTGGGGATGGGTGAGATGGGTGAAAGGGATCAAACGATAGAAACTTCTAAAATAAGTCATTGGGATTACTGTATACTATGGCAATTATAGTTAATACTGTAATCCATATCTGAGAATTGCTAAGAGAGTAAACCTTACAAGTTCTCATCATAAGAAAAAGATTTTTCTAACTATATATGGTAACAGATGTTAAATAGACATATTGTGGTGATCATTTTACAATATATACAAGTATTAAATTGTGTTATATACTTGAAACAATGTCAGTTATACCTTAAAATAATATGGGTGTAAAAATTATAGCATTCTTGGTATTATAGGTCAAGTATAAGTTAATAGGAGGCTAAAACAGAAATTTTTAAAAATCTGTATTTAATTCATTTAGAAAAAATAACCTCATGTTAAAATAGTTATTTTATATTTTTCAGTTATAGTTACATAATTAGTTACATATAGAGTTAGTTTATATTTTTTAGAAAATGAAATATGCTTCTCAAAAAAAGTGAGCTATGTGACATTTTACATTATTACTAATGTTTTCAAAGTTTGCCATGAAAGCAGACAGATTCTCATATCTGCTTTTCTATTCAGTCTGTTGTAATACCAATATATTGTTTTGATCGAAGCATATAAAGAAAATCTGGCTTCACAGAGATATATATTTGGACAAGAGAGGAGTATTTTAATAGCTTATTTATATAACTGGATGTTTTTCTTTAACTTTTCACCAAAACACAGGAAGTAGTCATTCCTTCAAGATTAATGTCATTATAGAAAATTTTTTATATTCTATTGCATTAGAGTCCATTGGTCTATCTTGCACTTTGAATGGATCTTTTACCCATGCATGACTTTCTACCTTGTACATTGGTCGTTTAGAAAATATTGGTTCACTGAGTCAGGCAAACCTTCCAAAGGTCGAGAAAATTTGTTCAATAGTATCAAGAAAATTCACATCACCATCGATCTTTTCAGAAAATTCTCTCAGTGTTGGGAAGCTGTCATACTCAAAAAAGGTGTATACAAGTTTCTCAAAATTCAAATTTTTACTTCAAAGCTCAAATTTTATAATTATCAATAAATACTCAGTTGTAACGACGGGCATACATTGTTCATTTGTGAGAAACTGTCCGCCCAGTCCTCAAGACTGTGTGACGATGGTTCATTTGTCATTTGTTCTTTCAAATAATGAAATGGTGAAAAATGCAGCCAGTTCAATTTGCAGCTCAAAGGCACAAAGGCTTTTCCTTGTGACAGCCCTTGTACTCTGCCATGTACAAAAAAATTAAAAACATGCATTTAAAGGTCAGGATTTAATAATGTTAATAATTTTCACTGCTTCATGAAGGATTTTCTTCAATCCAAGTGGCATTTTATGTATTTACAATGCGTGCATAAAGGCAAAGAAACACACTACCTTGATTTATGCTAAAGTAGCTGCAGTTTTACTCACCATTGATTTCAGACCATTGGTGCAAATGTCGACACGGTGAAAAAAAGCAAGTTAAGGAAAATCGTTTTGACCTTGCTGACCCCCTGAAAAGCTTTTCAGACACCCAGGGGTCTGAAGACCACACACTGTGAACTACTTCCCTAAACAGAAGTGCACTGATGTTTCTGGAATGTGACAGAATCCAGGAATGGTGACAGGAGCTTGTGTAGAAAGGAGTGGAATCGTACCAAAAATTTGGCTCTTTTCTCAACTCTGACAGGACTCATGGAGCGTGTTCCTGGTAGCTGTGTGCTTTATAGACAAAGGAAAACCCCTTTGAATTTGTTGCATCTATTCCTGTTTTCTGCCGATCTCTTTCTTTCAATAAATTCTATATCCTGCCCTAAGTTAATCAGAAATTAAGAGAAGGGATGAGTGGAATCTTTCAGCCCGTCAAGAATCCAAACTAATACTGCACACACAGTATTGCATTTAATCTTCACAAAAAGGTCACAGATGTTTCATTTCCTTCCAGCTTTACTGGCTTTTTAACCACACAAATTTGAGACTCAACGTAACAGAAGAAACGCTGAAAGTTTCTTCTTAGTTTAGTGCCCTAACGCGAGGGGCATTTTTTTTTTTTTAAGCAGGACCTGCAAATACCACACTCTTGTTGGCCTACTAGTTCTCTCAATACTCTCTATGTCAGTCCTTCTTGACCCTGGGCACACGCTAGAATTATCTGGGGAGTTTAAAAAATACTGATGCCTGGGTGCCGTCCCCAGAGATGATGATGATGTAATTTGCCTGGGTATCTACATGGCCTGGGGGGATTTTCAGAGTTTCCAAGGGGATTCTCACAGCCAGGGATGAGAACCACTGAGAAGGATGCTGGTATAATCAGCCTTAGAAATATTTACCAGGGACGCCTGGGTGGCTCAATCGGTTAAGCCCCTGCCTTTGGCTTGGGCCATGATCCCAGGGTCCTGGGATCAAGTCCTGCATCGGGCTCCTTGCTCTGCAGGGAGCCTGCTTCTCTCTCCACTTCTGCCTGCTTGTGTGCTCTCTCTCTCTTGCAAATAAATAAGTAAAATCTTTTTTTTTTTGCATTTTTTATTTAATAAATTTTATTTCATTTATTTATTTTTTAAACATATATTTTGATCCCCAGGGGTACAGGTCTGTGAATCTCCAGGTTTACACATTTCACAGCACTCACCATAGCACATACCCTCCCCAATGTCCATAACCCCACCCCCCCCAACCCCCCTCCCCCCATCAACCCTCAGTTTGTTTTGTGAGATTAAGAGTCACTTATGGTTTGTCTCCCTCCCAATCCCATCTTGTTTCATTTACTCTTCTCCTACCCCCTTAACCCCCCATGTTGCATCCCCTCTTCCTCATATCAGGGAGATCATATGATAATTGTCTTTCTCCGATTGACTTACTTCACTAAGCATGATACCCTCTAGTTGTCGCAAATGGCAAGATTTCATTTCTAAATAAGTAAAATCTTAAAAAAAAAAAAAAGAAACACTTACCAAATTCACTGCTTCTCTGCTATGGCCAATGGTTACAGTATGCATTGCAAAGTAAGAATTACACTTAACTCATTTAAAATATAGCACTTGTTTCTCTTCAGGAATCAAAGCATAGGAATGATATCAAGGCATCTTGCGTCGTTAATCAGAATCAATTTTATTGGTGAACGTGCAGTCAAGATGCTTGTCTATTACTATGGTGTCTGTTCTGAAGATGTTCCCTTGAAGGATTTATTTTCCTGTTTGTTCTACGACTGTGTCAGAGCTTGGGTGAAATTTGATCTCTGTGCACAGAATATGGATTTTTTGTCTCATCTGTCTGTCCCCCCATCAGAAGGAACGAGTTTTCCAGCAGGACAACGCTGTACTTAGGGAGCTGTTCTGAGACTGACAAGCTGACTTCAAATCGAACCAAAATGTCTCTGTTTCATGGAATTCCGTTTGACCCTTAGGCAGACTAGTAAGTGGGTTTCTGATGCCCTCTGAGACCAAGGACGGATTTAAAGTCTTAGAGAGAGGAGCCACCCCTTTCTTGGAATATTGGAAGGCAGCTATGCTCACCACTATACCACCAATGCTTTTTCTTGGAATATTGGAACGAGAAGAAATGCTTTCCTTTCTCAACAAGTGGCAGCCATTTTAGAAGATGCTGGGAAGGGACTGAGTTCCAGGGCCGTCTAAAGTGCTGCTTCTCAAAGTGTAGTTCTCTTACTGGCTGCCGGTTCCCGGACCATTTGCTACTGTTTCACAAAGAGGTAGGGAACTGCAAGTTCCCTATGTAATTTCCCAACATAAATCCGCAGTATCGATAAACACATTATTTGGTCTGGCTGATATTTTTTGACAGCAAAACCTTCTCAGCAGAGGCAGCATGTTGATTTTGAATTTGGAGGTAAGCTCCTTATTATGGACCAGTGCTCTGACTATCATTGTTCTAGAGGAGAACCAGAGGTGAGCCACTTTTTCCTTTGTCTTTATGGGGACAATTACAAATCAGGAAAAGGAAACACAACAGACTTTTCCAAAGGCACAGTAGCTCTTATACGTGACTGACGAGACTCAGTCATTGCTAGATTTATGTAATAAGACAGCCTATGCAGTTCTAATCAGTAGTTTCACTAAATGACTGATAAAATTCTAGACAGGCAGCCTAGCCTAAGTAAGGTCATACCATTGTAAATAAGGCTATTAAAAATAGAGTTGACCAGGGGTGCCTGGGTGGCTCAGTGGGTTAAGCCACTGCCTTCAGCTCAGGTCATGATCCTGGAGTCCTGGTCCTGCCTCTCTGCCTACTTGTGATCTCTATCAAATAAATAAATTAAAAAAAATAGAGTTGACCAGAATATATGCTGGTTGTTACACGGAGCAGTGGATGTGAGCTGAGGAATCTGAGGGGTTCCAGACTTGGGAACCACTCTCTCCTTGCAGAGAGCTCTGAACTCAGTTCATGGCAAGTCACAAACAACAACAGTACTGCTTCACAAAAAGCAAATTTCTACCCACATTGGTAGCATTTGCTTTAGAGCTATCCCCTTTCATGAGAAATGGAATGACTATGCAGTATTTTAATGTTTTAGCCCAGGTTGTAACAACTAGGAATCCCGGGCTAGGCCATGACCTTCTTGTTGACTATCCATCTCAAGACTGAGAAAAGGCATCTCAATATGTATGAAGAATAAGTGTTGACTCTGATATTTGAGGTTTATTCTGAACATACCATCTGTCATACCACTATACTGTATCTGTCTTTGAGTTGAGCTGCACTATGAATGCTAATCATTCAATGATTCATTTATTCACCAGGAATATATCACAACTAGCATAGTTCATTGATTCTAAGATGCACATTTTCCCCCCCACATTTTAACATCTCTGAAGCGGGGAATGTCTTATCATCAGTGACATACTTTTTAGTCAAAGTCCTGTTGGGAAACAGATTGCAGACTCACATGGGAAAGAGGACATAACGAAAAGATTATAATGGTGTGGGTGTGGTAAAGGAACTCAGTGGGAGATCCTGTAGCACTTCAAAACTTGCAGCATCAAAGGATATTTACCCCCCTAAGCTTGAAGGGTAAGGGGTGGGGGAAATCAGTGGAACCCAGAGAGAGTTGTAGGTATAGCTTTAGGACAGACCACCCAAGAGGAGCTGGGACAGAGGAACACAGCCTCTAACAGCCTTCAGCCCCGCAGGGAAGGAGTATGGGGAATAAACATCCTGAACTTTCTCTCCTCTAATCTACCACTAATTGCTCCAGTTGGCCAAACTCAGCAGAAAACCAGAGGGCAAAGGAGCAAAGCACAGAGCAGTTTGGAAAAGCACCCAATACATAATAATAGGGGCTCAAAGAATGTCACCTGGGAACACTTCCCTCGTCACTGCCTATGATTTATTCCAGTGAGTACAAAGGGAGCTGTTGAGTCAGGATTCAGATTTACAGGAAGGTAAGTGAGCCAGACCCACAATGATGGTTGGATTCGTAGCTGAGCACCAAGAACAGTTGTGTTCAGGGACACCTGGGTGGCTCAGTTGGTTAAGCCACTGCTTTCGACTCAGGTCATGATCCCAGGGTCCAGGATCGAGTGCCGGATCGGGCTCCTTGCTCTGCAGGGAGCCTGCCTCTCTGCCTCTGCCTGTCACTTTGCATGCTTGTGCATGCTCTCTCTCTCTCTCTCTCTCTCTCTCTCTGACAAATAAATAAATAAATTCTTAAAAAAAAGGAAGAGTTGTGTTCAACATCACCCTCGCCTTAGAAACAAAACCCACTCACTCAATCTGTGTGTCAGTTCAGCAAATGTGTTTTTCTCTGAAGACAAATAAGTATAAAAACAGGAGGAACAGGTGACATACAATGAATCCTCAAGGGTCTCCAGGCCATCTTCAAGAACTCGGGAGTAACTTGCAATAGAACACGTTAGAGATATTAAGAAAGTGAATTTAATGGAAAAGACATTATACTTTGCAGCAAGGACAGGGTGGCACAAAGCTTTGGTTTGGGGTGCATGTTCCATACAGAAGCTTAAAAGTAGGCATGTTACACATTTAAGTATTGTTACCAATTTTGCCCTGAACCCAGCAAGACAAGTGGATAGGAACAATTGTTTGGAGTCAAAAATAGAACCAAGAAAACTAGCACAATGCATACAGCCCGCCTGTCATCTCCAGGGGGTTTTTTAAAACACATTATTATTTCCTAGAGTTTTCCATCCTTTCCTCTTTACTTGAAAAGATACTGCATTGTACACCTAAAAACGTGGTAAGAGGGGGCAATCTCACGTTAAGTGCTCTTGCTACGATTAAAAAAAAAATAAAAACAAATGGACGATCAAGCCACAACAAGCCACAGAGAAGCCTTAAATGCATCAGTAAGTGAAACAAGCAGGTCAGAAAAGGCCACATACTGTAGGATTTCTACTCCATGACATACTGAGAAAAGGCCAAGACACTACAGATGGTGGAAAGATCAGTGGTTGCTACAGGTTTGCTCACAGGGGATGTCTAGGACACCGAAACTATTCTGCACGATGATGTAATTGTAGATACATGACATTTTGCATTTGTGAAAACCCACAGAACTGTAAAACGCCAAGAATGAACCCTAATATAAACTATGGACGTTAATTAATAATGATGTACCAATACTGATGCATCAATTGCAATAAACGTGCCACACCACGAGATTCGTTAGAGGAGGAACTTGCAGGGGAAGGGGCAGTGGGATATGGGAACTCTCTGTACTTTCTGCTCACCTTTTCTGTAGATCTAATACTGCAACGATCAATAAAATTTTACTGATTCAAAAGCAAACCAAGAGATCAACTTCCTATCCAAGCAGGATTTGAGGAGTAAATGGACAGCTAAAGCAGGTAGGGGCCAGGGACAAAGCAGAATGAACAGACTCACAAGTAGAAGACCCAGTCTTTGGCTGTTTGGAAAGTTACCCCTCTTGTTTCTAAGAAAGGAGAGCCTCCGCTCCAGTGTCACAGTGACCCAGTCATCTTTAGCTGCTCTCAGGGTACTGAAAGTGTTAATCTTCCTTCTGTAGCTGGCTAAACTCCTAGACTCATCTTCAGGCCCAGAAAAAGCAACAACAACAAAATCCCTAACCTGCTTGTGACAATGACCCTCAATGTAGGGATGGAGATATAGTGCATTCAGTTGGGCCCATTTCTGCCCTGATGATATGGTGCCCCTCTAAGGGGTTGTTTAAATATTTGTATAGCATTTATTTTGAGGAACACCTACCTGGTGGAAGGGGTACAATGGAAACCCCCAATGGAGGTAACACCCCTCTCCTTTCCCTACATCCTTAACGATTCAGGTCTGGCCCACACTGTATTCCCTACTCAACAAAACAAAAACCTTGCCTCTAGAGAGACCTTTCTTGGAATTTATCAACCATGAATGCTCTCCAGGCATGGGGTTCCCTCCTCACTTACCTACTGAAATACCATAATCCTGTACTTTTCCTTAGAGAAGTTCAATACCTCATTACCTTTTCAGGGATGTTTCATGCCCCTTATCACCCTGGAAAGTAGCCAAGACAGTCCCCATCCAACCCTGCAAACTGGCTTTGTGGATTCAGATGCTTTACAAACCTATGACTCTTAGGGAGCTGGGTTTGGAAGTGAAAGGAAAAAGCTGAAAATTAACAATTAATATTTCCATTAATCCATGTGGAAAAAAAGGCTTCTGGGCATCTCCTGAGATTCTTGTAGACCACTCCATCAGTCAGAGGGACAATGTAAGAAGAGCTTTAGGAATTAAGGAGGAAAGATTAATTGGTGGTGATGAGGCAGGTCAAAAGCAAAAAGATTCAAGAAAGCCTAGACATCTATTTCTTCACATCCACTGAAACCAATGATCTCTCTTCAAAAATGTCCATTTATGAATAAAGAATATGGGGAAATGATAAAAAAGAACCATAAATGATGGACATAATCTGCCTTATAATGGAATGGCTCCCTCCCTTCCTTGTTTCCAAATGAGAGAGATTTAAAAAGTTGTATTGTTGGGCCTCATCCCTTCTCATGGATTGGCACAAACAAGTTTCAACTTTCTTAAGACAAAAGGAATCTTTGGCTAAGCAGAAAAAATGCACGGAAGGAGGCATGAGATTCCTTCCCTGAAGTAAGCAGATCAAACCATAAAGGGATGAAACAAAATATTTATATTCAAACACTCATCTAATTCCCTGCCCTTCTAGAAGGAGACTTTTTTCCCCTCACAAATGCCAATGATTTAAACTTCTGCTTTAACTATAATAATATTTTATTTGCTTGCTGTATTGATTTTTGCCTCAACCAAGGAAAAAAGGAAAGCAGAGCTAAGTCTCCTCTTGTGCTGAACTACTAAAGAGAAAGAGAAGATCTACTACCCTATGTGAGTGTTTTGTCATTTACAGGCCATACTAACTATATATTCCACATCCCTTATCCAAGTGGGAAAGGAACTCTCTACCAGAATAGCTTGATGAATTCTCGTGAGGTAAATGAGGTACGACTGTTAATCTTTGAAACACTATGCTTTTCTCATAATGACAACAGTGGCTTGTATTTCTGTGGAATTTGTTTCAACAGAATGGTACATTTCCTTCTGCAAATAAAAAGCATGATTCTCAACAACATCCCTGGGAGGAAGGCAGGTTTGATCTCCATGGCATGAAGGCTAGGCAATGGGCCACAGAAAGAGTTGGTCTTCCCAATGGAAGAGGGTGTTAAGGAAAGGTGCAACAACATGGTTTGCTTGCAGATCCCACAACTTATTAAAAAATGGACCACAGTTTTTCTGTCCATCAAATAAAACACATTTTGAAATATTTATTATCTTGTCAGATGAAGCAGGAAATTCCAGCCTAAAATAAATAAATTATTACCACCCACAATAGGTCACATGGCACAAAATAAGGATTTTTTTCTTTCTTATATCTCTGCTGTACACTGAAACCACTTCACTGTACATGGAATGATTAAGCCCTAACGAAGCATTTAGGAAAAGAAGGGCCTAAGAGATTATGAACCACAGAATGTTATAACTAGCTCACCAATGACCTTTCCCCTGGCCAGTGCGTTAAAATTTACAAAGCATATTTACATATATTACTTTATTTCATGTCTTCGGTAACTCCAAGTTAACCCAATTGTTCCTACTTTACAGGCAAATAGATCAAGGCCTAGATTGGAGAATTAACTTGACCGAGGTCACACAGTTGGTAAGTAGTCAAGACCTGAGCTAACATCTTCTTAGTCGGAGGTTAGGCTCCTTTCACCTCACTATGGTTGCCTTGCAATGAGCAACATCCAGGTTAACCAAATCCAATCTGCCATCACGACATAGAGTTAGCCCAAAGAATACAGTCGAGTTATTCTGTCCTCTAATACAGTGTTTCTCAAACTGTGATCCATTTGTATTAGAATCACCCAAGAAGCTTGCTAAAATCCTGGAGATTTTATTCAGTAGGTTTGGGACAAGGCTCTGGAATCAGTGTATTAAATTCACACTCCAGATGACTCCGACAATCCTTTGGAATCCTTGATGCAGCCCAATTTCCATGGCTTCGGAAGCCACTGGAAGCCATTCTGCCAACTCCTAAGGGCAATGCTCAGTGTGATGTGAAAGATCTATACAGAAGAAAAAATAAACACTGATCACAGTCCCAAATCCATAGGCTTTTACTCTGAGATACTTCTGGGGTGACTTGATATTTCAATCTCTTCTGTTTCTAAAAGTGGGATTTGCCCTTGTTTCATCCATAACTTTCTCCTCCCCCAGCAAATGGAAACCTTAGGGGAGCAGGTGATGACGAGACCCCTATTACTGTGAATCAGGTAGGTTCAATTCATCCATTAGTTAGTTAAGTACTTAATGATCGTTGGTCATAAATTTGTATAAGTTTATTAAGGAAAAAAGAGGCCAGGAATATGAAGTCCCACGAAATAGCTTCGCTTTTGGCATTTTTGTGACCTGGAAAATCTGCATCCCAATGATTCCAGTTCCAGTGACCATGTGAATGAAATGAGAGTTGGTAGATAATCTTCCATGTGTCCTGCGAGTGCTGTTGACAAACTGAATGGATAAAGTCAGGCTTTAAAGCTTGCCCACGGCCCTTTACAACTTGTCTGATTCACAGGAGGGAAAAGTGAGGGCCAAGATCTCCAAATAAGGAGGAGGACACTCCAGGCAAGGCCAAGGTCTCTTCTGAGAAGGTGATATGGAGAACTGGGCTGGAGAGCACCCTCTGTGCCTTTATCTGTGCTGACACAGGGTGGGGTGAGCTATCTTGGGCTGAAACTATATTACTTATGGTGACTGGATAGAGGAGGGTACGAGGTAGAGAGACAGGATGTACTGAAGTAGATAGAAATGGGTACAAGAGGACGGCTCTAATGAAGAGTTCAGTCTTGACTCTGTTGAAAACACAAGCTGTCCTGGTGGCTATGTCATATGGGCAGCTGGATCTGGGTCTGGGGCTGAGAGGAATGGTGTGGATTGGAGATGCGAGTGTGAAGTTATAAGCACAGAAACCCACAGAGGCATGGTACATGATAATGCCTGAGAGGGTGTTTGAAGTGAGGAGGAAGGAAAGAACAAGGACTAGAGAATCCAGAGTTTATCACTGAGCGATCTTCAGCAGAGAAGGAGAGGGAGACTAATGAAACAGAGAAAGTAGGCATATATGATATTAGAGAAGGCTTCTACTGATGGGCTGTTGGATCGTTTCCTATCTTTTGCAATAAATACTTTCGTACGTACTCATTTCTCACATCTGTATCCACCTCTAGAGGATAAACACCCAAAAGTGGAATGGCTGTATAATACATATGCCTCATTTTGAATGTGAAAGTGTTGATGTTTGAAATGTTGCTCAGAAAAGCCACCAAATGTAGGTAGCGAAGTTAACCATATGTAATGTGGCATTTGATAGGTGGGGTTAAATAAATGTGCCATATCTCTATAATGCAACACCTAATATAGCCATAAGAAAGAATGAGGCTATCAATCATTTCTGCTAGGGAAGATAAAGAAGGCAGACTTACTTTTCGCAGTTTTGAACTATTTAACTTTTGTGCCATTCACATACATTACCTATATTTAAAAATATTTGTACTTGTACACAACACTTAGTAAAACAGAGTGACCTGAAGGTCAATTCACCTTTTCTTTCTGAGAATACCACTGCAGGTTTCTGACGGACTTCTGCATATTTGGGTTTTTGCATTATGGAAATACCCAATTAGATATTGGATTTTATGAAAAAATAATTGCTTTAAAAGTGGCAAAGGTCTGAACTCATAGAGTTATGCTCATCTTGAGTCCAAGGTATACACTTTGGAATTTATTATTTTGCCACTTCTATGATTAGTGAATAAATATACTTTAGTTTGTTTACACTGGAGAGGTCTCCAGACGTCACCAACATCACCCTCTCATGTACCCTAATAATGTCACTGCAGACAGAATGAGTCAGATTAAGTCTGAAGACAATTAATTTTTCTAATATAGGAAGTAGTGATGATCTTACAGTTTTAGCTTTCTGTTTTTAAGAAGAGCAGCACAGGGATATGGGTGTTGAGTTTAAAAAAAATGTTCCCTAGGTACTAAGCTACAACTGACCAATAAGTTCAATTTTTGAGAATTAGCCTATTTTTGAATAATACTGAAAACGGACTGCTTATTCCTAAGAATAATACTAAATATATTCTTATTTCAGTTTTTAAAATTCAAGAAGAAATTCAGAATATGGGAAAAATTAGCTTGAATAAGCCTGAAGATGATTCTAGCTTTCATATCACTAAAATTCCGTTTCTACCTTTTCGAAGATTTTATATGAATTCAAGTGAAAAAATGAACTGAGGGGCTAGAATAGGACTCCAGAAGAAGAGTGAGGCAGGTACTTCATACTGAAATAACCCACCTCCACTCCACCTTCCTTCATCTCTGCCCTCCCATCCACCCTGAGAAGTGTAAGATTATGCCAAGGGCTACAGTAGAAAGAACACTGGCTGACAAGTCACACCCTGGATTTACGTCTGGATACCGTCATGGCTTCTATACAATCTTGGGCAAGTCATTTCAGCTCTCTAGGGGCTTCAGGTTTAGAATATGCAAAATGAGGAACCAGGTCTGAAGTACCTTTCAACTTTAACTATCTTTGCCTCTAACTTTGGTGGCTGACGCACCTGGAATTTCAGCTAATAGAAGGTAAAGTAGATTGAACTACTGAACTACTGATTCTTCTTCCCTTCCTGGATCCTCATGCTTGCTATGGCTTCACCGTGAACAGAGTAGATTTCGCTGCCTCCTGATTTTAGGCTTGGCCATATGACTTCCTTTGACCAGTGGGATATCAGTAGATACGACACATGCAGGGGCTCAAAATGTACATTAGTTCTTATTCCCTTGTAGTCAGTGGCTTAGAATATTTTACAAAATAGATATTTACAATGGAGCTCTCTAACTCCTAAGTCATAATTAGGGTGACACTACGTGTCCATTTTCCCTGGTCGATCCTGGTTTACATCTATTGTTCGGATAGAAAGATCTAGTTCTTTTCACTCTCAAAACTGGTCTGATTTAGATTATAGATTATATAATCACCATAGAAAAACCTGTCCGTTCATCTTGAAAACTTACCTGCTTAATCCACAACTTTGCTACAATAACAGGGCCATCTCCTTGTCTGAGCAACCATCCCCACAATGCCTTTTAGGGATTATGGGAATTCCCAGGGTGAGGAAAGCGTAGTCAGTATTCTTCTTACTCTACAAGTGATCTACGTTATGAGTGGCCCCTTTAACCCTCAAACCATTTTAGGAAATGTAAAATAACTCAGTAATAGAAAAAGTTTAGGGATTCCAAATTTCAACTGTAGTTTCAAAGAAGCTTGTACTATTTCCCTTATGGTATAAAGTCTATGAATCATTGCATAACGTGCCGTTGACAGGACAGTGTGGCACACTTTTTACCATCCAATCAAAAAGGCCCTGGTCCCTGGACACACAGAGGTACATGCTCTTTGAGACACTCAGCGAGACTCTAAATGTTCATAACGTGGACATCCCTACTCACATGTCCCAATACCCTCAGGTGAAAAATGGCAGGGAAGCAGAATCCCAGGTCGCAAGACCAATACTGGGATCAAACAGCAGACAGACAGTGCCTGGAGGTCTCACTTTGGAGACTGGTACCTTCAGAGCCTACACTTCCCCATGCTGGACCGGAGCATGAGCACACCCTCGACGGGAGTCCCAGGATTGTCCGCCATCTTCTGCCACAGGCGTTGCTCTTCCCCTTGAGAGTCCATCCAATCCACACTCTTCCCATGGCTCACACCTGAGAGGAAGGCACAAGGGAACATTACCCTTCACAGATGAAATGTTTGGATCTTCTGGAAGACACCTATCAACCTCTGAGGGGGCCTTATTGAGCAGAGTCCTTCACTGGCTTGTTTTCACTCACCCTACCTAGTGAGTAGTGTTAGAACGACAGACTCCCTTTGCAGTTGGCACTACACTCTTCTGCCAAGATAATGAGAAACAAAGCAGGATGGCCCTCATGGCCCATTTCTTCCCCTGCTCTGGTAGTCTCTCAGATAGCTGGCTCATTGAGACTGAGGTAAGAGGACAGAGGAACAGGATAAAGTGGGCTCTGGGGCTCTCCTTTTTTAACAAGGCTGCTTCTGCAACCTGGTGACTTTTCAGTTTAGTGGTATAGATATTTTTGGCTTTCCTTAATCTATAACTACGCACAGCACCACACAGGTGGGGTTGTTCTTAACAGTACTGACCACAGTGCACAACATCGACCCTCTGTGTCTGACATAAGTTATGGGATAATGAGGGTCTTGGGGGCTACCTGTGCTCTGCCCCCATCATTTCCCTCCAATCTGCCCGGTTGTGGCCGTGTCTTGTGACATCAGCGGCATGTTTCCACAATCTGTTTGAACAACATTAGGTGTTATTTTTTAGGGAGAAAAGTGGGTTTCCTTTCAATTCAACCAGTGAGTCATCTGAGAAGAGGATGAAGTAAAGTTGATCTTGGAAATCATTCTCTCCCCTCTCAGAAGCCTGTGCTGTCTCGGTGATCCTCCCCTGAGAAAAACCTGAAACAACACCCACGAAAGTAGTTGACATTCACTTAGACTAAAGTGTAAGTGATATTTTATAAAAGGACTGAATATAAACATTGAAGCTACATGTACATCTCCTACATACTAACCCACAGGAACCACTAGTCACACACTATCTCAGGGTGGCCAAGTCCCTCACCGGTTCCAGAATTCAAACGAACTCCTCCCAGAAAGATGTTGCTGGAAAACGCCTCCTTGTCCCAGACAGTAAGTTCTAGGCAAACATTCTTTATATCCTGGGGGTTCAGGCCACTGAACATGAAAGTATGATTCCACTGAGGGTTAACACTCTTCTTTACCACCAGAGTTTTGTGCTTGGTAGCTTTGCTGTCATCTGGGAGCAGGTAGCTGCAAGAGAAAATGCAATCAAGCCATCGGGGAAAACAGAAAATGGCTTCCTTGAGTAGTTATTTCCATTCCCCGTAGTTCTTGGTGCCTGTGTGTATTTCATTTTTTCTTCAAGGTACTTATATGCTTACATCTAGATTTAAGTGGAAGATTTTATTGTTTATTTTAAGTAGGACAATAGCAAAATGCCTGTACTCTCCTTTCTAATCCTATTTTGGTCCTTCCCTCTTCTCTAAATGAAAATATCTCCTGTAGTAGGTACTTACAATAAAGAAGACACCGTGCAACACTTAAGATTTCATTCCATGTACCAAGAAGAGACTGCTTATCCCTCGATATTCATGCTCTCCTTACTCTTTAAAAAGACTCTTTTTTTTTTAAAGATTTTATTTATTTATTTGACAGAGAGAGAGATCACAAGCAGGCAGGGAGGCAGGCAGAGAGAGGAGGAAGCAGGCTCTCCACAGAGCAGAGAGCCCGATACGGGGCTCGATCCCAGGACACTGGGATCATGACCTGAGCTGAAGGCAGAGGCTTTAACCCACTGAGCCACCCAGGTGCCCCAAAAAGACTCTTTTTTTTAAGTTAGGCACAAGATTGTCCAGAATAAAGACTACATTCCCAGCCTCCCTTGCTTCCAGCATAGCCAATGTACTAAGATCCTGCCCAAAGAATATAGAAAGTGGTTCTGCATGAAATTTCTGAGAATTGTCTTGACAGCTGGAATTTAGATGGGATAGCTGATACTCCAGCAGCGATCTTGGCCATGAGGTGGATACCACCCCAAGAGAGAAGAAACAAGAGTCCCTAATTATCATGATGCTTTCATACCTGCCCTAGATGGTTTACCCTTTGTCTTTGTATACATGCGAGAGAAAGAAATTTTGCTTTCTGATGTTCTCTTTCCTTTTTAATGATTTATTTATTTTGAGAGTGTGAGAGAGTGAGCATGTTGGGGAGGGGCAGAAGGAAAGGGAGGGAGAGAATCTCAAGCAGAATCCCCACTGAGCATAGAATCCTATGCAGGGCTTAATCCCAGGATCCCAAGACCAGTACCCGAATCAAAACAAAGAGTCAGATGTTCAACTAACTGAACCACCCAGGTGCCCCCTTTCTAATGCACTCTTAGAAAAAAAACCTGAGGTTCCTTTAAGATCAGCTCAATATTTAAGTGTAATTAGAGAAAGAATTTACTAGAAAGTCACTGGCCTTTTTTTCACTATCGAATAAAGATATCATCCTTTATTATCTCTGTTTTGTAAATGTTCAACATGATATAGTGAAAACTATTTCAAAAGATATTAGTCACCCCTGCAAGGCCACAATGAGGCCATAGGTGAGGAGCCATTCCCTCATCCCATTAGACAGTGGGCATGAGAGGCCTGAACAGGATGGTGGGGCTGGTGAGGCAAGTCGTAGTCACAGGATGCAAATAAAGCATTTCTTTTATGCTTAAAACTATTGTGAAAAAAAATGAAGGACAGATGAACTGGGACTCAGGCCCACACATTCACCAGCAGGAAAGCCCCAGATACCTGCTTCACCTTACTACTGGCTTTACCAAAATTAGAATGTGTGAGGGTAAAGGTTTGACTCATTTTCTTACAGAGTCAATTACAGTTTTTTAAGAAGGATTGATGAGAGGAACAATAATGTCATTGACTCAAAGAATTAACCTCATGCCCAAAACCTGTAATAAATAGACAAAAAAAAAAATAAAAAGAAAGCCAAACATAACACTACAGAAACTCATCAACCACAAAGAAAGAGAGCAAGAGAAAACCAAAGGAACAGAGAAGAACTACAAAAACAACCAGAAAACAATGAACAAATGGCAGTATGTGTCTACTTATTAATAATTACCTTATTTTTAAAATTTTATTAAACTCAATTAACATATAATATATTGTTAGTTTCAGTGGTAGAGTTCAGTGGTTCATCAGTTGCATACAACACCCAGTGCTCATTCCATCACATGTCCTCCTTAATGCCCAGCACCCAGTAATCCCATCCCCCCACCCACCGCCCCTCCAGGGACTCTGTTTGTTTTCTATAGTTAAGAGTCTCTTATGGTTTGCCTTCCTCTCTGATTTCATCTTATTTTATTTTTCCTCCCTTCTCCTATGATCCTCTGTTTTGTTTCTTAAATTCCACATACCAGTGAAATCGTATAATTATCTTTCTCTGCTTGACTTATTTCACTTAGCATAATACCCTCTAGTTCCAAGCACATCATGGCAATAATTACTTTAAACATAAACGGTCTAAATGCTCCAACCAAAAGATAGAGGATGGCGGAATGGACCAAAAAAACCCCACAAGATCCATCTTTATGCTGCCTATAAGAGACTCAAGTCAGACCTGAAGATACATACAAGACTGAAAGTGAAGGGATGAAAAAAATCTTACCATGCAAATGGAAGCAAAAAAAAAAAAAGCAGCTGGAAAAAACAATATTTATATCAGACCAAACTGAGTTTAAAACAGACTGTAATTGGGTGATGGGCATTAAGGAGGGTATCCCTATGATGGGCACTGTGTGTTATATGCAACTGACAAATCACTAAATGCTACATCTGAAACTAATGAAGTACTAGAAGTTGGCTAACTGAATTAAAATTAAAAAAATTAATTAAACAGACTGTAACAAGAGACAAAGAAGGGCAGTACGTAATGATAAAAGGATCAATCCAACAAGAGGGTATAACAATTGTAACTATCTATGCATACAATATTGGGACACCTAAGTACCGAAAACAAATATTAATGGACATAAGGAGAGAAATTAATGGTAATACAATAGCAGGGACCTTTAACACCCTACTTACATCAATGGATAGGCATCCTGGTAGAAAATCAATAAGGAAAATGTGTCCTTGAATGACACATTAGACAAGATGGACATGACAGATGTACACAGAATGTTCCATTCCACAAAGAATATACATTCTCTTCAAGCACGTATGGAACACTGTCCAGAATACATCACATGTTAGGCTACAAAATAGGCCTCAATAAACTTGAGAAGACTGAGATCATACCATGCATTTATTCTGACCATGATTCTATGAAACTAGAAATCAAGCACAAGAAAAAAAAAAAACTGGAAAAAAGAAATATGCTGTCCCCAAAACACTCTCCAGTCACTATCTCCAGGGAGGGTGCTCTGAAATTTCTACTTTTTACAATTTCCCCTAAGAGAGCAAAATATGAAGGAGCCAATATTCTTGTTGTTTATTGCCAGTACCAAATGATAACAAAGCACAATATAAATATATTACAGAGAAAATCATATTTTCTCCTCCTTTGAGAAATGAATCTCACAGGAAAATCTGCCAGTATTGAGGGTGAGAATGATGGGAAATCCTGAGATATGCTGGAAGCAAGGGGAAAACTAGAATTAGGAGCCCCCTCGCCTCGTGTTGTTTCAGATCTAAAAGCCAGCATTTAAGGTAGCTTTCTCCTTGTCCATTTAGAGTAAGATGAACACAGAAGTCTCATAGCCAACCCTGTCTCATGGGTCACAGAACTTCTCAACTCCCATTAAGTATCTTCTAAGATGAGTTAGAACAAAATTACCCCTTCACAAAGCTATCAGAAGTGCCTCCTGACTTCACCGCTGTCAAATTCTTTGCCTCTTTGATGAACACTTCCAGTATTCCTCCAAAGATTACGGGTGACTCCTTCTTCTTTCCCCTTTTGAAGGTCTTCTTTCCTGCATCAGCCATCAAAGAGAGAGAGATAGAGAAGGAGGGAGGAAGAAAGGAAGGGAGAAGGAGGGGGAAGGGAGAGAAGGGAAGAGAGAGAAATCATGGGTTCCATTTCAAAATTCACAAAGAAAACCTGCCAAGATTTATTTCATTTGCTGACTGAACTGGGTCATTATGTTATTGTGTTTTTCCATGATTTATTCAAATGTTTCTACCTCACCAGATTCCTTCTGGATAGGTCTTTCATTTGTGTTTTTTGAAAAAAAAAAAAAGAAGAAGAACAAATAAATTTAAAACTGTAAATACTTCCCAACAAGGAGTACTTTTTTAAAGGGTATAGAGGAACAAAATGGAAACGAATCTGAGAGCTGCCTGAGCCATATTCTTGCTCCCCGTGAGAACAGTTACAGAGATAGCCACACAGAAGTGCCAAGACTCCAAAAGAGAAAATTCCGCGACTTCCTTCTAGGGAGCTCTAAAGGCTATACATGGCCCAGGCACAACTATGTTTTTGATTGAGAGACAACTCTCCCCACGTCACATTTTTATTCTGAGGAAATGGCTCAATGTGAGTAATAATCACCGCCACCGCCTTTATTCCGTACTGGTTTAGGCACTTTCCATGAATGAACCTATTTAATCCTTGCACTAGCCCTATGAAGTGAGGAAACGGAGGCAAAGAGGCAGTGAATTACTTGCACAGGGTCACAATGAAGAGGGTGACAGTGAATGGAAGGCTAGAGAAGGATGCTTGGATCAGTTGATGGCAGAAGGCCAAAAGGACTTAAAAGTTGACTCCATCTGGATTTTTCCTTTACATCCTGTGTTCTAGGTCAACTTCTTCCTCAAGACTCCCTGAGTAACTGTGACTGTCAGAAATCTATACAGCAGCTTTTTACATCTCTCCTTTCCACAGACTGTACTCCTCCCCACCACCCTTCTCCATCCTGGGGAACATCCTAGATCTCTGGGATTTCTAGGAAACAAATGCCACCAGTAAGCCTGGTTTCTAGTATAAACTTTGTCCTTTACTCCTAAAGATCCTGCCCCCTTACCCATTTGTAGGATATACTTCTCAACTCTCTTCCAAGACAGTGACACCCAACCCTTTACATTTTAATCTGTGTAATGCCAAAGTAACATAATCCAACCAATTCCTGATCCCTGTTACCATACGTCTAGACACAAAATGCCCATGGTCAAAGTCATTGATTTTTACTCTACCTTGAACTTGTTCTAGAGGAATCATCAGGTTCTCCTCTGGGGGGATGTAACGTAAAACAACTGTTAGCTCTCCTTTATAGTGAAGGCCTATGTCTGCAGCGAATTCCACCTGGCCAAAGGGAGACAGGTGAAGAGAAAAAGTGAGAATGTTTGGTTTATTATTTTGTAGCCCATGTTTGAATGGCCTTGTCATATTTACTTGTTGGTTTAAGTATGACAATCCATTCCTATTCAACTGTTAGCACTTATTGGTTTAAGATATGCCTTAGGTAAGAAAAGAGAAAGGCCAGAAAACTTTGTATTCTTTGTACAAAAGGTATTTGTGTGTAACGTTTAACATTAAAATAAAAGGAATTTGAGAGGAGATATATGACACACGTGTGGTCATCAGTGGCTACTGACTGCCTGTGGTGCAACGAGGACCCATCACTGAACATAGAGTTTGGGGTATGAGGCACAAATAAAGATGCCATGGAGAAAAGCTCCAGAAGATACGTCTCCCTGTCTGCTCTTGATGTCTCAAAGCTTTCCTAAGTGACCAAGAGGGAGAAATAGCCAGGAATGCGTGATTCACATTGGGTTACCCAGTCACTAATTATTCAAAGCTATATTGTAATTCACATGATTAAAATTTGATGTGGAAGGCCACCTGGGTGGCTCAGTTGGTTAAGCATCTGACTCTTGATCTCAGCTCAGGTCTTGATCTCAGGGTCATGAGTTCAAGTCCCTCACTGAGCTCCACACTGGGCTGGAGCCTCCTTAAAAAAAATTCAGTGTGGAAAAACTGGTTCACTCAAACATTGTTGGTGAGAATGTGAAATGGTATAGCCACTCTGGAAAATGGTAGGGCAGTTTCTTGTAAGACTAAACATACAGATACCATACAACCCAGCAACTGCATTTTTGAGCATTTATCCCAGAGAAATGAAGGCTTATGTCCACATAAAAACCTGTATACAAATATTCATATCATCTTTCTATGGACTAGCCCCGAACCGGAAATGAACTAGATGACCTTCAAGAGGAGAGGTGGCTGGTGCAACATGGTGTGGTACAGCCATATCATGGACTACTGCTTAGCAGTAAAGAGGAATGAACGGACAATACACAAGACAATTTGGATGAACCTCTACTGAATTACGCTGAGTGAAAAAGCGAGCTCAAAAGGCTACGTACCATACCATTTCATTTAAATGATAGTCTTGAAGTGACAAAATCATAGATATGGAGAACAGATTAGTGGTCTCTGGAGGTAGGGAGGGGTGTCAGGAGGGAGGTGGGTGTGGCTATAAAAGATCACAAGAGAGCCTTGCTATGAAGGAACTGTTCTGTATCTTGGCTATAGTGATAGATAAAGGTACAGATGTGATAAAATTGCATAGAACACACACACACACACACACACACACACACACACACACACAAATGAGAAGTGAGGAAGTCTGAAGAAGATGGGTGTGTGGTATCAATGTCATCACTCCAGGTGTGGCATTGCTCTATAGCTTTGTGAGATGCTACCATTGGGGAAAACTAGGTAAAGGGTACATGAGATCTCTCTGTATTACTTCTTACAATCGAATGTGGCTCTGTAATCATCTCAAAATCAAAAGTTTCAGTTCAGAAATTCAATGTGAACACATACCCAGAGCCTTTGTTCTGTAAGTCTCCTCGTTGCCATTGAGTCAACTTTTTATAAAAGGGGTAAGAAAAGTAGTATATTTTCTTTGGCCTTTCCTTCAGGAACCTGGCTCCTGGGTGCTGAGTCAAGGGCTGGGAACTATGTCTTCCGAGAAGGTAGACCAAAAGAATTCAGAAACTCCCAAACTCAAATAGAGAAGCAAAAGGCTGTTCAAGCCTCAGCAAAGACGATGGAAACCATTACCGGCAAAGGAATCCTTACCTGACTTTCCTCTTGGTTGGTGATAAAACTTAATCAGTAAAGGTGGTAAAATCATTTGAAGTATTTTATTCACCCTTCTTGCTAGGGGCAAACGTGAGATTAGACAGACTACCCATCTAATTTTTAATCTAATTAAGTTATACGCCTTGTGAAAAGGACTTTTCTTGTTGTTTTGACAGTTTCAGTACATTTTACTTTATATGAATGTCACAATGGAAAGTTATAATGGACATTATAGCAAAGTAAAGAGATCATTACTTTTCCAGTGCTATAGCCAACGAGCTACAGCTCATTGGTGTTTATCCTTTCTCTTTGGATCTGAGTGGACCTTGTGATTGGTTTGACCAGGAGACCATGGCACCAGTGACAATGTGCCAGTTTATGGGCCCCAAGCCTGAGATTAACAATTTCTACTTCCTCTCTTAGAACGAACATCCTTGGGATGCTCCCACTGAGGACCCATGGTGTTGAGGCCCAAGCCACAGAAAGAAGCCACATGTAGGTGCTCTGGTTGGCAGTCCTAGCTGAATTCCCAGTTGGCAGCTAATAGAAAGTGTGAGATGGCCAACTTGAACAATCAGCCCAGTCAAGCCTTCATACGACTTCAGCCTCAGTCTACCAACTAGCTGCAACCAAATGAGAGACCTTCGATGAGAACTACCTGAGCCTAGTCACCCCACAGAATCATGAGCAATAAGAAATTGTCATTTTAAGCCACTAAGGTTTAGAGTAGTTTTCTTTATAAAAATTAACCAATGCAGGTTCTATTTGCTTTTAGCTGAGAGCTTTGGATGGGAAAATATGTTGGTAGAAAAAAGTGATGTGTGCAGGTGTGTGCATATCAGTAGAGGTTAGAACATCCAATACTGGGATTTATTAATGTTCCATTGGTCTTTAGCTTATATTAATTAAAATATACTGGTGATTTTCTATAAATACAGTCTTGAAAACTTATAAAAGTAGAAAAGAGTAAAGATGAAGACTTGTAGCATTATAATCACATACAAAAGAAATTCAAGGGAGGGAGTCATCCTACAGCCTGTGCATCGCTAATATCTTGGGATAGTTTTGATATTCTTGCAAGGAAATTCCAAGGCAATGTCTCATCTCCTGACATACCACCATTTTACATCATTCAACCACCTTTTGCTCTGAAAAAGGTAGAATTCAATTCAATTAAACTCATTCAATCCTATCATCACATACGGGATGCCTTCTTGTAGTAATGTTTTGAAGGCATTTTGCTAAGTGTTGCAGGGGCATATAAGACACAGACCCTACTGAGCTTTCAATCTATCCAGGAGACATATATTCAATAGAAGCTCTATAAATCTGTCCTTATTTAACTGACTCATCAGATTAATGTTCTCTATTCCCAGTGAAGAGACCATGCATGCCCACTTCTGTCAGTTGAACTGTATGCTCGCCAAAAGCCAGCTGCATTCATCTCCCAGGTTCTCTATGCTGGGCATGTTTGTGGTTCTAATTATATAATTTAATATCAGTAAACTAAAGAATGCAAAAAGACAGCTACTACTATAAACATTAAGCTGAATACTTTCAAATAACTAAGTATTTGAAAATAAATTTGCTATTGGATTACATTTGGGCTCGAAGCTGTAAAAGATTAAAAAACAATCATGAATATTTAGAAAGCTTTTATATTTGGTTTACTTTGAAAGCACTCTCAAGTTCCTGCTGTACTTTAGAAAAGCTCAAACTAGAAACTACTGATTAGAATGCACTAGGGTCAGAATTTAAGCCAGGAAGGTAGGACGGAATTCTAATTACCGAAACTATCCTCAAGCAAAATGAATTATCCTTATGTTCAAAGACTTGAAAATCAATGCATATTTGGTTTAAGTTAAAATAAATGATTAAGAAATGCACTCAGAGTGTATGTTTGTGTAAGTATGATTTCTGTGGATTTATGAACTGACCTACTACTGTAAGGTCAGTTCTGACAAAGGATGACAGTTGTTCCAATACAGGTACAAAGAAACTACTGTGGGAAGAGACAGAATCACCTGGATTGGGATAAAGGGGTGACCTTTATCCCAATGGGAGATAGGATGACTGATAAAGAGAGGATGGGAAAAAGATCTGTCTGGGTTAAGAAAATACTAATATCAAAATACAGTTGGGACTGTGTAAAACGTGTTTAAAAGCTGGCGGGAACTCAGGTTTAATTGATCAGAGGTTTGTGTGAAGGGAGGTGGTAACAAGGAAGACAAAACGGGGTTCTACTCTGGGTTGCCCAGAAGACCCTAAGACACAAATTTATCTTAGTGTGTTTTATTGGGATGGGGAGTGGGGAAGTGGGACCACAAAGTCAAGGAGGCTTAAGAAGGTTGTGATATCAGGCAAAGGTTTATGATGAGTAGCTTTTTCTCAGTTCTGCAAGGGAGCTTTGCGGACAAGGCAGATCACATCTCTGAGCGCTGTCTCAACCAGAGACAAGAGAATAGAAGTGTTGATGACACTCCTTCGGCTATCAGTTACTGAACAAGGGCTCTGCCCTCTACTCCTCAGAAAACTTGAATACCCAGGCTCTTCTGCCTCTTCATGCCCACAGACCAAGCCCACATCAGCACCCTGAGGGCTCCTCTCCTACGAAGACTGGCAGGTGCTGGCTGGTGTGAGCAAAAGCCATGGGGAGCCCCATACAAACGATGTTGGGGATCCGGGTAGAGCACTGACATCCACCCCTGGTACAGAAGGCGGGGCCATATCAAGGAGCACTGAAGTGCTGGGATGATGGGTCAAGATTTATTCAAACCATATGCAAAAGCAGTAGGGAACCAGTGAGGGTATCTGACTGATATGGCGTCACCAGGGAACCCCCATTATCTTCTGCCTTTTCAAAAGAGCGATCCACATTACATCAGCGTTGGAAGCAGAGTTCCCAGTACATTTTCAGGTCTACTACGGTGGGGGTAATAAATTACGGACAAGAGTCTGCCCAAACCACCAGTTACAGAGAGCCTTTCGGCTCAGGAATAATTTCACAGAAATTTGCATCGACTCTGCCTGAAGGCAGAACACAGATTTCCTTGGAAAACATTCGAGCTCGCTGTTGATTTTCAAAGCTCCTTGTTTTTATAATAGCACCTTCTGGGAAGACATGAAAGGCAATTCATACTGACAAACCCTTCTTGTCTAACTACCTAATATGCCTTTCAGAGAGATAATGAGTTACAGCTAATAAACAGTCTCATGTCACGCAGTAAAATGGAAATCATACTGTGAAACTACTTTACAGGACGTTTGACAGCTTGAGATCTTCCTCTGTCCGCCCCAGCCTCCTCACTGGCTTAGGGCCATAAGACCTACCAAAACCAAAGGCGGTGTCAAAGGACATTTGCTAACGCAGAGTCAGTAGAAATAAGGCACCGTGTCTTTCCAGTATTCCCACTGCAAAGGGATGTCAGTATTTGCGAACACTGAAGGACTATTGATTCTGACCCTCTGTCACTAAGGAAATTGGTCGCTGTAGCTTACACTTACACCTCTCTGGCTGGATAATCTACAAGGAAACATTGAGTGTCCAAGGCTGCTCATACTCTAGCCAGAGCTGCTGAAGTGACTACTGCCTTGAAGGGGCTGAGACAGGAGACTGAAAACAGAGTGACGCTTCCCAGAGTCGGCTGATACCCCAGCACCCAGAGCCCAGCCCAGCCTGAGGATGAGCCACCAATGAAGAGAAGGCAGCCTGCGGAGTATGTTGCATCTATCTTCCCCATTTCCCATTTCTGGAAGGCATGGTGCCCAAACAAGGCTGACTCTGCGGGCTTTCCTCTGTATGTGTCAGAGACACATATACATATCCCCCATGGGTCAGAGACCACATGTGTGCCTCTATGTGTCATCTTTTTCCTGGAAGAGAAAGATGACAGGGATTAAAGACATAAACCTAGGGGAGCCTGGGGGTGCTCAGTCCTTCAGCCCAGGTCATGATCTCAGGGTTCTGGGATCGATCCCCGCATAGGGCTCTCTGCTCAGCAGGGAGCCTGCTTCCCGCACCCCCAGCCTGCCTCTCTGCCTACTTGTGATCTGTCAAATAAATAAAATCTTAAAAAAAAAAGACACAAACCTCTAAGGGGTTCCCCAGAAGCTCACCGTGAGGTGAGGGTTCTTACACACTGCCTTATTAAGAATTGTTCCCAGGATAGACCAGGGAAGGGGTGACAAGGATGAAGGTCAGGGTCAGGGTAGCCTGATCTGGTGGGAAAGCTGTAGAGTGTAAGTAATGCCTTGGGGCACCACTCCCTTACCCCCTACCACTCTCAGTAAGGGAACTGGGCTTTCCGACTCCCCAATGTATGAGTTATTGGCAAAGGGCTGCCTTGTGAGAGGTGGTATGTAAGCTCCTAGGAGCTTTGGACTCCCTGCTCACGGAAAAAGCTACAGTAGTCTGGAACAGTCTTCTAAACAGTCTCAGGTGAAGGCTGTTGGAGGCCAAACTCCTAACAGTCACGGTTAAAGGAATCCAAGGGGATCTGGCAGAGGACCAAGGAGTTCCAGACGTTACACTCAATCAGAACTTTTCTACCTTGAGCAGCCTGAGAGCTATCTCTTATGACAGAAAATGAAATCACTCAGTGGCAATGTGAAGGTGATTACCCGGAAAGTGCCTGGTCCCTAAGCACAGAGGATGCACCTGGGAGAGCTTAGATAACATCCCAGGGCAAGTCCTTCCACCATTTCCAGGAAACTGACTGGAACATTCCAAGCTGTTTTCCAAAGAGCCCCTATGTGCTTTAATGTTACATTTATGACAGATCAGTTATTTTCAGGTACTAAAATGAACATTACTTGTTCTTCATCTACATCATGCTTCATATAATGTCTTGGACATTTTCTAACTATGAGTCTGTGGTGCCCATCTATTACACACAAAAGGAAGCAAGTGCCAGGAGACTGCTGAAGTCAGATTAAGTGCTATCCTTCGTGGTAAGGCTTTTCATTCCATTCCGAGAGACTCCGTGTTTAATGACTGATTATTTCCCACAGTTAACGTCAAGGGAATATTACACTATTGCGGACTTATTTCTTGTGACTTTTGTGCTTCCTATCATATTTATGTTAGTCAGAGGCCTGCAGTTATTTTATGTTTAAGGACTTTTATTATATTTTATTATTAATTTTAGCCACAGCCCAATTATACTTTCCAAAGATTTCCCATGATTACACCAAGCTTGAGGTCCATAGTTCTAAAAGTCTACCAGAAAATTGTGTTCAGCTTCTGAGCCTCGATCTCAGATACAACGGAAACGATGATACTTACACCTCACGATGTTTGTCGTGGACACTGCGTTGCTGATGATGATCGATGCACGTGTTGCTGTCCAGCTTCCACTCACCACTGTTTTAGAACTACGATACCTTGGTTCCCTTTGGGGAAATACTATCTTCAGGAGAGGGGTATGTTCTGATTGTCTTAAGTCAGCCAGTACTTCTCACCTCCCTGGCCGGCCACGGCAGTTAGCTCAGGGCGAGCAAATGATGTCATCAGAGTGAGGAGAACCAGGCCCAGGGTGCTGAGTGGAGTGCTGGACATTTTTCCTCTCCCCGCCTGTGTAGTGCAAGGAGGAGGGGCTTGCACATATTGTAATGTCCAAGAGAATCATAGTGGAGCTAGTGAGGGAGACCAACCGCACAGAGTCTCAAAATAAAGCCAACACAGAGAAGAGAGACCAAGGGGCACCTGGGTGGCTCACTGGGTTAAAGCCTCTGCCTTCTGCTCAGGTCGTGATCCCAGGGTCCTGGGATCGAGCCCCACAACGGGCTCTCTGCTCAGCAGGGAGCCTTCTTCCCTTCCTATCTCTCTGCCTGCCTCTCTGCCTACTTGTGATCTCTGTCAAATAAATAAATAAAATCTTTTAAAAAGAGAGAGACGCCAAGAGAATCCAAGGCCTAGATATGATGTGAGTTATCTGGGTAAAACCATGTTTGATAGTCACTGGCCAATAATTTCCCTGTATTTTTTGAGTGGTATGAGCCAGGGTTTCTGTCAATCGTGATACAAGGACTGTGATGTAACAGAAACACTACCTAGCCTTTATTGAGAGCTTAAAATGTACCTGACACGGTACTGTGGGCATCCCAGAGTGCTTCTCCAAGCTTCGCAATGTCCCAGTAAGATATGTTTAAGTATTACCTCACAAATGAAAACACCAAAGCCTGGGGAGTTAATTTGTCAAATGTCATCATGAAGCCAGGACTGAACCCAGGAAGTCTGATTTGAGTCTACTATCTTTACCATCATGTTCTTTCTGCCTCTCTCTATATAAAGAACAATCTTCATGGGCACCTGGGTGGCTCAGTGGGTTAAAGCCTCTGTCTTCGGCTCAGGTCATGATCCCAGGGGCCTGGGATGGAGCCCCGCATCGGGCCCTTTGCTCAGTGGGGAGCCTGCTTCCTCCTCTCCCTGTGCCTGCCTCTCTGCCTACTTGTGATCCCTTATTTCAAGAAATAAAATCTTGAAAAAAATAAAAAGAACAATCTTTGGATACATGAATGTGATCTTTTTTCATCCCACCTTTGACTTAAAAAATCACTATAAATGTACAGAGACCCCAGTTGCATAGGGCGAATCCAAGGTACTGTTGCTCTGGTTCAGAACACACTCTGTTGCATTTAATTTCTAGAACCAGCTTCAAGACTATTTTTCTGACTATAACTTAAACCTGGGTTATGAATCTCAAAAGTCGGAATATAGGAAACCAGGTACTTTAGCTACTGGTTGCTTCCTGAGCCAAGGCAAGACCACTCCTGCTTATGTTTCAATTGTGCAGAATGGAGAATCGAGAGAATGTTCTAAGACTCTTTGCCTCTATGGATTTGTTTTTACGTCTGTGACATCGAATGCTTTCTCCTTCTGATAGGATCATATAATGTATTCCTCCTTTTTTTTAATCTTTGGGGACCTCCAAATGATGAATACATTTTTAGTAAGTCAAATTAATATTATATATGAGTATGTGACTTGCATGGTACAGATAGTCTGTACTAAAGAATGAATTCCAAGGAAACGATTTACGTGTCTTATATTACTCCAAAATTAGCTGCACTCATCTGTTCAGATTACCGCTTGAAAATGAGAAGTCTTCAGATTCTCCGGGCCCAGGACATCAATTTCGTTCCTAACTTGTCCCTTTGCATAACTGTTTGATTAATCTCCAGGCGTTTCCTACCTTGGGCTGAAGCACAAACCACTCATCACTTGGATTTTCAAAGTTCCATGAGTCAAAAGGAATCTCCACCTCCCCGAGGAAGCTGTTACGTCCGAATCGATCATGATGCCAGACCGAGAGCTGCAGAGTTCTCGTCTCCAGCTGGGTGTGGCTGATGGTGTACTGCAAACGAGAGTCACAACATCACACTCCACGTGGATGGCTCTGCCCAGTTCTACGACAGGCTGAAATTTACTTTCACCATCTTTCAGGCCATACGTGCTAGTAATATGAACAAAACAAACACAAAGGGGCGCCTGGGTGGCTCAGTGGGTTAAGCCTCTGCCTTCGGCTCAGGTCATGATCCCAGGGTCCTGGGATCAAGCCCTACATCGGGCTCTCTGCTCAGCGGGGAGCCTGCTTCCTCCTCTCTCTCTGCCTGTCTCTCTGCCTACTTGTGATCTCTCTCTGTCAAATAAATAAATAAATCTTAAAAACAAACAAACAAACACAAAAAACCACCATATTTCTCCTTGTTGGTGCTATAGCTGGGGTTCTAGGCCATACACTTATTTTGTGTTAGACCTTCAACTGAAAGATGTATCAGCCAGTTATTTAAGAAAAAGTCAATAAACTTCAAATAGTACATAAAAAGTGTTAGGTAATGATGATTGTCCCCTTTCCAGTTTTACCTGGTTTTCATCTGTGAATTGTTTTTTTTTTTTTTCAAATTAACATATAATGTATTATTAGCCCCAGGGGTACAGGTCTCTGTATCGCCAGGTTTACACACCTCACAGCACTCACCATAGCACATACCCTCCCCACTGTCCATCACCCAACCACCCTCTCCCTACCCCGCTCCCCCAAACAACCCTCAGGTTTTCTTTTTTGTTTTGTGATGTGAATCATTTTTTAAAATCTACTTTGTAAGCTTAGTGTTTGCTATATCAACTCTCCAACTTCTCTGTCTTCTAATCATGCCGAGAACCCCCAAATACAGAAAAGTACTGTCAGTGAGGAAGTTGCAAACACCGAACTTCATCAAGTCTCGCGTAAGTGCAGGAGGGAAGAGACCTGCTACAGAGATGGAGCAGAAAGACAATGTTGCTGGGATAGCTTCTCCTTTTCAGCAGAACGTGATCCACAGCCACATGCCTATACACCCTTGAACCTCACAACAGGCAACAGGTGGCCAATCACTACCACTGGAGACACACTGCAGGCTGTTTCTTGATCTTGGATTTGCTTCTATACCCATCCTTGCTGTTCCTGGCATGACTGGCTATGGCTCCCGGCTTCTAGAATTTGCCACAAATCTCTATCTGTTCTGCTAGGCTCATCTTTGCTACCTTGTTAGAGCCACCAGATTCACCCCCGCCCATATTCATTCATTCTCATTTTGATCTGTCTTCATATTGGCTCCTGCTTCCAAACATGACCCCACTGATGGATGTCCCCACTCACCAACTTCCTGCTATGGTGGATTCTGACTCCCTCACTCTGGGTACAAGGCCCGTACATTTCCCTGAGACTGGCAATAAATTCTACATTCCAGTCTCCCTGGATCCTTCTTACCATGCTAGATTGGTCCAGGGTGGGAGAAGGGGTCATTACACAGAAGCCCATGGGGGAAGTAATGTCTCCAGGAATGGGGCCTGGGTCGTGTCTTACCAGGGCCACTTTCTCTGAGCTTCCTCAAATCCAACCGTGCATCTCCACTGTTCATTAACCACGGGCCTAAATTTAGCCCAACTCTGAAATCTGACAAGAAATAGCACAAACTCATGCTGTGGGAGCACATCAAGGAGTGTGTACAAAGTGACTTGCTAAGTTAGTGTAAAAACTGTGACAAACTCCTTTTAAGGGGAACTAGGAAAAAACCTCTTTCCCAAGGGTGAAACATATTCTTTGACAAGATGCATCAGCTCAGGGGCACCTGGGTGGCTCAGTTAGTTAAGTGAATGCCTTTGGCTCAGGTCATGATCCCGGAGTCCCGGGATCGAGCCCCCCAACAGGCTCTCAGCTCCATGGGGAGTCTGCTTCTCCCTCTGACCTTCTCCTCTCTCATGCTCTCTCTCACTGTCTCTCTCTCAAGTAAATAAAAAAAAATCTTTTAAAAAAAGATGCATCAGCTCAGATGCAATTTCACTGGATCATCTTTCCATCAGGTGTCACTTTAGCAGCAGCAGAGAAATAAACAGAGTAAAGATGGCTTACAGTTCTTCTTTTCTAAGAACTGTTAGAAAAGCCAAGAGTAGCACACAGATTTGTTCAAATTCTACTTTTCTAAAAGATATTTAAACCTGGACATGCAAATCCCCCACAGTCAATTTTAAACCAATGAGGGTATGAATGGTGTCACTTGAGTGAATATGAGAGAGCCTGCACATACCTTTAGTGTCTCATTGAATTCTGGATTGGTGCCTGTTCTGATCTTGGTCTTGCGCTTATTGTTTCTGGATTTGTCAGGAAGAAGGTACGACTTGACATAGCTGTAGATGATACAATGTGAAAGTAATTATTGGGAGACCTCTACTTTGCAAGGAACAGTAAGGGACTTGGGTGAATAAAAGAGGTGAAGGGACCAGGTCATCAGACATGAGAGAACCAAAGAGAATGTAGTCTACATGGCAGGATACCTTAAAATATAATTCCAGGCTTCCAAGAAGAGAGAAGCTGTTAATGGATAGTGATGAAGAGTGTGGGCTCTGAAGTCCAGCCAACTAGGCTTGAATTACTCTATGCCTCAACGGTTTTGGTAAACTCAAGAACTTACTTAACTTCTCTGTGCCTCAGTTTCCTCTTCTGTAAAACTGGGATAGTAAGAGTATCTAACTTATGGCCTTGCAAGGATTAAATTGGTTGATACATTCAGGAGCTGACATGTTATATCCCTCAACAGATGTCATCTGTTCATAGGATCAATGCTCTCCCAAAATACTGTAATGTTATAGTCCTCTCCATTCTGATGTCAGGACTTCTGATGAGTGGGATCAATGGAAATGTGGAAATGGATGAATGAAGGAAAACAGTGGAAAAGAACCAATAGGAAATAACAACCCAGTGTCACTAGAGCTATCCTACCCGACACCTTGTGTTGAGTCTCCTGGAGCAGGGGCACCAAGGCAGACTTAGAAATGCACAAGATGTACCAGAGTCCCAAAGCACATTGATCAGGGCTTTAAATGACCTCCTTCCATGCTACTCTGAATGATTATATTGGTCCTGAAGCCCTTGGATATTTAGGTAAGGAAGGAGGTGGATCAATCTATACTCAGAATCTATACTCCTTTGTCTGTTTTTTTTAAATTTTTAAAACATTTTAAGTAATCTCTACACCCAACGTGGGGGCTCGAACTCAAACCCTTGAGATCAAGAGCCATACCCTCCACCGACTGAGGCAGTCAGGTGTCCCACTCCCATTTGTCTATCTTTAGACACTTGGAAACAGCCTCTCTGAGCTGTTTATTGGACCTAGGTCACCTGTTACAGAGGAAAAGGATAACCCAACCGGCCTCAGATTGAGGTCCTTGGAAATGCCTGCGCACAACATTAGCCATTGGCGGGCATCTGGAAACTTGGATTTCAGGAGGATTCTCATCACTCCCAGAACAGATGTAAGTGGCTCACTGGGACTAAACTATTTGTAAAAACAGTATGGCTGAGGCAGAACACCTGCTTTCCTTCATGGAGACTGGAATTTTGGTACGTGACCAGTTGAGGCTCTAAATGAGCTTGCCCAGTAAACAGTATTACACGGGTTCTGCTACGACTTGTTGCCGGAGGAGCTAAGCACATCCTGTGTGACTCCAGTGGGGGAGGATGCTTGGAAGTTGAAGCCTGGATTCTTCAGAATTTGGCCACACATGCCTTATATCTTTGTGGCTGTGAGTCTTCCTAGTAAATCATCAAGCCTAGCAATGACCTTGGGAGCCCCTGACACGTCTTTCATCTAGCTCCCTTCCAATGTACCTATGGTCCATACCTGCCTCCCCGCTGATACCTGGAAACCTGAGAGCCTCAAATTGTCCTTTCGAGTCATTCAATTGGTTTTCTCTGGAGGGTCTCACAGAGCAAGATACTCAGCGATCCCGGGGTATGACGACGCGTCAGCCAGGCTCTACCTCAGAGTGGCCTCTGGGTAAACTACAAATAGTCCTGAGTCATGTTGACTCATAGCTTTGGAAAAATCAGATAATCACAGACACAACCATTATACATACACTTAGAGAGTATTTAGAAGGGTCACGCAGGAGGAAAAGGACAATTGACCTTCTGAGAAGGCTCTGAATCAAGAAGAATGCTAAGACAAAACCACACACACTGACAAAGAGAGCAGTGATTGAAACAGTCCAAGGAATACGCTGCGTGCTTACGCATCTGTTCTCTGTTTCTTTTCATCTCCTATGGCCAGATTTCTGCAATTCTTGACAAAAATGCAGAGCCCGCCAGTTTTGTAGCAGTAGCTGATGTGGAGAAGGATTTCACCACTGACCTTCACGTTGCCATAGTCTCCTGTTTCACTGTAAACACTCATCATGCTGTTAAGGCTGGTCTGGAATAAATAATATGAAAAGAGGTGTCCAGTGTTATTCTAATTAGCTCTACACAGAAACCACCCCATTTATTCAATTATAATTCTTATTCTTTATAATGAGCAGCAAAATCTAGGATAAGTGAAGAAAAAAATCACTTGTTTTGCTTGGTTTTCTGGTATTATATAAAATCCAAGCCTGACAAGGGACAAGAAGACTTAAGAAGCATTCTAAAGGCAGGCAGGAAGCTTGCTGATAGGGGAAGCATTGCCTTTCTGGGCAAGTGGATAGCCTTTGTTTATTCACTTCTAATGAATACAAGGTCATTAGGGGCATTTCCTCAATCTGGAGTCCTCTTCCCATCCCTGTAGCTTTTGTCTCTCTCACTGGAAGACTCAAGGTCAATCTACTTCAAGGTCTAGAATGCATCCATCTGGACAAAGAGAAGCTCATATATTTCGTACTAGCAGGAGCCACAAGTTTCTTTCTCTGATATCCACAGAGAGCCTTCCAGCAGTCTCTGGGAAGCCCTAACTGTGGCTTTACCAAGGGCATGCCAGAGCATCATAGACCCTGGGCTGCAGTGAAATCCCTGGGCAACCGTTTGGGTTACAGAGGTAGGTCAAAGACTAGGGCTTTGCAAACCTCTGTAAAATTACCACCCACAAAAGAGAACACAAAAGAACCAACACACCAACAAGCAAAATAAAATGTAATAAAAAAGTCCAGATCCACCAGAATGAATAAAATTTCTGATTAGATACTAGTGACAAGAGACACAGTTTAAATTAAATGTAACAAAATTACCCTTTAGTACCCAAACTGTATCTTAGCAACATGACTGTCACAAGAGACCACGTGGAAGGCTTTCATGAGTGACCTAGCAGTTTCAAAAGCCCTGTCGGTGAACCACTGGGAAGGACTAGAGTAAGTACAAAGAGAGCCTAGACTTCCCACTTTATCTGTTATGCATAATGAAAGTCAGGACATTTCTCTAGTTGCTCAGAGACTGATCAAAGAACAGGATGCTGGCAACGTGGCCAGTATCTCTTCTAAGCTTAAGTCAAGGGCAAGAGTAAACCAAGAATTTCATAATTAATTCGAAATTACAATGGGAGCCAGCGAGCGATCTCATCTGTCTTTCCCATTCCTAAAACAGAACAGAATTTTCAAAACAACAGGTGGCTTTGAGTGGTGCTTTTCAAACTTTAACTGCACATAAATCACCAGGGGATCTTCTTAAAATGATTAAGATTCTGATGCAGTCAGTCTCGGGTGGGGTCTGAGAGTCTTCCTCTCTAACTCCTAAGTGCACAGTTTGCAAAATGTGTATTAAGGCATCCCAGAACACCACAGCAGCTTCCCAGGGGGACCATGGGGGCATTTTAAAATTTCAAGAGAAATGCAGTGACATCAATCAGACACCATGCAAACTCTTAGCAGTAGTTCACGGTGTCAACATTAAATCACAATTTATTCTTTTTTAGTTAAGTCTTATCTGCGTGAAGCTGAGTTTTTGACAGCTGCTGTGAAAAATAAGTAAGTACTGAATAAAAATCAACACGGAACAGGAAATAAAAGTGGTGCTGTCCAGTCACATGCCAAGATTTGACGAGTTGTTAAATGCCCAACAGATACCCACATCCCAGTAGGAAGGATTAAGGGCTATTTAAGAATGGAATAAAACTATTTTTCTTTCAATGTATGTGTATTATTGTTTTGCATGTCTACTAAGTTGTTAGGATACCAGTGATTATAAAGTTTTTTTGGTCTGACTGGTGTGGAGAACAAAGGCAAAAGAAATATAGAAAAGAACTAAATTTCCCTTGCAGCCCATTGGCAAATACTTCAGACAAGACAGGGTGACCTTCCTCCAGGAGCTCAAAATATCTCAATGTTAATACTTTTGCTAGAGCCAAAAGGCAAGCTTAACTTGACATGAGCCTGACCTCCAGGATCTCATAAGTCTTCTTTTTTTTTAAAGATTTTATTAATTTATTTGGCAGACAGAGATCATAAGTAGGCAGAGAGGCAGGCAGAGAGAGAGAGAGGGAGAAGCAGGCTCCCTGCTGAGCAGAGAGCCCGATGCGGGGCTCGATCCCAGGACCCTGGGATCATGACCTGAGTCAAAGGCAGAGGCTTTAACCCACTGAGCCACCCAGGCGCCCCCATAAGTCTCCTTTAATAGATAAAAATCCCCTTGGAAACTTCCTTTACCTCTACCAGCCTCCAAGATACCAGTTAGCAATCATCCTCCAAATGTATGGCCCCCTGATATATATCCAAAGGGTCTCATGCCTCGGGTTTTACTAGACAGTAGTAAATGACCTTATCTTCAACAGCAGCCCCTCAAGGTCCTGGAAACCTTGTTTCCAAATTCCTTAGAGACTTATGCTGTCCCCGACCCCCTCCCAACTTGAAAGTGTATAATCAGTCATCCTCATGACCCTAGTATTGCTCTTTCTGTCCACGGGCTCCGTCCCCGTGCTTTAATAAAACCACCCTTTTTGCACCAAAGATGCCTTAAGAATTTGCTCCTGAACCACAGCATTTTGCTATATTTCACCTATCACTAGCTACTTAATAAATGGATTCATCAGGTGTTACTTTTGGCTCAGGAGCTAGATGGAAGAATCACTAGGGGCTCTGTGAATGGACAAAGTGTTCGTCTCTGCCCCAAGTGAGGCAAGGCTGCTGGTCCCGGGACTATTCTTTGACTTCCAAGGGCTTCACGAATAAGCCTCTACCCCCTTGTGTTACATAGGAGGAAACACTGGCTCAGAGAAATTGTTGGCAGTGCCAAGACACAGAGTAAGAGCTCTAGATTTTTAGTCTGAACACCTCCCCAGCATGCCTTGCCCCACCTCCTATCACTCAGCTGTGCCAACACCACGTCTCTCAGTAGCCACATCTTCAAAGCAGTCCTCAGTGAGCAGCGGGCCCCTAAAGATAGGAAACTTAAGAAGCCATAAATGCTGAAGCTTGGGAGAAGTTAAGGCAGCTAAGGCAATTTTCCTACTAACCAAACTTTATGCTCTTAACCGAGACAACATTGAGATTTAAAATAGAGATATTTCTGGGGTGCCTGGGTGGCTCAGGGGGTTAAAGCCTCTGCCTTCGGCTCAGATCATGGTCTCAGGGTCCTGGGATGGAGCCCCGCATCGGGCATTCTGCTTGGCAGGGAGTCTGCTTCCTCCTCTCTCTCTGCCTGCCTCTCTGCCTACTCTCAAATAAATAAATAAAATCTTTTAAAAAAATAAAAATTATATAGAAATATTTCTTCTAAAGGTGTCTCATTAGTGGTAAAGCATGTGGAACCCTATGTCCTTTGACTGGCACTTGGATTCTAACGTTTAATGAATTTTTCTTTCCTTGAGATACTTAAATTCCGATAACATTGTTTACCCTTTAAAGAGAAACTCTGGGTAACTGTTCACAAGTCAGAAAATGATAAATACTGGAAAACCTGCCCACCTAGTCAGATTTCACATACCATGAAATTTGCAAAGCGTAGTTGGAAAGAAGGAAAAGGAAAGACTGAAAACTCACAGTGTCTGAGTCAGCATCAGGGACACTTAGGTAGGTCCACTTCCTGTCACAGCCTGGTTGAAAATTCTTTAAGAAAGTCACCCAAAGGTCAAAAGAGAAAAGGGTATTAGAGCAATGGACAGAAATCAGAGGACCAAAGAAAAAGATTTACAGACACATACACACAGATGGCGTATGTGGACACGGGGGCCCCTAAAGACAGCCTCTCAAGCAAAGCCTTGAACATGAAAATAAAAAGGGACATTATTCTACAGGCAGTGAGTGAGAAGCTATGGACAGTGTCTGAGGAGGAGAGAAAGCTGACTAGTTACGTATTTTGGGACAATGACGGGCAACAGCATGGTGGGTGGTTCCAAATGGACAGAATGGTGGCAGGGAAAGAAAGCCATCATCAGAGAACTGTGACAGTTTATGGGCTTGAGCTGATGAGAGCCTGAATTAGGGAGTGAAGAGGTTTTAAAAACTGGGTGAGGACCATGGAAGAAGAGAGATGGAAAAGCTCATGCAAAATTAGACCAAAAAGTACTCTGTAGGCAAAGGGCAAGCAGGAGATTATAGTGTCTTTTAACTCACTGTCACACATACTCTCAAGAACATTCCCCTCTCCTTTGGGAAAAATACAGAAAACCAAAAAGGGAAAGAAGAAGCTTCCAGTCACAAGCTAGAGAAGTGCTTACGGTAGACAGGCCACTTGCTAGACTGTGGGTGTTGGCAGAAAACCGGGAGGACACTAAACCATGAGCACCTTGCTCAGTCTCTTCCAAGGAGTCCTAAGGAAGGAGGAGAAAATCAGTGGTTTGGTTTATTTCTTTCCTAGAAAGAAGTTTCACTTCAAAAGCTGCTTTCTTTTTAAATACCTAAAAAATCCTATCCAAATATCTAGAAATCACCCTATCCAGAGGTTTCTTTTACTATCCATCCAACCTGAATGTACTTTATGCTACAGAACTACAAACCTAAAAATAGGTAAAATAGTGAATTTTGTTACATATATATTTTATCACAATACAAAAGTTTGTGTAATATTTAGAATGATAATTTCCTTGAAAGGGTCATACAGGGGCACCTGGGTGCCTCAGTGGGTTGGGCCTCTGTCTTCGGCTCAGGTCATGATCTCGGGGTCCTAGGATCGAGCCCCGCATTGGGCTCTCTGCTCAGCAGGGGGCCTGCTTCTCCCCTCTCTCTCTGTCTGCCTCTCTACCTACTTGTGATCACTCTCTCTCTCTTTTAAATAAATAAAATCTTTAAAAAATTAAAAAAAAAAGTGTCATAGAGCTTGCCAATAAAGTCATCTAGGTCTCTCTTGTTTTTCTTCATAAGAAGATTTCTAACTATTTCAATTTTATTTCTCCTGCCTTGAAATTTCAAATTTGGGGAAATTATATTTTTATAGAAATTTATCCATTTCATCTAGGTTTTCAAAATTCTCGGTATATCATTGTTGATATTATATCTGTTTTATCTGCAGTTACATTTACTTTTTCATCCGTAGTATTATTTGTTTTTGGCTTCTGTATTTTTTCCCTTGGTGGCCCTTCCAGAGATTATTTACCTTGTTAGTTTTTTTTCAAAGAACCAAGTTTTGTTTTGTTGTTTTGTGCTTTATCTTTGTTTTATAGTTAATTTTTTCAAATTCTTATTCTTTTTTTTTTAAGATTTTATTTTTTTTTTTTCAGAGATAGTGAGCACAGGCAGAGGCAGACGGAGAAGCAGGCTCCCTGCTGAGCAAGGAGCCCGATGTGGGACTCGATCCCAGGACACTGGGATCATGACCTGAGCTGAAGGCAGCCGCTTAACCAACTGAGCCACCCAGGCGTCCCATCATATTCTTAATTATATCTTTATTTTTTCATTCCTATTTAATTTTAAAAAATTATGTTCAATTACCCAACATAGAGTACATCATTAGTTTTTGATGTAGCCTTCAATGATTCATTAGTTGTGTGTAACACCCAGTGCTCATCACCACACGTGCCCTCCTTAATACCCATCACCCAGTTACCCTATCCCCCCCGGTCCCTTCCTTCTGTAACCCTCCAGTTTGTTTCTGAGAGTCCAGAGTTTCTTATGGTGTGTCTCCCTCTCTATTTCTTCCCATTCAGTATATCTTTATTGTGAGTTTAGTAATTCTTCTCCTAACTACAAGTTAAATTCATAGTAAATAATTTCACCCCTTCTTCCTCACTCATATAGATATTTAAGGCTATATAATTTTGGCCCAAGTGAGACTCCTGTTGCATTCTTTACTTTTTATTGGTAGTATTGTTATTTTCATATAGTTCAGATTGTTTTTATATGCTCATTAAGATTTCTTCTTCTTTAACCCAGTAATTATTTAGCAGTGTGTTTTTACTTGGCAGATCTGTGGAATAACTTATGTTTTTGTCATTAATACCATCATAATTGTCAAGGTCAGAGAACATGCTGAGTATGATTTTTAACAGAATTTTAAGTCTGAGATATTATGTATACATTCACTCTCACTTCTTTGGTCTTAGCTTTATAGTTATTAAGAGAGCAACTTTACTAGCTTATTTAATCACCTTTACTTTTTATATCCCTTGCAACATTCCCTGGGATTTCTTTCTCCTGAGTATTTCATTTAAACCTATTTCACTTTGAGCCTTTTTATCTTGTACCCACTGTTGTTGTTGAAAACTCTGATATTAATTTGATCCTTGTTCATGTGTATGTAATAGGATCTCTCTAGAAGTTTTTTTTTTAGGATTTTCTTTTCTAATTGATATTCTTGATCTCACTATAGTGTACCTACGTGTAAGTTATTACTTATATCTCACCTTTGGCACTTTCCAATTGAAACAGATTTTTCTTTAATACGAAGCATAGGGGCACCTGGGTGGCTCAGTGGGTTAAGCCTCTGCCTTCGGCTCAGGTCATGATCTCAGGGTCCTGGGATCGAGCCCCACATCCGGTTCTCTGCCCAGCAGGGACCCTGCTTCCCCCTCACTCTCTGCCTGCCTCTCTGCCTACTTGTGAACTCTCTCTCTCTGTCAAATAAATAAATAAAATCTTAAACAAAAAAAAAAAAACCGAGGCATAAATCCCAATTTTTTTTTCTTATGGTCCCTTTTCTATATTTTTATCTTTTGCTTTTTCTGGTTATGCTACTGCCCAGTTGATAGCACTTAAACTATTACTTCTCATATTTCTTTTTTAAAAAGATCCAAAAAATAGAGAAACAGTATAATGAACCCTTGTAACTGATCACCCAACTTACAATGATCGATACATTGCCAAAGTTTTGTCAGCTACTCTCCATGCTGTTTAATTATTTCCCACAGCTTTACTGAGGTATAATTGAAAAACCATAAAATTTGCCAAATCTAAGTGCATACCCTACTGTCTTTTAGCAAATTTACAGTTGTGCAAACATCAACATAATGCAGTTTTAAAAATATACCTATCAGCCCAATATGTTTCCTCATGCCTGTTTCCAATCAATGTCCATTCCCTTAGAAGCCATTAATCTGCTTTGCTTTCTCCGTAGATTCGCCTTTTCTAGATATTTCATATAAATGGAATCATACGATATGTGTCCTTTTGTGTCTGGCTTCTTTCATTAAGCATTGGGTTTTTAGGCCCACCCACCTCGTAGTGTGAATCACTACTTCACTCCTTTTTATTACTGAATATTATTCCACTGTATGGAATACAATGTATAATTTATTTATTCACCAGCTGATGGTTATCTGGATTATTTCCACTCTTTGGCTATTAGGATATATATATATATATATATATATATATCTATCTATATGAATACTTGTGTGCACATCTTTGTGGGGACATAGCTTTTCCCTTCTCTTACACACTCTGGAATGGAAATATTGGGTTGTATAGTAACTGTATGTTTTGCTTTTAAAGACACTTCCAGAGGTGCCTGGGTGGCTCAGTGGGTAAGCCTCTGCCTTCAGCTCAGGTCATGATCTCAGGGTCCTGGGATTGAGCCCCGCATCGGGTTCTCTGCTCAGCAGGGAGCCTGCTTCCCTTTCTCTCTGCCTGCCTCTCTGCCTACTTGTGATTTCTGTCAAATAAAAAAAAATCTTAAAAAAGAAAAAAAAGACACTGCCAAGCTTTTATTCCTGAGTGTCTGTACATTTTCCTTTCCTAAACAGCAGTGTAGAAAAGCTTCAATTTCTGTACATCTTTGCCAATAGTTCTGACTTTTAGCTGATAGCCATTCTAGTAGTAGATGTTAAGTGGTATCTCATTGTAGTTTTAATATTTCATTTCTTTAATAATTAATAATATCTTTTCACATAGTTATTGAATATTTATAAATCTCTTTTGGCAAAATATCTATTCAAATCTTTTACCCATTTTCTAATAGGATTATGTCTTTTTATGTTGATTGTAGGGGTTCTTTATATATTCTAGATATAAGTCCTTTTACAAATATATGATTTGCAAATATTTTACTCAAGTCTATGGCTTTTCATTTTTATAACAACGTCTTTTTAGATATAAAAATTTTAACTAAGATAAAATTTATCTTTTTCTTGAGTGTATCATGCATCATACATTTGGTGTCATATCTAAGAATTCTTCGCCTAACATGAAGTCTTAAAGATTTTCTCCCAGACTTCATTTTAGAAATTTTAGTTTTAGTTCTTACATTTAGGGATATAATCCATTTTGAGTTAGTTTTTATTCATGGTGTGTGTTTTTGGAGTTTTTTTTTTAATGGCATATGGATATCCAATTGTCTTATCATGATCTGATGAAAAGATCCTTCCCTCATTGAATTGCCAAAAATCAACTGACGAACTATATAAGGGCTTATTTCCAGACTCTCAATTATATTCTTTTGATTGCCTATGTTTATGCCAATACTGCACTGTACTGATTACTATAGCTGTATACGTTTTGAAATCTACTAGAGAAAATCTTCCAACTTTGCTCTTTGAAACTTATTTTCTTATTCTGAATTCTACATTTCTGTGTAAATTTTAGAGTCAGCATTTCTATTTCCACAAGATAGCCTGCTTAGATTTTAATAGGGTTTGTGTTGAGTTTATAGATTCACTGGGAGAGAATATTTAATCTTCTAATCCATGTGCGTACAATGTCTATTTATTTAGATCTTCTTTAATTTAGCTCAGCAATATTTTTTCTAAGTTTCAATACAACTGTCCTACAGTTTTTTGACAATTTTATTCCTAAGTATTTTATTCTTTTTCATGCTATTCTTTTTCTAAATTTTTAAATTTTTTTATTAACATATAATGTATTATTAGCCCCAGGGTACAGGTCTGTGAGTCGCCAGGTTGACACTTCACAGCACTCACCATAGCACATACTTTCCCCCAATGACCATAACCCAACCACCCTCTCCCTACCTCCCTCTCCTGGCAACCCTCGGTCTGTTTTGTGAGATTAAGAGTCTCTTATGGTTTTTCTCCCTCCCGATCCCATCTTGTTTCATTTTTTTCTTTCCTACCCAAGCTCCCCACATTGCCTCTCAACTTCTTCATATTAGGGAGATCATATGACAACTGTCTTTCTCTGATTGACTTATTTCACTAAGTATAATATGATCTAGTTCCATCCACGGCATTGCAAATGGCAAGATTTCATTTCTTTTGATGGCTGCATAGTGTGTGTGTGTGTGTGTGTGTGTGTGTGTGTGTGTGTATATATATATATATATATATATATATATATATATATAAAATATATATACCACTTCTTCTTTATCCATTCATCTGTTGATGGACATCTAGGTTCTTTCCATAGTTTGGCTATTGTGGACATTGCTGCTATAAACATTTGGGTGCATGTGCCCCTTCGGAATACTACATTTGTATCTTTAGGGTAAATACCCAGTTGTGCGATTGCTGGGTCATAGGGTAGCTCTATTTTCAACTTTCTGAGGAACCTCCATACTGTTCTCCCGAGTGGCTGTACCAGCTTGCATTCCCACAAACAGTGTAGGAGGGTTCCCCCTTCTCCGCATCCTCATCAGCATCTGTCATTCCCTGACTTGTTAATTTTAGCCATTCTGACTAGTGTGAGGCGGTATCTCATTGTGGTTTTGATTTGCATTTCCCTGATGCTGAGTGATGTGGAGCACTTTTTCATGCTATTCTTAATGGAATTATATTCTTAATCTCATTTCAGATTGTTCATTGCTGATATATAGAAATATAATTGATTTTTGTATATTGATCTTATATCTTACAATCTTGGTGAACTTGTTCATTAGTTCTAGTAATATTTTTATAGATTCTTTAGGATTTTCCACATATAGAATCATGTCAACTGCATATAAAGCAGTTATTACTTCTTTCTTTCTAATGAGATGCCTTTCTTTCTTTTGTCCTGTTTCCTCCTTTTTATTTTTCCTTTCTTTTCTTTTTCCCCTTCCTAACTGCATTGGCTAGAATCTCCTATAAAATGTTGAACAGAAATGATGAAGGTGAAAATCTTTGTGCCTTGTTCTTGCACTTAGGGGGAAAAGCATTTTTTTTTTTTTTTGCCATCATGTATGATGTTAGCTGTAGGAATTCTGTAGAGACCCTTTATTACACTGAGAAAGTTCACTACTATTTTTTCGAGAGTTTTATTATAAATAGATGTTGAATTTTGTCAGATGCTTTTTCTGCATCTACTGAGATGATGTGGTTCCTGTCTTTTATTATACTGATGTGTTTTATTACAGTAATTTATTTCTAAATGCTGAATTAATATTGCATCCATAGAATAAATCCCACTTGGTTATGGTGTGCAATCCTTTTTCATTACCAGACTTAGTTTTCTAATAATTTATAAATGGTTTTCCCTTCTGTATTCATAATGCATATTATTCTGTAGTTTTCCTTTCTTGCAATGTCTTTCTCTAGCTTTGGTGTCAGGGTAATACTGACTTCACAAAATTAATTGGGAAGTAATTTTCTGAGCAAGTTTATGAAGAATTGATATTATTTCCTTTTCAAATATGTGATAGACTTCATCAATGAAGCAATTTATTACTCAGCATTTCTTTAGGGGAAGATTTTAAATTACTAATTTAATATCTTTGCTTTTAGGTTTGAGAGAGAGAGAGAACATGTGCACACATGCAAGTGGTGGTGGGGGGAGAGGGATACAGGGAGAGAGAGAGAGAATCTCAAGCAGACTCCCTGGTCAGCATGGAGTTTGATGTGGGGCTCAATTTCATGACCCTGAGATCACAACCTGAGCCAAAATCAAGAGTCAGATGCTTAACCGACTGAGCCCCCAGGCTCCCGTTTAATTCAGTATCTTTTTTACTTAAGTATAATTAACATGCAATGTTGTATTAGTTCAAGGTGTATGATATATTGATTCAACAATTCCAAGTATTTCTCAGCACTCAGCAAGTTAAGCATACTCTTATCCCCTTTATTTCATCCATCCCCCCCAACTCCGGTCTACTCTGGCAATAACCAGTTTGTTCTTTGCATTTATAGGTCTAATTATGCTTTTGGTTTGTTTATTCATTTCTTTTTTGATTTCACATACATGTGAAATCATATGCTATTTGCCTTTCTCAGACTTATTTTATGTAGCTGTATACCTTCTCGGTCCATCCATGCTGTTGCAAATGGCAAGATTTCATTCTTTTTGAAGGCTGAGTACTGTTGCATTGTATATAGGTACATCTTCTTTATCTACTTATCTATGGATGCACACTTAGACTGCTTCCATATCTTGGCTCTTGCAAATAATACAGTGATAAATATAGGGATGCATGTATCTTTTCAAATGAATGTTCTTGTTTTATTTGGTTAAATACCCAGTGGTGGAATTACTGGACTATAGGATAATTCCATTTTTCATTTTTTGAGACTTGTCATACTGTTTTCCACAGAGCCTTCATCAATTTGCATTCCCACCAACAGTGTATGAGGGCTCCTTTTTCTCCACATCTCTACCAACACATGTTATTTATTGTCTTTTTGACTCTAGCCATTCTGACAGATAGAGATAGCTCATTGTGGTTTTAATTTGCATTTCTCTGATGCTTAGTGATATTGAGCATCCTTTCAAGTGCCTGTTGGCAATCTGTATGTCTTCTTCAGAAAAAAATGTTTATGAAAGTCCTCTGCTCACTGTTTAATTGGATTGTTTTTTTTTTCCCCAGTGTTAAGTCGTATGACTTCTTTATACATTTTGGATATTACCCCCTTAATGGATAAATCATTTGCAAATATCTTCTCTCATTCAATAGGTTGCCTTTTTTTTTTTCATTGATGGTTTTCTTTGTGGGACAAAAGCTTGTTGTTTTGGTATAGTCCCAATTGTTTAATTTTGCTTTTGTTTACCTCACCTGAGGAGACACATCTAGAAAAATGTTTCTATACCTGATGTAAAAAATTACTATGTTTTTTGCTAGAATTTTTATGGTTTCAGGTCTCACGTTTAGGCCTTTCATCCGTTTTGAGTCTATTGTTGTGTAAGGTGTAAGGAAATAGCCCACTTTCATTCCTTTGCATGTTATTATCCACTTTTCCCAGCCTCATTTGTTGGAAAGACTGTCTTTTCCCCCTGCATATTCTTGCCTCCTTTGCAATAGATTAATAGACCATTTAAGTGTGGGTTTATTTCCAGGTTCTCTATTCTGTTCCCTTGATCTCTGTATTTTTGTGCCAGTACCATATTGTTTTGATTATTACAATTTGTAGTATAGTTTGAAATCTGGGATTGTGACATCACCAGCTTTGTTCTTCTCCAAGGTTGATTTGGCTATTTGGGGTCTTTTGGTGGTCCCATACAAATTTTATGATAATTTGTCCTAGTTCTGTGAAAAAAGTTGTTGGCATTTCGATAGGGATTGCATTAAATCTGTAGATTGCTTTGGGTAGTATGGACATTTAACAATGTTTTTTCTTCCAATTCATGAGCATGGAATGTCTTTCCATTAGCTTATGTCCTCTTCAGGTTCTTTCATCACTGTTTATGTAAGTTTTCAGAGTATAGGTCTTTCAACTCCTTGGTTAAGTTTATTTCTACATATTTTATTATTTTTGGTGCAACTACAGATGGGATAATTTTTTCCTCTTTTTGCTACTTCTTATTAGTGTATAGAAATGCAACAAACTTCTGTGTATTAATTTTATATCCTGTGACTTTACTGAATTCATTCATCAGTTCTAGTAGTTTTTTTGTGGAGTCTTTAGGGTTTTCTTTACACAGTATCATCTCATTTGCAAAGAGTGAAAGTCTTACTTCTTCCTTACCAATTTAGATACCTTGTATTTCTTTTTCTCATCTGATTGCTGTGGCCAGGGCTTCCAGTACTATGTTGAATAAAAGTGGTGAGAGTGGACATCTTTGTCTTTTTCCGGATCTTGGATGAAAAGTTCTGAAGCTGATGTTAGCTCTAAGTTTTTTCACATATGGCCTTTATGTTGAGATATGTTCCCTCTAACCCCCCTTAGTTCAGAATTTTTATTATGAATGGATATTGTACTTTGTCAAATGCTTTTTCTGCATCTACTGAAATGATCATATTTTTTCCTTTCTCTTGTAAATGTGATGTGTCATGTTAATTGATTTGTGAATACTGAAGCACCCTTGCATCCCTGGAATAAATCCCAATTGATCATGGTGGATGATTTTTTTTAATTTAATTCTATTTTTTCAGTGTTCCAAGATTCATTGTTTTTGCATAATACCCAGTGTTCCATGCAATACATGCCCTCCTTAATACTGTGGTGGATGATTCTTTGAATGTATTGTTGTATTCAGTTTAACAATATTTTATTGGGGATTTCTGCATCTGTGTTCATCAGACATATTGGCCTACAATTTTTTTCTTCATCGTGTCTTTATCTGCTTTTGGTACCAGCATAATCCTGGCCTTACAAATGAATCTGAAAGTTTTCCTCCTCTACTATTTTTTGGGAATAGGAATTGATTCTTCTTTAAATATTTGGTAGAATTCACCCATGAAGCCATCTGGTCCTGGACTTTTGTTTGTTCAGAGTTTTTCTATTACTGATTCAATTTCATCATTACTAAATGGTCTATTCAAATCTTCTGTTTCTTCCTGATGTAGTATTGGTGTTGAAGTCCTTTGCTTATCTAGGAAACTCTATCTCTTTTTCAATTCTGAAAAGGTTTGCTGGGTATTCTTCGTTGTAGGTTTTTTTTTTTTTCTTTCAGCACTTTGAATATATCATGCCACTCCCTTCTGACTTGTAAAGTTTCTGATAAAAACTCAGGTTATAGCCTCATGGTGTTTCCCTCGTATTTAACTATTTTCTCTCTCTGCTTTTAAAATTCTCTTTATCACTACTCTTTGCCATTTTAATTATTATGTGTCTTGATATGGACCTCCTTGGGTTAATTTTATTGGAAAATTTCTGTGCCTTTTGGATTTGAATGTATGTTTCCTTGCCTAGATTGGGGAAGCTTTCAGCTATTATTTCTTTTAAAAAGTTTCCTGTCCCCTTTTCTCTTTTTCTTTTGGGATCCCTATAATGTAAATGTTATTATGCTTAATGATAGTGTTGACTTCCCACAAGCTATTTATTCTCATTTTGTATTAATCTTTTTTCTTTTTGCTGTTCAACTTAGTTGTTTTATATTACCCTGTCTTCCAGATTGTTGATTTGCTCTTCCGCATATTCTAACTTGCTGTTGGTTCCCTTTAATGCATTTTTAATGCCAGTTATTGAGTTCTCTAGGACCAGAAACAGTTTAATAACATTGGAATTAGCTGTTTTTTTTTAACGGTTGAACAGAAATAAGCTTTGAAGCCATTTGATCTTATAGCCTCCCCATCTGCTTTCTATGGTGGATTTAAGAAAATACTTTTCAGGTTTCTTAACTCTAGTAAATAACACTGAATTTTAAAGCTAAGTTTCCTGTCTTGCTCCGGAAAATTACATTAATGTCATTTAACATTTGTGCTATATCTTTCTTCCAAGGAATTCTAATTGCATTATAGCAATTAGGGAAATCAGAATCAAGATATTAGAACTGGAAGGAACCTTAAGAATAATCTAACTTAATCTTCACATTTCATAAATGAGTTCACATAAACATTAATTTTCACATAATTTAGTTTCAGTTAAGGGGGTAGTTTATTAGGGGTAACTTCAGATATAGAAATGTTCATACAAGCTATATAGTCAGCTGAGTCGAGTAAAATTTGGTTTAGGAAATGTTGGGATCCTTTACTTTCCAGGTTTAGATGAAATGATGTTAATCCAGGAACTGAAATTCCCAACAGGTATTTTTTTTTCTTTACTGAAAACCTTCACTCATTAACTTGATTACCAGTTAATTTTTCTAAATCATTCTTTAGCTGTTTTTAAGGTATTGAATGTGAATACTAATAGGAACAGATTATCATATATCTTCACTTTATTCTTCCCTAAAATTGGAAAGGTTTAGAACAAGACTGTCCTTTCCTCACGATCATGACTTTCTTCCACATCCAACTTACCAAGTCTTTGTCTAAAGCCCCAGGGACGGACTTGCTTCTTATGCTTACAGTATTCTCTAAGTCTTCTGGAAATGACCCACTCAGATCTAACTCAGATCGACTCCGGTCTGGAGGAAGGGAGAGAGAAGGAGAGATAGGAATCCAGCTAATTTTGTTAGAAGATTTCCCTTCTCGTTGCAAATGTTTTATCTTTTTTCCCATTCCTTCTAGGTACAGGGCATAGAGTGTCATGAAAGCAATAGTTAGAGTCAGTAACTCATGCTGTTTACACTAATGTACTTTGTTTTTTTAAAAAAAAGCATTTGAACACTGGGATACAGATGGCCCTTCTTTTCACTACATCTGTATCTTTGGGGTAAATACCCAGTGGTGCAATTGCTGGGTCATAGGGTAGTTCTATTACTAATTTTTTGAGGAATCTCTACACTGTTTTCCAAAGTGGCTGCACCAACTTGCATTCCCACCAACAGTGTAAGAGGGTTCCCCTTTCTCCACCTCCTATCTGACACTTGTTATTTCCAGTCCTGTTAATTTTGGCCATTCTAACTGGTGCAAGGTAAATACTTTGCTTTTAAAAATATAATTTAAAAAATGATGCACAGCTCAGTAATGCTGTGGGCAACTTAATAAGGCACAGTTTATTTACACAGAACAGTTCTATATCAAAGTCCTGCTAAAATAGAGTTGCTCATAATGAGAAAGACTAATGAGAGCAATCACATGCTTGAGTTTGAAATAGTAAATTAAATAATGCAGAAGGACTTAGGACAGTGCCCAACACAGAGTATGTACTCCATAAATAGGAGCTGTTGACCAGAAGTAGGAGCAAATGATCTATGAGGTTGGCTTCTATGCTCGTTTAAAATTTTTCTCCTAATGGGAGAACTAATCTTGTCGTCCCGATCAAAATGCAACAATAGCCACATATATTTAGAAAGCGCTTTGGGAGCCTCCCGACAAGGAAAGGCTCCCCAACTCGGCACACATAATCCAGCCTCAGGCTTTATGTAAATATCATCAATAGGTATAAGAGTTAACTTTCTCCTGTTGAGGATTTTGTCATGCTTTTAATTCTACACAAGGGACATAAGCTTCATAACTACAGCATATTTCTCTAAATAATTTTCTTATTTATAGGTAATAAAATTACAACACAATTAATACCTGCTTCCCAGGGTTGCTGTGATGAAGAAGTGGAAGGATATATTGTACTGGAATGTACCATACAAATAAAAAACATTGTTATTGATACCTTACTGCTGCTTGCAAATAACTCTTTATTTAAATCACAGGATAATTCATCTGTCTAGACATAAGGCATTTATGTCTACCATGTCAAATGAACGATCATTTCCTTGAATTCCGGGAAAGCACCTTCATCTTTCCATCAAACGAACCAATTCTATGTCCTACATTCCTGTACTGACATCAGGTACAGCTCTGAAACTTGGCAGTGATGCCTGACAAGCGTGCACACTTAATCAATGGATTTTGCATGAGTGCAAGAGGCTCAGGGCATCACCTGGGTCTAGACTTAAGCTTTTCTTATGGAATGGGACCACCATGATGAGTCAAGGAACAGATGGTGATTTTCTAAAGCATGGAACATCCACGGAATGTCACACAAGGCAGTTAATTTCAAATGATTTAGTCATTTTTTTTTAAAAAAGAAGAGTAATCATGCTGTAAATACCCACCTGAGGAAAGGGAGATCTCAGACACCGCTATGGAAGGTGTACCAGAAACATTTCTGCGATGACTCTTTGTGAGGTCCTCATACGTGCTTTCGATGGCAGCCAAATCCATGGAACTTTCAAAACCATGTCGCTTCTCACAAAGTAAAAATGAAAAAAAAAGAAGCCAACATTATGATGACTGTAATTTACTTTAAAAGCCTCCCATATGAATATACTTCAGTATAACCATAGTGGTGGTGTATTCCTCTTTAGGGAGGGCTGGTGGACATTGGGGAGGATCCTCATCATGAGTCCAGAGAACCCTGAAGCTTACCATCAATAATTGCGCTGTAAAATCTATACCAAGAGGTTAATTAACACAGAAGTCATTCAAAATTGTGAGTGTTCTACTATAGAGTTAGCAAGAAAAATGATATAAGTACCTCCAATCTTACAGGACCCATATATGGGACTCTGGCTAGCTTCACATCCCCAGAGTAATGTTCAAGCTTAGTATTCTTCTTGTTCCTATGTTTATCCCCACTTTCAACACCCTCTTTCCTCAACCAACCCTTACCTCCTCTACCCCCACTTAATGGAAGACCATGACCCACAATCCAGGTGAACGCATGGCATAGAAGGGTCCCCGGGATACTGCCCCTGCCTCGGGCTGGAGTCTGTGCGGATTGCTCAGTGCCACATCAGATACTAAATATTTTGAATATCATTCCTTGTTAGGTTGCCAAGAAGTAAGGGTAACCATCAAATATCCACACAGTTTTCTGACTATTGAACAGTACCACTCACTGAGCTTCATATAAAAATTTATGAAATTTTAAATATGCTTTTTACCTTATCAGCAAGTACAATTCAGACTTTAAATATTGAAAGAAATGTTCTATTATTCTTCAGTCTGTCTGAATGCCTTTTGGCATTTCCTTAAGAATATTACAGAATCTGACAGTTCCTAGCCTCTGCTTTTTTTTTTTTTTAAGTTCATGATTATTTTTCCGAAGTCACATTCTAGGAAGAGTCAATATTTTAGATAAATAGCTTTTATATTCAGTATTTAGCTACTATTATTATTGAAGCATTGTTCACATAAAATGGTAGTGTCAGGTAGATAACACAGTGATTTGACAATTGTATACGTTTTGCAGCGCTCACCACAGTAAGTGTAGTCACCATTTGTCACCATACAAGGCTTTTACAGTATTATTGACTCTATTCCCTATCTTCTCCTTTTCCTCTCCGGGACTTATTTATTTTATAAAATTTTATAAATTTCATTTATGGAATAATTTATGGAATTTATAAAATTCCATAAAAGTTTGTACTTCTTAATCCCCTTCACCTCTTTCACCAATCCCCTCATTTCCCTCTCCTCTGGCAACCACGAGTCTGTTCTCTAATATATAAGAGTCTGTCTCTGGTTATGTCCTATTGGTTCATTTATTCTGATTTTCAGAGTCTATATATTAGTTAAATGGTATTTGTCTTTCTCTGTCTGATTTACTTCCCTTAGCATAATATCCTGGAAGTCCATCTGTGTTGTCACAAATGCTATGTTCTCATTCTTTTTTATGGCTGAGAAATATTTCACTGAGTGTGTGTGTGTGTGTGTGTGTGTGTATCTACACCACATCTTCTTTATCCATTCATCTATCAGGGGATACTGGGGTCACTTCCATATCCTCGTTATTGTAAATAATGATACAGTATACACAGGGCTGCAGATATCTTCTTGAATTAGTGTTTTAGTTTTCTTTGGGTAAACAGCCAGTAGTGGAATTACTGGATCATATGGTAATTCTACTTTCAATTTTTTTTTTTAAGAAACCTCCATAATGTTTTCCACAATGGTTATACAAGTCTGCGTTCCCACCAACAGGGCTCGGGATTCACAACCTCCCCTTCGATCTTCTCGTTCCGAAGTCTAGTTTCTCACCTGCAGTAACACAATGGCATCATAACTGGCCTCCTGGCTTCTCCATTTGTTCCCCCACAAATGCTTCTCAGCACAGCCCCCAGGTCCCATGTAAAGAGAAGCCACATCCTCTGCCTGTTTTTTAATTGAATTTTTTGTTTTTGCGGTGTTGAGTTGTATAAGTTCTTTATATATTTTGGATTAAGGAAGGCACTTATTATGATGAGCACTGGGTGATGTATGGAATTGTTGAGTCTCTATATCGTACACCTGAAACTACTATAACATCGTATGTTAACTATACTGGAGTTAAAAAAAATTAATTCAGACAGAAAAACAAACAAAAAAAAATTACAAAAAAGAAAAGCCACATCTGCTCAAACCCTCCAGCTGGCCTCATCTTATCCCAACTAAATGTCAAATTGCCTACAATAGTCTGGCCATGTTACATCCGTGAGCTTATTTCCTAGGATCCCTCCCTTTATTCACTTGCAACAGCTACATTGGCCTTCTTTTTCTTCCTTGAACATACCAGGCATGTTCCCACTTCAGAGTCTTAGCACTGGCTGCTTCTCCAGGGGATTAAAAATATTTTAGCCGCTGGGTGAACAAGTGCATCGACCGTTCAAGATGGAGGGTGGCCATAAGTAACCGGAACAGCCTTCCCCATATGTGTACCTGCTGAATATCAGTGCTGCTCCTGCCCGAAGGGACACCTTGCTACAGACTCCTGCATGGCTGATTCTTTCACTTCCCACCACCTTTGCCTGACTAGGACCAAGATTTCTTAAATATACATGCCAGCTACATTTATGGAGTTTGCTGCTTAATCAAAAAAAAAAATCTATTAGACGCTCAGTCATTCAAAAGAACAACTTCCACGTTCCATATATATATTTTATGCATAATGCAATTTATGTCTTCATTATGTGTTGGTCCCGAATTTTAGCAGTGTTCTAGAAAGGAAAACTATTAAAAAATTTCAAGAGTCTACTTTTCTTGATTTAAATCAGTGTGGAAAATGTTTCGTGCAGGCGACTTACGAATATCTTGACAGATAACATGGAAGATTAAAGGGGAGACTTCTAAACATTATTCAGGTTTTGTTTAAACCATATAACCGCCACCTTTGAGCCTGCTCCTTCCCTTTGCTTCACACTTCTGGCTTCCCACCAGGAGCAAAGGATGTAGGAGGCTCAGTCTTGATAAAGAAGTTTCTACAATTAAGCAGCATAAACAGCATGCTTCGAGATACAGAGAACCCAAACCCAACCAGGCCATGATGGTGTGGTCAGGTCTCAGAAGCTGGGGGTCCTTTTGCATTTGGTACTTACTCTAATGCTGACTGAGGCCACATTGTGTGTGCTTGGGGCTGGTGACCTCTGAGTGATGGAGGTCACACCACTGCTCCGGCTGCTTTTCGGGGTTGAGGGGCCAGCTTCCTGGTCATTAAGATCGGATGAACCCATGCTTCCCCTAAAAGAGAAAGAATATTCTGGATTTTTTAACATGGTCAGCAGCTACCATTTCCCTTTCTTCCTCAAAGACTCGCTAGAATCAAGCCCATCTGTCTGACTCCAGGGTTTTTGTAAGTGAGCTTCGCCCTTCCATTCCAGCTTTTTTTTTTTTTAAAGATTTTATTTATTTATTTGACAGACAGAGATCACAAGTAGACGGAGAGGCAGGCAGAGAGAGAGGGGGAAGCAGGCTTCTTGCTGAGCAGAGAGCCCAATGTGGGACTCGATCCCAGGACCCTGAGATCATGACCTGAGCCGAAGGCAGCGGCTTAACCCACTGAGCCACCCAGGCGCCCCCCATTCCAGCTTTATTTCCCACTGCTCACCAGCATTCTCCCAGCTCCCAGACAGCCTCCTCGCTGTCCTCTCAACCCACCACACTCATGGCTCCTGCTTCTGCTTCTACCTCTAAAGCTTTTGCTGACACTCTCTCCACCTGATATGCTCTCTTTGCCACTCCCTGTTATGTAAATCTTCTCCATCCTTCAAGGCCCAGCTGAAGTCCAGCCTCCCCCGTCAGGGTTTTCCTGACATTTACAAGCCTTGTCAAGCTCTGCTCTGCTCAGTTCTTGTTGACTTACAGTCTTGACCCAACTGTGTAGTCCTTGACTACAGAATGTCTTATTTGGCTCCCCAAGAGATACACATATGTGTGCCTTGGTTCTTCTTTCAACCTAAACTCCCTGGGGACAGAGTTCATATTTACCATGGTATCTCCACCACCTTTATAACACCTTGGTGCAAAGGAGGCACTCAGTACATATTTAATCAAAAAGTGGAAATTATGTTGTATTTCTCTGTGTTATTTCAGTGTCTGACTCATGGTACAGATGTAATAAACATGGTATAAAAATAATGACATTTAGTAAATGGGCTTGACTCACTTTGTTTGCTAAAACTGATTCAATTCCATTCAATAATGATTAGTAAAAAAAATAGTTCCTGCCCTTGAGGTGAACACAATTTTCTCATTACATGGGAATTTCATAACTAAGTGTAAGTTTTGACAAATTAGAGTTTAAGAGAAGTGTCTGTTCTATTTCATTATTTATCCTCAGTGAGCACAAAATACACCAAGTGGTAAAATAGAAGCCTTTGCAAATTTCCTCTTTTATTCACTACTTAATAAGTTATAAATGCATCTATAACAATAAACATTTTACTGTTTAAAGCCTCACAGTGATAGTTAACAGTGATTAGAACTTACTGAAAAGATATGCTAAAGAAAAGATATGCTAAAGAAGAGAGAAATGTTTTTTTGTTTTTGTTTTTGTTTTTTTTTTTTAAAGAATGTCTGACTGTGCATGTGACATTACTGGAAGACAAATCTGGCAGGAGGAAGAACGGGCATTGACCACTGCATCTATCATCTACAGCTCGTAAGTTTTTCAAGACTGTGCACCAGAGAAGCCACTAAAATCAAATCAAATATTCCCTGACTGATACAACTACCTACCACCACCCTCCATCACTATGTAAATAGAAGCTACATTTACTGAGTATTTTCTAGGTGTTTGACACTCTCCATTCCCCAACATCCCTGTTTAGAAAAAAAAAAAAAGATACCAATAGTCTTCTTTTTTAAAAAATTTTATTTTATTTATTTATTTGACAGACGGAGATTACAAGTAGGCAGAGAGGCAGGCAGAGAGAGAGAGAGAGAGAGAGAGAGAGAGAGGAGGAAGCAGGCTCCCCACTGAGCAGAGAGCCCGACGCGGGGCTCAATCCCAGGACCTGGGATCATGACCTGAGCCGAAGGCAGAGGCTTTCACCCACTGAGCCACCCAGGCGCCCCAATAGTCTTCTTTTAAAGATGAGAAAACTAAGTCTCGGAGAGGTTAAACAATTATTCCAGATAAGCACACATGTGTCTGTGTCCACACACAACACACACCACCACTACGATTACCACACTCTCACCCAGGTAGTACATAGGAAAGTCAGGATAAGAACTGAGACCTGCCTGTCTACCCAAAGCCTGTGCTCATTCCAGTTGTTCATACTGCTTACTCATTATTTCCCCCAAATCAAACTGATGCAACAAGCAGGTTCTACATTGACAGACAGAGCTGTATCATGCAGAAAATAACCCTAGGATCAGAGAGCTGGGAGGTAGTTTCTTGGAATCTGATTAAGAGAACTAAAAATTTCTCTGGGTAACATTCTTCTTCTTTTTTTTTTTAATTTATTTGAGAGAGAGAAAGAGTGAGAGAGAGAAAGCATGGGATGGGGGAGGGTTAGAGGGAGAAGCAGACTCCCTGCTGAACAGGGAGCCTAATGTGGGACTCAATCCCGGGACTCTGGGATCATGACCTGAGCCGAGGGCAGATGCTTAACTGACTGACCTACCCAGGCACCCCGGGTAGCATTCTTCTGATACCACATAGAAACTGTCTCTGGCTTCATCTAGAGATGGCACTCTGAATTAATTACAGATTGCTCAGGAGGGGTCAAGACTGCATCTTGATTCTGATGAAAGAGAATATAAAGTTTTGTGATTAAATAAACTGCTATAATTTGAAATTATAAGTTCCTTGGTAAATTTCTCCCTCAGGGGCTACATTTCCACACTTGACAACAGTTCACCATCCAAGTGATTTTGCTCGTCTCAGAAGTCCTACTTAGAAAGGTTGTAGAGACCTATCCAGGAATGCTGTGCTGTGACAGTAGGTTCTCTACTCTCAGAACAATGTTACCACAAAAATCTCTCTCTCTACTCTTTTAGGTAAAATCTCCTTGGGGGAAAATAAAGAATACACATGAATTTTGCAGAAATGAGCCAAGAAGTTACGACCCAAAGGGACTCATGTAGATTTATCTGTTTGTGCCTGTCCTAAACGTTCTCCTTCACCCAGGTGGTTTTGAAAAAGTCCCCATCATGGAATAGCTTTGCTGGAACCAAAAGTTCTACTTATGTAGAAGCTCAAGCATATGTTGATTAAGTGTGGTGATGACATTCAAAAGGCTATCCTGTAATAAGAAAAAAATTCTTATAAGTCAGCTACTGAAAATTGTTGCCAGAATCATTATCTCAAAAATGACATATAATTTCACATTTGTCCCTGACATTTACTGTGAGCATCTCAAAAATACTTTCCTCTCAGCTGATTGTCTCAGTTTGTTAGACTAAAAAAGATTTCGTCTAATGAGGCAGAATATCATAAATATTTGGATGCCAACTCTTTCAGATGTTATATAAAAATATGACATGGAGGGGCACCTGGGTGGCTCAGTGCATTAAGCCTCTGCCCTCAGCTTAGGTCATGATCCCAGGGTCCTGGGATCGAGCCCCGCATCGGGCTCTCTGCTCTGCGGGGAGCATGCTTCCCCCTCTCTCTCTGCCTGCCTCTCTGCCTACTTGTGATCTCTGTTAAATAAGTAAATAAAATCTTTAAAAAATATATGACATGGAATACATAAATCTTTGCCACTTAAATAGGAAGAAGATAAAATTTAAATTCAAGAAGTTTAGGGGCACCTGGGTGGCTCAGTGGGTTAAATTCAAGAAGTTTAAAGTTCAATTAAGAAAGAGAGATTTTTTGGGCAGAGGATCTGAATAGACATCTTCCCAAAGAAGGCCATCCATATGGCCAACAGACACATGAGAAGATGCTCACCATCACACAACATCAGGAAAATGCAAATCAAAACCACAATGAGATCTCACCTCACACCTGTCAGAACTGCTAGAATCAAAAAGACAAGAAATAACAGGAGTTGGTGAGGAGGTGGAGAATAGGGAACCCTGGTGCACTATTGGTGAAATGTAAATTGGTGCAGCCGCTGTGGAAAACAATCTGGAGGTCCCTCAAAAAATTAAAAATTGAAATATCATATGATTCTGTAATTCCACTACTGGGTATTTGCCCAAAGACTACAAAAACACTAATTCAAAGGAATACATGCATCCCTATGTCTAGAGCAGCATTATTTACAATAGCCAAGATATGGAAGCAACCCAAGTGACCACAGATAGATGAATGGATAAAGAAGATATGGTATGTATACAATGGAATATTACTCAGCCATAAGAAAGAATGCAATCTTGTCATTTGTGACAACAGAGATGGACCTAGATGGTAGAATGTTCAGTGAAATAAGTCAGTCAGAAAAAGAAAAATACTGTATGATTTCAGTCATATGTGGAATCTAAAAAAACAAAAGAATAAACAAACAAAAAGTAGAATCAGACCTATAAATACAGAAAACAAACTGGTGGTTGGAGGGGAGGGGGATGGGCAAAATGAGTGGAGAGTGGGAGATAAAGTCTTCCAGGCATAGAGTGAAGAAGTCACAGGAATAGAAAGTGCAGCATAGGGAATACAGTCAATGCTATTGTAACATTGTGTGGTGACAGATGGCAGCTACCATTCCAGGGAGCACAGCATAACATATAGAGTGGTTGAATCACCATTGTACGCCTAAAACTAACGTGATCCTGTGTGTCAGCTGTACTTAAAAAAATGAAAGAGCTATTTTTTTTAGATTTGTATTTATTTATTTGCAAGAAAGAGAGAGAGAGAGAGAGCACAAGCAGCAGGATCAGCAGGCAGAGGGAGAAGCAGGCTCCCCACTGAGCAGGGAGCCTGATGTAGGACTTGATTCCAGGACCCCAGGACCATGACCTGAGTTGAAGGCAGACGCTTAACCAACTGAGCCACCCAGGCATCCCTGAAAGAGCTATTCTGATTCAGATACCATGTTACTGATACTTAAATCAGAAGTATTACAAATCAGCATCAACAAAACTTCAAGCTAAAATTTGCTTAAAGGGAAACTGGCAAGAAAGAGGTATACTTTCCTGTTCTAATAGAGCCCAAAGTGTGGGGATAGGACAATGCCTAGGGAGCTTGGACATTCCAGGTTACTTGAAAGACATATTTCCTAGAGGAGGAAGCAGTCTCATTTACTTTAGCTTATGAAATATACTATAAAAGCCTTCCATTTTATTATCTCTAATATCATGCTAGCCCCAAATCTTGATAATGGCTTTCTAGATGTATCCATTTTATTTATTTGTTTATTTATTTATTAAGTCAGTTGTTTAAGAGGGTGGGAGAGAATGAGAAGGCGGAGTGGCAGAGGGAGGAGAAGCAGACTCCCCGCTGAGCAGGGAGCCTGATGCAGGGCTGGATCCCAAGACCCTGAGATCATATCCTGAACCAAAGTCAGACCCTTAACAGACTGAGCCACCCAGGTGCCCCTAGATCTATCTATCTTTCTAAGGATAGGGGAGAGAGACTATAATTTAATGAGCTGCCTTTGTGGATTATGTAACTGTCTCCCAGGAGTTGTAGTCTGAAAAACATTTTCCAGGATTCAGCCTTCCCAGAGGGGACGGACAATGTTGAGTCTGTGCCTGCATGGTTAAATGAGTACTCCCCTAAGGAAGATGAACCAAAAGGCCGCATTAATCTGAGAGATACTACCACTCACTGGCTAGTGCATAGCATGACATAGAGACTGCATGGTATTCTTTCTGTGGTTTATGCACTCTCCTAACCTTTTTTTGTTAATCAGATCTGAAACGGATATGTACGCAAAGCAAGGGAGGTGGCAGTGAGAAAGTAAGGGGATCCCACTACATGGGAAAGAGATGTTAAACATGAGAAAGAAAAGAGAAAAAAGGTGAACGTAGTTCAGCTTTCCAGTCTTTGGTGATCCCAAAATGCTTCATCTTTGTCAACAGTCTTGTGGGAGATGGGTGGCCCTTATCCTTGGCTTCATATCAGAAACCCTAGGGAAGCTTTTAAAAATCCCCATACCCAAAGGGTGCCTGGGTGGCTCAGTCTGTCAAGCATCTGACTTTAGCTCAGGTCATGACTTTGGGTCCTGGGATCGAGCCCCACATTGGGCTCAACTCTCAGTGGGGAGTCTGCTTGTCCTTCTCTCTCTCTCTCTCTCTCTCCCTCTGCCCCTCCCCCTCCTTGTACTTTGTTCCTCTGTCTCATTCTTGTCTTTGGTCACGTGGCCAAGTCTTCCTCATCCCTTAAAACTGCTTAGAGGTCATTTCCTTGAAGCTTCCCTGAATCCTCTGTAAGGGTAAGTGCCTCCTTCTGGTTTTCCCATAGCACACAGAACATCTTTTTAACATGATAAAATATTGTCTTGAAATTATTTGGTTGTCCCAGTCTTCCCTGACAAAGTTTGTGAAGTTCGTGAAGGGGTTGGATAGGATCATTGTCTAAACTCTTCCACACTTAATCACCATTTGGAATACGGTACTAGGTCAATAATATGGGCAGAATTATGTATTGAATTTTATCTGTATAAATACAATTTATAGGTGAGCAAGTCATATACCTCTACTCCTCAGTGAAGAAGAAAGGCCATTATTGTATCTTAGCAACCCTGAGAAAGTATGTAGCACATAATACACCCGAGTGAAAAAAAATTATTATACTGGAGGAGAGAATTGTGTTAAATTTAGTTCATTGAAACAGAACACGTTAGGGCAGTGAATCTTTGAGAAACGACTGGAGAAACAGATCAGATAGCAAGGAGGTGTCTTTGGGCTTACAGTTGTTTGGCCACAACAATGAAGCACGTGAAGAACCCAGCTGTGATCCAACCAAAGTATAATATCAGGCGTCCGGCTGAACCACCAAGTCTCTGGAACTCCTCACATTACTGTCATTATAAAAAGGAAAGTCACGTGTATATAAGGTAAACACAAATCAGGGATGGAGCAACTGGTGGTCTGACCAACTGGACCTTTGGAGGAGGGACAGAAGCGTGGTTTGGAGGGATGTTGTAGCAGAGAGCAGTGCCCCCAGTCATTGCCCCTTAGCCCTCACCTCTACCTACAGAATCCTGTTTACTAGGAATACTCACAAGTCTGTGCCCGAAGACTTTCTTGGATCACAAGAGCATGGGGTGCCTGTACACAGAACAAGTCCCAAGTGCCAGAGAGTTAGTGCCCTCGAAATAGTCCTCAACCAGTGAGCAATAGGGACCTGGTGTATACATACCCCAGCTTCCCAATCTCTTGACTGGATAATTCTGGGGTTATACACTGTTTCTTACAATTACCCACAATGGTAACTGACTTAATGACACTGTCTTTTTGGCTTCCTTTCCTTCCCTGGATAACTTCTCCAATCCTCCTGGGTTTCCAAGACCATATTGTAAAGAAATGACTTGCTCTCGAATTCTTATTTCAGGGTCTGTTCTGGAGGAGCCCAAATCAAGGTGGGTGTGTATGGTGGGCAAAGGATGAGCAAAAAGGGATGACTGTGAGAAAAAAGTAGAAGTTTCTAGCTGAAGACATGTTTGACAGCTCCAAATCTCATGTTGCTCCCAATGATATGGTCACAGCCCAAGTAAACACCCTTGTGAATCTGCTATGCTTGCCATATTCTCCAGTGTGAGGACAGAAATGCTGCTAAGAAACAAAGCATCACCCCTCATTTATTTTTTACTGAACAGCGTGAATTTTAACTTCAAAGTTCCATTTTTCCTTTGTTTTTTTAGGGGACATTGTTGACGTCCTACCCAGATCCACTCAGATCACTTGTACCAGCTCTGAGTGCTTTCCTGCTAATGACTTGCACCTATGGCCTTCAAAGATTTGCCCTTTAGCACAGGGGCCTAGATACGCTTTGGAGTGTGTCTCCTCTGACCCCCATGGTGGGAGCTATCAAATAAAATACAGAACTTTCAGTTAAATTTTAATTTCAGATAAACAATGAATACTTTTTAGTATAAAAATATACTAATATTTATAGAGTATATAAATGAAAGTAATATTTCATCGAGTTAACTTATTTACTTATTTTGAAAAGATTTTATTTATTTGACATAGAGAGAGCTAGCACTAACAGGGGGAGTAGCAGGCAGAGGGAGAGGGAGAAGCAGGCTTCCCATAGAGCAGGGAACCTGATGCGGGGCTCGACCCCAGGACCCTGCAATCGTGACCTGAACTGAAGGCAGCCACTGAACCGACCGAGCCACCCAGGCACTCCAGATGTCACTTTTTTAAAAAGTAGTTTATCTGAAATTTAGGTTTACCTGGGCATCCATCCTGTACATTTATTCACTAAATCTGGAAACCCTCTCCACAAGAATCCACAGTCAATGGCTAATTGGTATAGGAGTGCAATGGTCCAGCTCCTCGAAATGGAAAAACTCAGAGACACAATTTAGGATCCAGAATCCCTTGTAGGATCAAGCTGAGTTTTCACATTCAGACCTCATCTGAGATGGCACATTGCTTGGGTTCTTTCCTTTCTTTATTCTGCTTCCATTCCTCCTATACTGGTTTCTCCTGGAATCATTTCATTAATAAACCACTCACTTACAAATCCTTGTCTGAGGGTATGGTTCTGGGTGAGCATGACTTCAGGCAGATATCTCACAAATCAGACCACATTAACAACTCATCACAATGTAAAAGGGATTAGGTATCCCTGCCCTGAAGAACATTCTGTTTAACAACTATAGCTTAATGCATATTCTTTTTATTTTTTCAAAAGTCTCCTATGCCTCATCTGTCAAGTCCCTAGCAACAAGGGAAGAACAATTTGCCATGTTCTTTTGGGAGGCTGCTGGGCCTTGCCTAACCCATTCATACTTTCCCCTGCTTTCCAACTGCTGAAAAGAAAGTCAACCAGGCATCTGGTAAAACATCGTTTCCACTCTGGTAAGATAAGAGTTTCAAACAAGAATGCCCAAGGCCAGCTGCTCCTGAAAAAGAGCAATGAACTATGAAAAAGTAGGCATTATGAAGGGGAAAGGGGAATTCATTGCTAAACTGGGTCAGGTACGAGACCAAAGAGACTGGGCTCTTAGACTTTCTTCAGAGAAATTTGCTGTTCCGTCTTCGAAAATGAGTTACCGGGGAGAAGGTAGTTTTGCTTGCAAAACCTAAGGAGAACAGAAAGTCTGCCAGTTTTGCTATTTGCCTTTGCAGAATTACTGCAGCTTCAAGCAAACAAAAAGGAGCTAACGTCTTTTGGTGATAAGAGTTGAGAAAAGATGGGCTACTTCCTGCCCAACTTTCTAAGGAATAATTTTGGGATGACGTAGCTCATCTCACTGTGGCAGTCCATTAATGAGTCATCACTTTGATAAATGCACGTTCTAGGAAAAGAACATTTTGCTCTACTGATGTCCCAAACAGCTGTTTTTTTTCTCTTTCTTAATGGGAAAACATTGTTCTTGACATGCTGAAGCCAAACCATCCCTGACTACTACATTTCTGATCTTCTAGAAACCATTTCAGGTTTAAAGATCAATCTATTTCGCCTCCTTTCAGTTTACAACAAGAACAAGAAAATCCTGGGTCAGTGCACCAGAAACATGTCCATATGGCTTTATAATTTAATGATTATTTATACCCAGCCGTGGATAACACCCAAGAAATAAACCCAGGCAGGTAGATTCTGGAAGAACAGCAAAAGCACTGTGATACTAGAGATCATGCCCCTTATTCTTGTTGAGTAACCTAAAGACTAATTAATTTAAAATGGAATAACCTGTTGGTTGAATCAAGAGATTTTTTTTTACAAGTTTTTTTTTTTTTTTAACGGGAATCCTATCTTTCCTCTTTTTATAGATATTGTCCTTCTGAAATGGTAGCTGTAATTCCAGAAGGGTAAGTGCTTTCCTGAATTCATTACCAACATGGCTCATCCATGGAGTCCCCAAGAGGCTGGGCAAAAATAGCAACACTAACCTAGTTGCTTATCATCTCTAAATAATTTGGAGCGTGTCTGAGACTCAGGAGTTCAACAACAACCAAAAACAAAAACGAGAATTTGATAGAAAGAATCTGTGGAAATTGGCATGAGGCTACCCTAAGGTCAGTCAAAGGAAACTATTTCAAAGACAAAAGCAACCAGGGTTTGAATTTCTTTTTTTTTTTTTAATCATCGAAGAAGTATATCTATATTCTTGAAAATTTTAAAAATACTGAATATCGTGACGATCTTCTGATAGTGGATGATAAAGGATTTATCTCCTACTTCTCTATTTTTTTTCTGAGTGGTTTTACATAAAGGGCACTACTTTGAAACAATGCTATAGAGAAAAAAGCAGCAGGTATGGAGAGTAACCATGGGGGGTGAAAATGAATAGTAAAAAGAGGGTCCTCTCTATGGGGATTTGGTGTTCCATATTCTAAAATGAATTAAAAGGGAGAATTCAATTCTGCTTGTGTAACCCAAGAAGGCTTCACTCCCTGGCTTTGCAGAATTACTGCAGCTCCAAGAAAAAAAAAAAGGTAGTTAACATTTGGACAAACCAGTGAAACATGAGGATAGATGTTTTTTTTCTCCTCATGGCTTCTGATAATGTATTCATCACAAAAATAAGCCTTGGCTTATGCCCTGAGAGGATAAAGAAAATCCAGCCGGATATGAGATGACTATGCTCTTGGCTACCCTTTCATTTTCCTTTTCTTGACAAGGTGAAAACTCTGTGTATAGGAAATTCTCCACTGGCCCCATTGTTAATGAGTTAGAAGAGGTGGAAATAGAAAGAAGTGGAATTTATGGGAATTCTCTGGAGCAGTTCAACTGATGAAATTATTATCAATTTTTTAAAAACTGCAAGGAATATATATATCCCTCAGAGATTTCTTTTTCAGAAACTTAAACAGAAAGATCACGAACTCAAGGAGCAGAATTTATTTTTCCTGTTTATCTCCATTCGAACCACAGCCTTAAGCGCCAGAATATCAAGTCTCATCCTTACAGGTAACACAGAAGATTTTGAGAGCTGTAATTCCAGAAGGGTAAGTGCTTTCCATTTCAATTAAAAAAATGTCCTCCTGTCTTTTCATATTATGCTGGGAGTCCTCCAAGATGTAATACTTTATAGGTACCTAGAAGCACCATTTGAATGGAAATACATTAATTTTCTTCTCAGGCTCTACCACTGCCTAATCTGTATGCGCCTTACCTGTCTGAACCAGGGACTGACTTTAAACTCCGAAAGTTCTGGCTGTCTAGGTCCAAGCTGTAGCTCCGCCCACTTTCCGTTTTTGGAGTCATGATCTCTCCCCTGGTTGCTGATCTGAACTTGCTCAGAAGAAATCTGAAATTACATAAATAGGTCTATACTTAAAAAGTAACATAAGAGAAAAGGCATTTTAAGATATCCTTTCAAGAATACCGTTTCTTAAAAAAAAATACCATTTCTAATATTTTCAACAGTAAATAATTCTTCAATAAAACGGCCTTTGGCCTGAGAGCTCCTGGGGTGTCCCCAGTGCCTCTGCAAGTACACTGTCAAGGGTGAGTATAGAGGAAGTTATCACATTGTCCCAAGGCCTTACCACTTGCTGGTAGACCAGGCCTCCATCCCTGCAAGGAAAAAGACCATCAGCTTTCGAACTCCCCACTGTCACCTGAGAATGGAGAAACATGGCCTGGGTTGAGCCTATGTTCAGCGATGCTAAGGACAGGGAGCCTGGACTCCCCTTGCTCAGAGAGGGGAGCTAAAATGATTCTCTGGGACAAACTGAGGTGGCCACAGATTAGCTTACAGCTCCGTGAAAATAGCAGCTCTGCCCTGCTGGTTTCCTGACAGCTCCCTGAGCTGAGAGTGATGCCTGGCACCCACGAGAACCCAATCAATTCTTGCGGAATGAATGACTAAACCCAGGTGGTGGAAACCATCTTTCTGTCTTTCATGACATTTCTCCCCGTGGGAGTGAAGTTTGAACAATGGAGTGTCTCATGTACGATGAGATCTGACTCTGTTGCCATTTTACTAACTTATTTAGAACTTGAGCAAAAATAGCTTTTCAGGAACTGAGATTTGAGTCATGATCCAAGCTACCGAATGCCCAAAACCTAGGGGTTTTCAAATATACTTTAATAAAGAACCAAAGCTATCTTCTTGTTGTGACAGCATTGGGAAAAGCCAGTTATTTTATCTTATATTCTAGTTTTCTAGGTGTACTCCAAAGGTAGGGGGATAATCTTAAGAAAAGCTGCCAAGATGCCTCTGTTTCAATGATATATCAAGAGTGTCTTGTCAAAGTGTCAGAAGCTTCAATCTAATGGGAAAATTACATATTTTGGTGAAAATGACACTTAATATACTATCAGTCTGGGCTGCTCTGAGCCCCCTTACACGTGACCCCACATCCATTCTTCTCCTTAAGCTGTTTGTTCCAAGTGGAATCACTCTTACCCATGTTTGGCTATCCTGGATCCCTGCCCATCTTTCCAGGTCCTCATCTAGTCACACTTACAATTTGATGTCATTCCCAATGGCCTCCGTGACCTCCCGCCACTGATTAGCTAAGCTTCTTCTTTAAGATTTACTTAATTATTTATCGCATTATGATCTCTCTTGTAGGGAAGGAACACCTCATTTCCATTTAGAAAGGCTTTCAGGTAGCTCATATTGTCATCTTACATTTTCCCGAACTTCCTCTATACAGATTAACTTTCCAGGCGTGAACCTTTTCTACCCAACTAGCTGTTACAGTTATTGAAGACAGTTCCATTAGATCTCAGTTCTGAGTTCCCCCAGGGCACGGTCCGGTGCTGTGACTGTTTTAAATTCAGAGCGCCTACACTTCATTGTGCTGGTGGGCTACTTCTTGTCTCCCGGCTCCAAGTTCATCACTCTGTGACCTATGCAGCGAAGCCTGGGCTAACATCTGCAAATTACGGCTCCTGCAAGCACTTGTGTGCTCTGCGTGGCTTGTTCAATCAAGCCGTTGATTGTTTTTGATGAGCCAGGCTGGAATTTCCATGCCAGAAATTGTAGCATGAAAAGAAAGAAAAAAAGAAAGAAAAAAGCCACAGGTCCAGTGCTGAGGGAACTCACAGTTAAGTACGTCCTGGGACGACTGTAATGGGAATGAGATTGAAAGGTAGGATTGGGTCATATAATGGAAATCTCTGAATGTCATGTTTTAAGGAGCTGGAATGAACTCTCAGTTTTTCTAAGAGGAGTGAGGGCGTGGTGTCAGACTACCAGGTAAGGAGGGATATGCAGGCACAAGGCCTTGTGGGAACGCTGAAGGGCGATGAATGAATTCAACCTGGGAGGAAGGACCCATCCATGGGGTGGGATGTACAGTTGGTCGCTCCAGGCTCTCTCTCACATTCATCCCCGCTAATTAATCAAGACGTGGTTAGTCACGAGTGTCTGAGCTACAGGACATTTAGGTTTCATTCCCACTCAGAGTTCGTGATTCAAAGAACAAAAACCAAACCAAACCAGACTTTCTCTGGAGCCAGAGAAAGGCTCAGATACTAGTAATCACTCATGCTGCTTCCCGCTGAGAGAACAAAACACCGCTACCTAGAGAGAATCATGCACTGACTCAGCAGGTGTTAGAACCCTCACTACCTAAGCCACAAAACAGACCAACAGTTGCCTGAGGAAAAAAGACCAGCGAAATGCAGAGCTGGGAGGCAGAAGTTGGCCTTTTGGTCCTTTCCACCTGCATTTTTGGGGGTCTCTTTCCTCCCCTGAGGAAACCCCTATACCCCTGGTTTCCTAGTGCCTCTCTGAATTGTGCTCCTCTATGTGCCTCCCATTCTCATTTCTGGTACTTGAAACATATCTTTTATGAATTAATGAGGTAGCCAAATGGGATTTCTTCCTTAAGGAAGCCCACATTTTAAACAGGGGACATGATGTTTTAAGCCCCATTAATCAGTCTTTCATTTGGTTATTTCCTGTATCAGCACTCAGGTTGCAGGTTGGGTGGCGACATTCTACAACCAAGCCAGTTGTCATGTCTTTATAGACAAGACTGGTCCTGACAGGAAAGCTTCTACCTCGAAGTAATGAGGACCATTCTGGGCAGGACCAGATACGTTAAATGAAATAAAAACTTTTACAGGTTCAGGTCCAAGGGGAAATTTAATTATCTAAGACCAAAAGTAAGTAAGACTGCATTTCCTGAGGGGAATGATCGGAGAACATTGCCTTGGTTGGGTATGACGACCTTCTCTGTGTCACTGAAATGATATCCAACTTGAAAAAACCATGGAGTCTTTATTTCAGAGGTTTCTGGAATAAAGATCAACTATTCCTTTGGAAAAGGTGTGTCTTACCCTTTTTTCCTGGGTCCATCACGACTGGCCTTTTGCCCGGAAGAAGGTGAAGTATCTGCCTTTTCTCGGTCCTGGCGGGATTGCTCTTGACTTTGTGTTTCTTCAGTTCCTCGTTAAAAACAATCAGAAGACAAATTTCCATACAAAATGGCCAGAAATGAGAGCAATTTTCTATTCTTCATTCACTTTCCTACGTTAGCATGGGACAAAGAAGTCTATAATAATTGGCGATGACATTGCCATCCTGTTTCCTAGTCACACAGTTATTTCTAATCTGCTGAGTGCTCTAGAGTTAGATGAAGATGACGATCAGGACTCATCTGTGGGAGGTTTGCTGAGGTAAGCTTTCTAGGGATGACTATGATGGAGGAAGGATGTATCACCCCCTCTACAGATATTTTTAGGGTAAAGGAGGCTGGGTTCATGAGAAATCAAAATCCCTAGAGACGGGATTATAGAAACAATACCTGATTTCTGAGCACATAAACCAGATTTCCTGTGAGGGTGAGCTGCTTGTCGACACCTCATGGCTTGAGGGAGTCTACATTCTGAAAGGGGCTGAGGTTTGGGTGGGGAAAGCAGCCAGAGCTAACTGCTTCACTCTAGCTCTACTCCATCCTATCCTCCTGTGGCATCAGAATTGATCTTACCCATGTGGGAAAGCCCTTCCTTGCTGGGGCCACATCTAAAAGTGACAGTGAAATCAGTCCCAAGTCTCCCAGCTCTACTTTCCGGACTTAAAAACAAGGGCATTTGTCTCTGGATATGAAAGATGAGACACCCTAGGAACTAAAGGGTATTCATTCGACCCCAGGCATTGTAACAACCAGAAACACCCCCTTTCATTTCTAAATGCTCCTCTGGCTTGAGGGAGGAGGCACGGTGCACAGTACCATCTCTTGGTTGAGAACCACTGGATTAGTAAAAGGAACATGTAAAAGATATTTTATGGAAATACATCGTGTTGAAAAAATCAAGGATTGCTTTCACAATGTGAATCATTTAGTTCATCTGTTTTATGTTACTTTCTTAAATGTCTAGGAAAATACTGGAAATGCATTCAGGGAAAGAACTATCTATGATGAAGATAAATGCCTCCTTTGAAAATCACAGTGTGTCAGATATATGGAAAATCACTGTGGATTTTATTTTCTACTGACTTCCTCTTCCCTTGTATGAATTGCAGATTTATATTTCATGCTACTGAGTTTTGAAATGACCTAAGGGATTCAGGAAATTCAACTATGTTCATTTGCAACATATATAGGGAAATTATGGAGCCCACCAAAATGAAGAGTAAGACAGTTTCAAAACCAAATAATTGCTTTAATTACCTGGACTTCTTCTTAAGATGGACTGTCGGACTATATCAGTGCCCAGAACGTTGACTTGCTTGAACCGCTTTGCCTTTTCTTCAAAAAACCATTCACCAGTTATAATCCTTAGCTGTCTGCTCAAGGGAAAAGGGGAGACCACTAAAATTGAGTTATTTAGCCAAATCATTAACTCTCAAAAATCCCTAATTGAGTAAAAACTAGCCAGTCATTTACAAAGTCTATCTAAATGTCTTGAGTATTTCAGTCATTACGATGGCTACTATTACTTGAATATATACTATATACCAGTTACTTGCTAATAGCTCTTCATACTTCATATGTTTTTATCTACATAACAACCCCATGTAAACATTATTATCCTCATTTTATAGATGAGGAAATTGACATTCAGAGCAATAAAATGACATGTCTCATATCACATAGCTGGTAAGTAAGTAATAGAGCCAGGATCCCATCCCAAGCAGCCTGGTCTAGGGCTCAAATTGTTAACACTATATTCATGGGCAAATACTCTTCAGTGGAAACCATAGGGAAAGAATGAAGGTTTTGAATTACAAAGGGACTAAAGTTAGAACTCTGCTTTAGAACGATACCTTGATGTAATATGATGACTGGCTTAAAGAGCAAAGGGAACAAAGAGACAGGTTTGGCCAGGGCAGTCGTCTAGAAGAGAGGTAAGACCCATGCTGGGGCAATGGCAAGACTTACAGAAATGAGATCAATTAAAAATATAGGATGTAGAAGGGCCTGCTTGGATTTCATAATCAACTGAATGTTGAAGGTGGAAAAGAAGATCTTTGAACAACCATGTCCATTTTTAGAAGCCCTGCCTGCAATGACTACACAAACCCTTTACCCCAGTTGCACAGGCCCATTTACCATTCTCTGAACATGGCTTGTAGAAGTGTTGGTACAGCAGTGTTCAACTGCCACCATCTGAACACTTCCTCCCAAGGACCATAGTGGGAATGAGGTTGAAAGTTAGGATTGGGTCATATAATGGAAATCTCTGAATGTCATGTTAAGGAGTTGGAATGAACTCTCAGTTTTTCTAAAGCTCAGGCTGGATGCATCTCTGGGTCATTATATGGACAAAGGAGAAACCAGACACAGGCCAATTAGGAAGTTATTGCAACAGATAGAATAGGAAATGATGAAGATGTCTATCAGGGATGGGGGTAAGGGGTGCAAACAAAGATACAGATTCTTGGGTCACTGAGAATCAGCAAGATTGGTGACAAGTCATGGGGTGCCTGGGTGGCTCAGTGGGTTAAGCCTCTGCCTTTGGCTCAGGTCATGATCACAGGGTCCCAGGATCGAACCCCACATTGGGTTCTCTGCTCAGCGGGGAGCCTGCTTCCTCCTCTCTCTCTGCCTGCCTTTCTGCCTGCTTGGGATCTCTCTCTCTCTCTCTCCATCAAATAAAAAATCTTAAAAAAAAAATTGGTGACAGGTCAGACATGGTGGCTGAAGAAAGCAGCTGAGAATCAACTAGAGGTTTCTAGCCCTAAGAATCATATGCATATGATTCAGTAACTAAGTGGACTTAAAAATTAATAATTGGATCCTAAATTTTAAAAAACCACCCCAGGAAAATATGTCAATATGTTCCTTACCAGCAATTATAAAAGACAAAATCAAATTATATATGAGGGACACCTGGGTGGCTCAGTGGGTTAAGCCTCTGCCTTCAGCTCAGGTCATGATCACAGGATCCTGGGATCAAGCCCCACATTGGGCTCTCTGCTCAGTGGGGAGCCTGCTTCCCCCCACCCTCTGCCTGCCTCTCTGCCTACTTGTGATCTCTCTCTCTCTCTCTCTGTGTCAAATAAATAAAATCTAAAAAAATTAAATTGTATATGAAATACAGTTCCACTAGTTGGGGGGGGGGAGTGAAAACGTTACCCTTGGAGCAAATTATTCATTGAAAGGAAAGACCATAGCATGTATATTTCAGATTTATTCCCAAGCAGCTAGATCATCTGTTAAGAAGCAAGGGCTACTGGATTAGCTACAAACTACCTCCAGTATATTTATGGAATATATCAAATCTGAGAGGATCTAATCTCCCAACACAAAATGCTTGGATAGGATAAATTATTTCTGGATACATCTCTAGTGCTCCACAGACATATATCATTACTTATGTTGGAAACAGAGGTGGTAATCATACTAGCCTGAATTCTAAAACATGTCTCTTCAAGGTTCCTGTCCCCTTGTTATTCCCCCAAATGCTTGGTACTGCTGATCACATGTCGTTAGCAGAATTAAATTTACAAATCAGCTGACCTTAAAATAGAAAGATTGTCCTAGATGATCTAGGTGGACCCAAAGTAATCCTAAAGCCCTTAAAATCAGGATGAACAGGAGGAAGTCAGATCTGTGAGGCTTCAAAGCTATGGAATAGGAAGTCAGATTCCAAATATGAGAAAGATCCAACACACTAAGAAGGTTCTGAGATATTGACATCAACAGGTAAGGACCAGAGAGAAAGGATTTTAGAGCTAAAGCTGACTCTTAGCTAACAACAAACAAGGACACAGGAGCCTCATTCCTATGGCCATCAGGTATCAGATTCTGTCTAAAAAGAGAACTTGGAAGTCAAATCTCTGTAAAGCCTTCCAACAGGATCTCAGCCTGTCAACACCTTGATCTCAGCCTTGTGAACCTTGACTAAAGAAACAGACCCAGCCAACCCAGGTTTCTGAGCTACAGAACTAGGCGATAATCTACTGGCACTGTTTGAAACTGCTAAATTTGTTATGATGGCAAGAAAAAGGAAAACAGTACTCAAACGTAGAAACATATTTGTTCTAATAGTCAACCCAGGAAATGATGTGCCCACGTTGTGATAAAATAAATACAGAGAATTCAGGAGACCAATAGGGCAGAGGTTGGCCAACAATGGTGTGTGGACAAAATTCATCCCCACTACATGTTTTGTATGGTCTGGGAGCTAGGAGTGGTTTTTATATTTTTTTAGTGGTTGGGGAAAAAATATCAAAAGAACAGTATTTCATGACATATGAAAATTATATGAATTCTATTCAAAATTAAGGATCTGTAAGTCAAGTTTTATTGGAATATAGCCATGCTCATTTGTTTATATATTATCTCTGGCTGCTTTTCCACTATAAATGCAAGGTTGAGTATTTTTAGCAGAGACTGCATGGCCTTCAAACTCTACAATATTTATGCTCTGAAATTTTAGTTTTTAAAAATTTGCCAACCTCTGCAAAAGGACAGAGTTTACACACAAAGAAAAAAACAAGGGAAATAATATAAATCAGTGATTGAAAACGACCCAATAGTGGCATACCAAAATCGCACTTGTGGTTTTTGTTTGTTTTGTTTTTTTAATCTTTCTGGGATATGGGGTGAGCTGGATAGCACACCAACAGCAGTTTCATATGTGACAGTGAAAAGTGGGTCACCACCTCTCTACATGTCCCAGGAAATGGTCCTCCATATCGTCTTTACAATATATGCCTAGAGCCGCTGCCAACACTGAACACAAATAAGATCTTCTCAGAATTGTTAGTCATTACCTCTTGCTATCCTTGTAAAAACAATAACTATAATCCTTGTATTTGCTCAACTCAGATGGGCACTTGAGTCATTTGTCATTTCAGAGCTCTGGAAAACATCAGAACAAGCTCTTAGGAGTGTGCCTTTGCCATGTTCTCTGATCCTAGAGATAGATGGGAGTCTTGCTGGAAGAATGGGGAACTGATACGGAGGGAGTGTATACCATGTACCAAGGAATGTGCTAGGCACTTAATACAGATCTCGAATCCTTACTCTAAGCCATGAAGTAGTTATTATTAATCTCTCTTTTAGATGAGAAAACCAAAGCTGACAAGGGTTTAATAACTTGCCAAAGGTATAAAGGTATTATGACAGAAATGGGATTTATACTGAAAGCTCATACTCTTTTTACATTTGGCTAAACTGCCAGAAAAGAACACATAGGTGCCAGCTACAAGGCTTTAAACAAAGATGAAAACATAGAGAAGTGAAGGAATAATACATAGCATTTCATATGATGGGCTATGATTACACACAGGTGTGCATACACACATCCACACATGGACCCTAGGGATAGAGTGAGAGGATATAAAGGGGGGTGAAAGAGGAAAGAAAATAAACATGACACCTACTGTGAAGTTTATATCCCTCTCTGTCACATCATCTAATATTCGAAAAATACAAGGCTTGGACTATATTTGGTGTTTCCCCTAGAACATACTCTAAAGAATGAGTTTGACTGAAACTAAGTGAATTACACTTATTATTTGTCATTAATGATTATTTAATATTCAGAGTTTTCTAGGCCCTACTTTTTTTTCAAGGTCAAACTCCTTGGACTTCAAACTTTCACTTGGAAGCTTATTTAAATGTAAAGTCAAGTTCTCCTTAGATTTATAGAGGGAAAATATGTAATCTTGCCCTTAAGAAAAAAAAGAAAATAACTAAAACATTCATTTCCTGGTTATCTTCCATGAGCTACCGGAGAGATCTGAGATAAGACGTGTTTATTAGATATGCTGAGATAGGAAAGAACTTTCCTTCCTGTTATTCATAAGGAAACTAATAAGAATTTTTTTACAAATTTACTCATTACATATCAAATATTTATTGCATTCCTACTATGTACTAGGCCTTCTGTTAAGGCTAGGAGTAAAGATGTCAATAAGACAAACAAGGACCCTGGCCTTATGTAGAAGATAGTCTATATTTTTTTCTTTTTTCCAAACACAAAATTTGAAAAACAAATCCCTAGATACATTATGGTAAAACGGCAGAACACTCCAGAAAAAGAGAACATCTTACAGATAGGTAGAGAGGAAAAAAATCTCCCAAATTACATACAAAGAAATGACAATTAGATGATAATTAGATGATAGTTGATTTTCAATAGTAATAATGAAATACAGAATCTATCCAGTCAATGATATCTTCAAAGTACTGAAAGGAAATAACTACCAACCTAAAATTGTATATACAGAAAACTACTGTTCAGGAATGAGGATGAAATAAAAAAATTTTCAGCAAATTAAAAACTGAAATGATTTATTGTCAACAGAGTTTCACTAAAGGAAGATCTAAAAGACTGTACTTCAAGAAGAAGTAAAAGAGATCTCAGATATAAAAGGAAATGGTGACATGGCAGGAATGCTCACAATAGCCAAACTGTGGAAAAAGTTGAGATGCCCTTCAACAGACGAATGAAGAAAGCTGTGGTCTATATATACAATGGAGTATTAGTCAGCCATCAGAAAAGATGAATACCCAACTTTAGCATCAACATGGATGGGACTGGAGGAGATTATGATGAGTGAAATTAAATCAAGCAGAAAAAGTCAATTACCACATGGTTTCACTTATTTGTGGAACATAAGGAATAGCATGGAGGACATTAGGAGAAGGAAAGGAAAAGTGGAGAGGGGGAAACAAGACAAACCATGAGAGACTGTGGACTCTGAGAAACAAACTGAGGGTTTTGGAGGGGAGAGGGGTCCAGGGATGGGTGAGCCTGGTGGTGGGTATTAAGGAGGGCACGTATTTCATGGAGAACAGGGTGTTGTACATAAACAATGAAACTTGGAACACTGCCTCAAAAACTAATGATGTACTGTATGGTGACTAACATAACACAATAAAAGAATTTAAAAAAAAAGAAATGGTGACAAATGAAATTAGTAAAACATGTGGATAAATCTAAACAGTGATATATATACAAAATTAAAATATTTAATTGTTGAATTAAAAAATAAGATATGTCTAAACAATAACTTAAAAAATAAAAGCCTACAAATAGATATGTCTAAAACAAAACAAAAAAAGTATATATAAGCCAGGGGGTGGGAGTCAAGATGGCGGAGGAGTAGCAGGTGAGATGACATCAGGTTGCGGGAGTTCAGTTAGATAGTTATCAAACCATTCCGAACACCTACAAATCCAACAGGAGATCTAAGAGAAGAGCAGCAATTCTAGAAACAGAAAATCAACCACTTTCTGAAAGTTTTTCTCCATGCATTTGGCCCTTAACTTTCTTCATGTGACTGTGCATCCCAGCTACTTACTTATAACGACCCACAGAAGATTCTCTGGAGGAATAACATGGAGGACATTAGGAGAAAGAAAGGAAAAGTGAATTGGGGTAAATTGGAGGGGGAGACAAAGCATGAGAGGCTGTGGACTCTGAGAAACAAATGGAGGGTTTTGGAGGGGAGGGGAGGGGAGTGGGAGGTTGGGTGAGCCTGGTGGTAGGTCTTAAGGAGGGCACATATTGCATGGAGCACTAGGTGTGGTACATAAACAATGAATCTTGGAACACTGAAAAAATAAAATAAAATAAAAATAATTTTTTTAAAGTATATATAAGCGAGGGAGAAGATAGTCAAAGTTTAAGAATATCAAATTCCTTTTCTTAATTAGAAGAAGAATAAAACTACTGATTCATAAAATTAAATACGAATGTTGTGATTTCTAGAGTAACCACTGAAAATAAAAAATCATATATAATATCTGCACTAGTAGAAAATATAAAATGGAATGAGAAAAATATATTTTAATCTGTAAGAAGTATGAATAAAAGCAAATAAAATCTACAGATAATACATAAAAGCAAATATTATAGTGACCACAATAGAAAAAAATGTACATATTACACTAATTACTATGAATATAAGTAAACTTAACTATAGTTTAAGAAAAAATATTGTCAGATTAAACTTTAAAAATTATATATGGCATATATGTATAGCATGTATATGTATATATATGTATTATGTATATAGCATACATGTATAGAAAATATTTACATAATTTTAAAAAGCATATATGCTATATAGAAGAGTCTCACTGTAAGCATATGGACACAGAAATGTTGAAAGTCAAGGATAGAATAAGATATACCATGTAAATGTTAATTTAAAAACTTGATACAGTTGTATTAATGGCAGACAAAATAGACAAAGACAAAAGCATTTCTAGAAGTGAAGAAACTCATTAAAAAACCTTCAAATTAGTAAAGACTAACAGTCAAACAGAAGATTGGACAATGGTCATAAATAGTCGTATCACAAAAAAGGAGACCAAAAAGGCCAATAAACCTATGAAAAGATGGTCAACCTCATTAGTCATCAGAAAATTTCAGATTAAAATCACAGTAAGATACCCACGTATCTCTCTCAGTTTGGCAAAAATTTAAAATTTTTGTGAATCCAAGTGTTGGTCAGATTGTGAAATAAAATAAAACAAAGCTTTTATATAATGCTGGTGGAGTTTAAACTGCTATAATCGTTATGAAAAACAATTTTAAATTATTTTGTAAAGCTGAAAAATGCTCATATCATTTGTCCTACAAGTTCATTCCTAGGTGGACTCCCTAGAGAAGTCTTCTCAAACATTTTTGGCATAGGTCTCAGTAAAAAATATGTTTTATATCAGAAAATATATTCCAGAACAGTCCAGAAAATAAATACAAACATACACATTTACATACATATATACAAACACATTTGTTATTATATTTACACACACATATAATATGTATACTGACATTTTCTGTTCTATTTTCTTTTTAGTGCTGGTCACAACCCCTCAATGGGACAACGGGTCATGACCTATAGTTTTAAAAACCCCACCTTAGGGAAACTCTTGTATGTCTTTGTCAGGACATATGTACAAGAATGTCATAGCAAGAGCAAACAAAACCCAAACCCAGCAAGAGGAAGGAAATAATAAAGATTAGAGCAGAAATAAAGGATAGAGAAACTAAAACCAATAAAACAGATGAATGAAACCAAGAGCTGTTTTTTTGAAAAGATCAACAAAACTGATAAATCTCTAAGAAGATTCATTTAAAAAAAAAAAAAAGAGAGAGAACCCAAGTAAAAAAAATTACTAATGAGAAAGGAGAAATAACAACCAACACCACAGAAATACAAGCAATTTTAAGAGAATATTATGAAAACCTATATGCCAACAAATTGAACAACCTAGAAGAAACAGATACCAAACTGTAGCAGGAAGAAATACAAAATTTGAACAAAACAATCACCAGCAATAGAATAGAATCAGTAATCAAAAACTAAACAAAACAAAACAAAAACTCACAACAAACAAAAGTCCTGGACCAAATTACATGAAAAACACAAAAGGAAGGAAAACTTCCAAATTCATTTAATGAGTCCACTATCACCCTGATGCCAAAACCAGATAAAGACACCACAAAAGAAAAAAGAGAACTATAGGCCAATAACTGTCATGAATATAAATGCAAAAATCAAAACAAAGTATTAGCAAATCAAATCCAACAATATACTAAAAAAGTCATATATCATAATTAGGTGGGATTTATTCCTGGGATTCAAGGGTGGTTCCATATTCACAAAACAATGTGATATATTACTTCATAAGATAAAGCATGAAAAAACCATATGATCATTTCAAAAGATGCAGAAAAAGCACTTGGCAAAGTACAACATCCATTCATGATAAAAACCCTGCACAAATTAGGTGACTAACATAACGTAATAATAAAAAATAAATAGGGGCGCCTGGGTGGCTAAGAGTGTTAAGCCTTTGCCTTTGGCTCAGGTCATGATCTCAGGGTCCTGGGATCGAGACCTGCATTGGGCTCTCTGCCCCCTCTCTCTGCCTGCCTCTCTGCCTACTTGTGATCTCTTGCTCTCTATCAAATAAATAAATAAAATCTTCAAAAATAAATAAATTCCTAAAAAAAAAAGTAGGTCTAGAGGACACATATTCCAACATAATAAAGGACATATATACAAAACCCACAACCAACATCATATTCAGTGAGGAAAAACTGAGGGCTTCCCCCTAAGGTCAGGAAGAAGACAAGGATGTCTGCTCTTACCATTTTCATTCAATAGAGGACTGCAAGTCCTAGCCACAGCAATTAGACAACATAAAGAAATAAAAGGCATCCAAATTGGTAAGGAAGAGTAAAACTCTCACTATGTGCAAATGATACTACAAATAGAAAACCATAAAGACTCCACCAAAAAACTTCCAGAAATGATAAATGAATTCAGTAAAGTCACAGGATATAAAATCAATGTACAGAAATCTGTTGCATTCCTATACAGTAATAACGAAGCAGGAAAAAGTGAAATTAATGAAACAATCCCATTTACAATTGGACAAAAAATCCCAATAAAATAGCTCAGAATAAACTCAACCAAAAAGGTGAAAGACCTGTATTCTGAAAACTATAAAACACCCGTGGAAAAATTCAAGATGATGCAAAGAAATGGAAAGACATTCCATCTCATGGGTTGGAAGAACAAATATTGTTAAAATATCTATACTACCCAAAGCAACCTACAGATTTAATGCAATTTCTATTAAAACACCAACAGGACTTTTTCACAGAACTAGAACAAACAATCCTAAAATTTGTATGGAGCCACAAAAGGCCTCAAATAGCCAAAGCAATCTTGAAAAAGGAAAACAAAATTGGAGGTATCGCAATTCCATATTTCAAGTTATATTACACAGTAGTAGTAATTAAAAAATGGTATAGTACTGGCATAAAAAATTGACATATAGGTCAATGGAATAGAATAGAAAACCGAGAAATAAACCTACAGTTATATAGTCAATTAATCTTCAACAAAGGAAGAATGAATATACAATGGGAAAAAGTCTCTTTTTAAAGATTTATTTATTTGAGAGAGTTTGGGAGGGGCAGAGAGAGAGAAAGAGAGAGAATCCAGTCAGACTCCCTGCTGAGCATGGAACTGGATGCTGAGCTCCATCCCATAACCTTGAGATCACAATTGGAGCCAAAATTAAGAGTAGGATGCTTAACCAAATGAGCCACTCAGGTGCCCCAAAAGACAGTCTCTTCAATAGTGTTGGGAAAACCAGACAGCCACTTGGAAAAGAATGAAGCTGGACAATTTTCTTGCCTCATACACGAACATAAACTCAAAATGGATGAAAGAACTAAATGTGAGACCTGAAACCAGAAAAATCCTTGAAAAGAGCACAGGCCATAATATCTGTGACAATGGCCACAGCAACATATTTCTCCGTATGCCTCCTGGGGCAAGAGACATAAAAGCAAAAATAAAGTATTGGGACTACATCAAAAGAAAAATCTTCTGCACATTGAGAGAAACAATTAACAAAACTAAAAGGCAACCTAATGAATGGGAGACAAAATCTGCAGATGACATATCTGATAAAGGGTTAGTATCCAAATATATAAAGAACTGATACAACTCAACCCCCCAAAAGCAAATAATTCAATTAAAAAATGGGCAGAAGGCATGAACAGACATTTTTCCAAAAAGACATACAGATGGCCAACAAACAGATAAAAAGATTCTCAATATCACTTATCATCAGGGAAATGCAAATCAAAACTATAATGAGATATCACTTCACTTCCACCTGTCAGAAGAGCTAAAATCAAAACAAGAGACAACAGGTGTTGGCAAGGATGTGGAGAAAAGGGAATGCTCTTGCACTCGTGGTGGGAATGCAAATTGCTGTAGCCACTATGGAAAACAGTATGGAGGTTTCTCAAAAAAATTAAAATAGAACTACTCATGATCCATGAATCACAGTACTGGATATTTGTCCCCAAAACACAAAAACACAAATTCAAAGGCATACATGCACCCCTATGTTTATTGCAGCTTTACAAAAGCCAAACTATGGAAGCAACCCAAGTATCCAACAACAGATGAATGGATAGAGATGTGGTGCACACACACATGGAATGTCACTTAGTCACAAATGTGAAATCTTTCCATTTGTAACAACATAAGTAGAGCTAGGGAGTATAATTCTAAGTGAAATAAGTCGGAGAAAGACAAACACCATATGATCTCATTCATATGTGGAACTTAGGAAACAACAAACAAAGGGAAAGAGAGAAAGAGAGAGAGACAGACAGAGAGAGAGAAACCAAGAAAGACTGTTAACTAAAGAGAACAAACTGATGGTTACCAGAAGGGAGGTAGGTAGGGTGACGGGGGATTTAGGGGATGGGGATTAAAGAGTACACTTAATCATGATGAAAATAAAATTTAAAAAATTAAATTGGAAAAAAATATTCTGGCTACATTTTTATAACATTATAAAGTGAAACACTATAAATGCCCATCAACAATAGACACCTTACATGATGATACAATAGTGACAATAAAGATGCATGTAATGGTATTCACAGAAACATGGATAGATTTCACAAAGAATGCGGAGATGAAAATGTCACAAAGAATATATACAGTAGTGTTTCCATTCCGTAGCACTCAAAAATGAAAGATTATAAAACATATCATTTAAGGACATATCCAAGTGCAGCAAAACCATAAAGTAAAGCAAGGAAATGAAAAATACAAAACGAGAATGGTCTCATTCTTAAACTGGGTGTTGAAGATACAGACACTCCATTTATTTATTTATTTATTTATTTATTTATTTATTTATTTAGAATGCTTTTTTAAAAAAGATTTTGTTTATTTAGAAAGAGAGAAAGAGATCACAAGTAGGCAGAGAGGCAGGCAGAGAGAGGGAGAGGGGGAAGCAGGCTCCCAGCTGAGCAGAGAGCCGAATGCAGGGCTCGATCCCAGGACACTGAGACCATGACCTGAGCTGAAGGCAGAGGCCCAACCCACTGAGCTACCTAGGTGCCCCACAGACACTCCTTTTATTATTCTTTAAACTGTACATTCACGTTACAGAGTGTCTTGCTATATATGATACTTTCACATTAAAAGAAAACCCCTAGTCTACGTAGGTGTTTAGAGACCATTCCATAGTTAACAAAGCATTCTAAAAACTGGGGAGTGCTCATATATATAATTATATATTGAAATATATTGAAATTATATGTTGAAAAATATGATTGAAAAATAGCATGTCAAGGCACTCAAAACAGCTTCTTACCACTCCAAAATTCTCTGGGTCAATGTGGGATCACTCTGATGTGAATCTCTCCCTTGCAGCTAGATTATGGAAATTTGACAAAGTAAGGGTGATTTTGAAATCACTATGTGGTAACTGTCAATGCCCATCAAACCAAAGATCACCAGAAAACCACTTATGGCTGAACAAGTTGAGATATTTTTCATCACAATGAAGGACAAGACAGGCCATGAACCACGGGACAGCTCAGGAAGAGGGCATTTGAAAGAGGTTAATATAGGATTTGGGGTTTTGTTAGGTAATTTTGGAGAGAGTTCAAGGGAGCAGGGATTTGATCTACATTAGGTGATGTCAGGAAGTGGGAACAACACTACAACCAGGGTCTTAAGTTCCCTGTAGAAGGAGGCAAATGGGAACAAGGCTGAAGCTACAACTGGTAAGGAAGCAGCAGTTCATTCACATTAGTCGGAAAAGGGGGGATGTTTCGCTTTTTTGCTTTGAACAGTCATCTTGGTTTTGTCTGTTTTTGGACAAGACTATGTATTGTCTTTACTTTGTTTCATTTCATCATGGTTGCAGTATAATCCTGTGGGATGCCCGTGCTCTGAGATGATGTCCAACAGACAAACACCATGGCCTTCTGGTGAGTGTCAGCTCATCTCCTACTAACAGCAAAGCCTGCATGTAAACATCAGGCCAGTTTCCAGATGTCAAGGGCTGAATGTCTCTTTCTCATAACAAAGGGCTATACATTCCCTTTTGTGCTCTCTGTACTATCTTCTTTCAAGTTTACTGATGGAGACTCATATTTTAGCTATTGTGGTGGTATTTCATCTACTTCAGTAATTATTACTAATTCATCGAAAACAAAATCAGTTTCCTCCTTCCTTAAAAAGAGAGAGACTCTCACAAGGATATGCAATGGCATGAAATGTCATAACATGGCATGAACAGAAGATCAAGTCATCAGTACCATAAAGGTAATTCACTTTTTGGTTCCATCATGTTGTCTTGAGTTCAACTGGAGTACTGATGAGGAAAAATGACCATTATGACTGTCTTTGTGTTGGATGGCAACCGCCTCCGCTAGTATAATTATGTGGAATTTTGTAGATCTCATTAAGAGAGCAAAATGAATGAACTGGCTGTGTCAGGGTCCCTTTCATTCTGTTCCTAGAGTTAAATCTGAGACTAGACCTATAGCAACCAACTTGTTAAAATGAGAAGTGATTGTAGAAAATGTCAAGGGCTGCTCAGCCCTTTGTAACAGGTAGCCTCCCCACACCCACGAGTCCTTGCTATAAATTGTTCCAGCGTCCAGCAATAAAAATCTCTTTACTTTGATCCAATCCAAGGTAAATGACAATAAAGGCTGTGCTTCCAACTGATTAGAGAATGAGTCACTTTCTGACTAATCTCATCTCTTAGAGGTCAGGGCGAGAATTTCAATTTTATGGTCTATTAAGCATGGAGACAGCCCAGTGGCTGTTGGAGAATTCCCTCACAACAAACAAAGGGTGTTCACTGCGAAGAAAATATCATCCATGCTTCCTTTTTGAAAACCACTCCATAGACAGCAAATGAGATACTTCTAATCCTGACAAATAGTTGAAGTCTCAGAGATCACACAGACTTGGAGTAGGGATAGTAGAGCAGCAATGGTCTATTTTCAGCTTTAAAAATAAGGAGGGACTTGGAGAAGTCAAATTAGACACTCATCATGTAAATTTCCAGCTGTCACAGAAGGATGTAAGTTGTTGTTGCAGAAGCATAAGAATTAATTGAAAGCTCTGTTTCTGCCTCCAGACATTTGAAAGCATAAAAACAGCATTTATGCTACTGAGAAGACAATACTGTAATGAAATCATCTTCCTTCTCTGACTGTGAAACCATTCAAGGTGGCCCATGTTTTATTCATCTTTGTATCTGCATCTCCTTCTATATCAATAGGTTATCAATAAATATTATAGAAGGGAAGAATGGGTGCGTTGATGCATGGATGGATCAACTGGACAGGTGGATGGATGCGTTTGTTATTGTTTCATCAGTAAACATAGTACAGTGATTCAGAAGTTCTATATTAATGCACTAATATCTACCAAGGAAGACACAGCACTTTCAATTCGTTATTATTTATTCTTACACCCTTCTGACAACAACTGGTATTATAACTCTGTGACAGCTGAGAATTTACTCCATTCCGAGGATAAATGTACTTGGTATAGCTCATGGATTTTTTGTATTTTTTTCAATCCCATGCTGCTGACAGAAGAAAACCACATTTGTTCCAAAATTGCTTAAACCTGAAATGCTTTAAGTAGAAACCTGTCATCTACTCACTCACTCACTCATTCACTCACCCGTGTATCCATTCCTTTGCTTATCCATCCATCATTAATAGTCACTATGTACACTGAGTACTCACTACAGGCATTCTTTTAGGTACCAGAACTACATCAGTGAACATTGTCGATAAAAACCCGTGCCCTCATGGTTATAAAGCTTATATTCTAATGGATGAAGATAATAAACAGGACTAATAAGTAAAATACACAGCATACACAAAGTAAGGTAAAAAACACAGGAAGGGGTGTATTAGTTTGGGTAGAGCAGCTTCCATAACAAACAACTTCCAAATTCCATTGACTTAACACATTTAAAACCTCTCTTATTACTATAACCGAATGTTGATCTGACAAGATTTAGAGGAAAGTTTATGTCAATCAGACCTGCAATTACCATCTATGCTGTCTAGCAGACCAGCTGATAGCAATACTTTCAATTACCAATGTGTGAATACACCAGACCCTAGGGTCTTACACTGAGAAGTATGCTTCAGTGATTACAAGTGGCATTCAGAGGTTAAAAACAAAATTCCTCTTCCCATATAGAAGCTCGAGGCAACTCCTGATTGATTGAAGGGCTCATGACTCACAGTCCCTAGTTACTATTATCTGAGCAAATGAGGGTCTAGGGTTGGAGGGAGAACAGTCATGGAATAAGAAATAGAAATGATTTAATACTAGGAATCAAATAAAAATACTGTATAAGATTAGAAAAATAGTTATTGAGAAATTCCTTATAAGTCTTCAGACTCTGCAACGGGAAAGTCAGTCATTTATTAAAATTCCATTTTCTTCTTCATTGCCCTGAAATGGTAAACCCCACCTTGACAGCATTTTATGGAAAAAGAGCTAGGTGAAGAAATAAACTTTGATACTCATCCCAGCTCTATTAACTCCTTATACACATCCTAACCTCTTAGTTTTCTAATTTCCACTATTTATAAAATCTAAAATCAATTGCCTCTCTTACATAACTGGTATACTTTGAGACCTTGAAGGACTATTCCTTAGGAGTAAATGGGACCCAAAACCAGATCAGCTCCCACAGAGGAAGAAGCTCCAATTCTGAAATCAGCTCAATCTCTGATTTGATTAATATAATCTTGAATATTCAGTGGTCCTGTTTTCTTCCCCTCCTGGAAGTAAAATACACACTCTCAATTGATACATATTGTTACACAGAGTCTCACTAATTTTTACAATTTTTCAAATACTTTGTCCATCAGTCAAAAGTTACCAGGTTTATGAGAAAATAGGATATGACCAAAACCAAGAAAAACAAACAAACAGAAGATCAGCCCCATAAGGGACTCAGAAAATAGAACAATCATTCATAGATTTTTAAGTAATTATAAATAATTTTTTCCAAGAAATTACAGGAAAAGGATGAAAGTCAGCAGAGAGTCAGAAACATAACAAAAGCAAAATGAAAAATCTAAAACTGAAAAAAAAAACAAAAATTAATTTAAAAATTAAAAAAAAGAAAGATCTAAAACTGAAAAACACAACTGAATTTATGAATTAAAGAAATGTGCTTAGCAGCAAATTAGACATAGTCAAGCATAAGATTAGTGAATTGAAAGATCAGAAAAAATATACAAAATGAATTCAGAGACAAAAAGGGATAAAATGTGGAAAGAAGTATAAGGGATACGTGAAAGCTATTGAATAAAACTAAGATACATATTTGGAGTATCTGGAGGAGAGAGAGGGGAAAGAGGAATATGTGAAGAAATATTATGTGAGCAATATTCAAATATGACGAAAGATATTAATAGATGTAGACTCAAGACATTCTAGATACCTCAAAATGGACAAATATAAAGAAAAACAGACATAGGCTAGATGTGTTGTAGAAACTGTGTAAATCCAACAGAAAAGAGGAAGATATTAAGAGGAGACAATGGAAACTACTGTTACAATTGATTCTTGGGCAACTCAACTTTAAACAGCATGGGTTCACTTACATGTAGATGTTTTCCAAAATACTGGTAAAATTTTTGAAGTTTAGTGACAATTTGAAAAAACTCACAGATGAACTGCACAGCTTAGAAATATTTTTTTAAAAATCAAGAAAAATTTAGGTATGTCATGAATGCATAAAATATATGCAGACACCAGTCTGTCTTATCATTTAATATCATAAAATACATACAAATATATTATCAACCGTTAAAGTTTATCAGAATTTATGCAAAGACTTACAGACCATACAGGGTACTCTTTGCAGTTGAGAAAAATGTAAGCAAATGTAAAGATGCAGGATTAAAGCACAATTGCATGAAATTACCTGTAGTATAAACTGTACTGATGTAGTAATTTTCTAGTCCCCTCCTGTTGCTACCGTGGTGAGCTCCAGTGTTGCAAGTGCCCACTTAAGATGCCATGTGACACTAGTCATCATCACATGAACAGTTATCTCTACAGTAAACTGCATATCCCAAGAAAAAGTGATCGCTCATGGTTTTCCTATTTGTCATTTTAGTGCAATACCTCAAACTTCCAACAACACCACTGGACACATACCAAGTACCACTAGTGATGCTGCAAGTGCTCCCAAGAAGCAGCGAAAAGTCATGGCATCATAAGGAAAGGATGAATTGCTTGAAAGGCATCAAGATTGAGGTCTGCAGCTGTGCTTAGCCAGTGGTTCAAGATATATGAATCCAGTGGAAGGGCCATTATAAAAAAAGAAAAAGAAACTCATGAGGCCTTTGCTGCAGTTAGAACCAGCAGGTGCAAAAACCTTGGCGCTTTTTGCAAAATTACCTAGCTCATAATGAAAATGCAGATTTTATGTAGGTGCAAGATTGCTGGAAGAAAGGCATAGCCTATAGATTCTAATCATTTGGGGAAAAAATGAAATCCTTATATGATAACCTAAAGCAAAAGGAAGGTGAATGATCTAAAGATGGAGAATTTAATGCCCACAAAGGATGGCTTGATAATTTCATAAAGAGGTTTGACTTTAAAAAAAAAAAAAGGTCAAGATAACAAGAGAATCAGCTTTGGTCAACTAAGCAGCAGCAGATGAGTTCCCAGACATTACTTACATACTCACTGAGGAGAAAGGATATTTGCTAGAGCAGGTTTTTAATGCAGGTGAAGTGCCCTATTTTGCGAGAAAAAATATGCCACGAAGGACATTTGTTACTAATGAAGAGAAACAAGCACTAGGATTTAAGGCAGGAAGAAATAGGCTGACTGTATTGTTTTAGGAAAGTGCGGTTGGGTTTATGAACAGGACTGCCCTTATCTCTAAAGCAACCCCAGAACCTTGGAGGGAGAAGATAAACATTAGCTGCTAGTGTTTTGGTTGTAGAACAAGAAGGCCTGATCAATGAGAACCCCACTTCTAAACTGATTTCATCCATGCTTTGTCCCTGAAGTCAGGAAATAGCCTGCCAGTAAGGGACTGCCTTTTAAAGTTCTTTTGATATTGGACAATGCCCCTGGCTACCCAGAATCCCATGAGTTCAACACCAAGGGCACTGAAGTGGTCCATTTGCCCCTAAACACAATGTCTCTACTTCAGCCTCAGACCAGAGGGCCATAAGGACATTTAAGACTCATTATACATGGTACTCTATGGAAAGGACTGTCAACATTATGGAAGAGAACCCTGATAGAGAAAACATGAAAGCATGGGAGAACTACACCACTGAAGATGCCATCACTGTTAAAGGAGAAGCCTTTCATTAGTTTTCTTACTGTTATATTACCTTACATTAAGCTTCTTTCTCCTAGTTGGAGAAACTGTGTATCAGCCTATCATTACAGGTAAGTGGTTTTAAAAAAGTAACAATGTTCCCCAAACTATATTATTAATATGACTCTAATATCATACACCATAAAAAATTGTACAACAATTCATTCATTCATGTATAGGCTAGGCTACCACAAAGCAAGAGTATCAATTACATTAGGCTACCAAAAAGCAATATATTGCTTCTTCCTCATTATCAATGCATGAGTCATCATACATATAAATAAATGCAAATTTCTTTTTCACATTATCTTTTGAGGTCTAATGTTAATAAGATATATAATGTCTACCGTATTTTTTAACAATTTATTTATTTTAGAGAGAGAGCACATGTGAGCAGAGGGAGAGGCATAGGGAGAGGGAGAGCGAGAATCCTCAAGCAGACACTGCTGAGCGTGAGGCCAAATGCAGGGCCTGATCCCAGGACCCTGAGATCATGACCTGAACTGAAATTAAGAGTCAGCTGCTTAACCAACTGAGGCACATATATGCCCCTAACATCTACAGTGTTTTATATCATAGAGGATAATACTGGTATAGGGACTGACAGATGGTTCATCCTATAAACAGATGATGGAAATTTACAGTATTGATAAATATAATACAGTACTATAAATGTATTTTCTCTTCCCTATGATTTTCTTAATAAAACTTTTTTCTTGTTCACTTTATTGTCAAAATACTGTATATAATACTGGTAACATACACAGTATATGCTAATGAACTGTTCATATTATTGGTAAGGCTTCTGGTCAACAAAGTCTATTAAGTTTTCATGGAGTCAAAAGTTATACATGGATTTTTGACTATGTGTGTGTGGGGGGTGTCAGTGTCCCTAACCCATGTTGTTCAAGGGTCAACAGTACTTTCAAAAAAGCAACAGCATAGTAACATCGGATCTCTCTCTCTCTTTTTTTTTTTAAGATTATTTATTTATTTATTTGACAGAGAGAGATAGAGAAAGAGAGAGAAAGATCACAAGCAGACAGAGAGGCAGGTAGAGAGAGAGGGCGAAACAGGATCCCCGCTGAGCAGAGAGCCCAATGTGGACTTCGATCCCAGGACCCTGGGATCATGACCTGAGCCAAAGGCAGAGGCTTTCACCCACTGAGCTACCCAGGAGCCCCTGACTTTGGATTTCTTAACAGAAACACTGGAAACCAAAAGCCAATGGAATAATGTCTTCAAATGAGTGAAACTTAATAACTTCTAACCTAGAATTCAATAACAAGCAAAAACATGCTTGAAAATTGAGAGTAAAATAAAGCATTGTGAAGAAAAACAAAAACTGAGAATATTTATCACTAGGAGAACTCCACTAAAAGAAATACTGAAGGGTACCTTTAGCCAGAAGGAAACACAGAAATGTAGTAATAATGGAATGGAAATCTAAGTGAATATGACTATAAAAAAATAATATCTTGTGGGATATTATTGTTAGTCTACATTATGTATTATTACATTAGTATATGTTATACGTTAGTCACATCAGTCTGAATGTCTGTGTCCCCCTCATAATTCATGTTGAAACATAATCCTAATATAATGGTATTTGAGGGTGGAGCCTTTGGCAGGTGACTGCTCCCCTTATAAAGAAACCACAGGGAGCTCCCTTGCCCCTTTCACAACGTGAGGATGAGAACACAGCTATCTATGAACCAGGAAGCAGGCCCTCAGAAGACAACCTACCTGCCAGAACCTTGATCTTGATCTTCCCAGTCCAAAGACTGTGTGAAATAAATTTCTGTTGTTTATAAGCCACCCAGTCTATGTTATTCTGTTACAACTGTCTGAATGGACTAAGAGAAAGTATGTATGCGTGCAAATCCCTTTAAGTATAAATCCATATGTATGTACATGTGTACAGATACAAACAGATATACAGATATTTAAAATGTACTATAGCACTAGAAGGGGAGTAAAGGGAGTTAAAGGATTTTAAGATTCTGGTATTGTGTCAGAAGTGCCAAAGTTACTAATTTACACTAGATTTTAATAAGTTAAGAGTGTATGTTGTAATTTCTAGAGTAATCATTACATAAGTGATAAAAAATTTTTAAATAATAGAGAAGAGAAACAGAAAAAAATATATAGACAACTGAAATCAAGGCAAATAAATATAAAAAAGAATGGAACAGATGTGTTCCAACAGATTTGTGACACATTTTAAGTAAAATATATGAGTAATTTTGATAGTACAAATGGAATAAATATCTTAATGACAACAATTGTTGGACAGGATTTAATACATGCATGCACAATTACACACTACTTATAAGAGATACACCTTAAATATAAGGAAAGAGAATAGTCAAAAATAAAAGAATAAAAGAGGATTTACCAAACACACACTGAAAGAAACACACACACACACACACACACACACACACACACAATGCTGCTGCTGCCATAACAACAAACAAAGTGAACTTTAAGGAAAAAATCAGAAATAAACATCAGGATGGAGTTTTCATAATGAAAAAGGTTTCTGCACACCCATAAAATATCACAATCCAAAATATTTAAGCACTCAAGACTATCATATCAACATATATAAAGAAAATATTGTCAGAACTAAAAGTATCAAATAGAAAACCCGTAATCATTATTGAGAGAGTTTAGTATATGCCTCTCTCAATATCAGATAGAATACAGAGAAAAAACAATCAGTAAGGATATGTGATATTTGGACAACACAATTAACAAACATCATTAATAAACATATCTAGGTTATTCAAATAAACAACTGCAGAATTCTTTTTTCAATGGTATAAGAAACACTGAGCAAAACTGACCATTCGCTGGGCCAAATTTCAAAGACTGAAATCACATAAAGTATGTTCTTTGACCGCAATGGAATTAAGCTAGCAATCGATATCAAAAAGAGATACAGAAAAATCCCACAGAACTGGAAGCAAAAGACAATTATAAAGAACTCATAGTTAAAGAAAAAGATGGAAATTAGACAACAGAATGAAATAAATGTCTGAAAAATGATTGATATAAAAATGAAGGGGATGTAGCTAAAGCAGTGAAAACAGGAAAATATATGTCCTTAAATGCATATATTAGAGAATACAAAGGCTACAAAATCAAACATCTAAACATCATTAATGAAAGAAGCAGAATGAGATACAACATATGGAACCTGTATATACCAAAAGGATGAGACTATATCCATTCAAATATCAGGGAATGTAGAAACTGGAAAAGTTTGAGTCATCACAGTGTTAGAGTTACTTGAGAAGAATCTGGGATCCAAATCTCAGTCCAGAGCAAAAGTCATAGAGAGGATTCCATATGGAGACATGAAGATATAATATTTATTCACCTAAAATTCATCAAATACCATAGGGAAAAGCTGAATGACAGTGTTATCAGATAACCTTCTCTTAAAGATTAGCCATGCTTAGAATGACTTTTCTTAAACATATCAATTATACTCACAATTTTTAAATTAAATATTAATTAAGTAAATTAAATGACACAAGAAATTAATGAAAAATATAGTAAACCCAAAGAAAGTAAAAAGAAGGAAATAAAGAAGGAAGAAAGCAATAAAATTAAAAACAAATACGCAATATGGCAAAAATATACAAATGTTACAAAACAAGAAATAAAACTGTCATTCTTCACAGATGACAGGATTGTATATAAATAAAATCTGCAAGGCTCCACAAAAAACGGTTACAAATTAGAAGTAAATTCAACAACATTTCTAAAGACAGGGTCAGACTACCCCAATCGATTGCATTTCCACACACCAACAATTAGAAAATAAAATTTAAGGAGTCAAGATGGCGGAGAAGTAGCAGGCTGAGACTGCTTCAGGTGGCGGGAGATCAGCTAGATAGCTTATCTAAAGATTGCAAACACCTACAAATCCAACAGGAGATCGAAGAGAAGAAAAACAGCAATTCTAGAAACAGAAAATCAACCACTTTCTGAAAGGTAGGACTGGCGGAGAAGTGAATCCAAAGCGACGGGAAGATAGACCGCGGGGGGAGGGGCCGGCTCCCGGCAAGCGGCGGAGCAACGGAGCACAAAATCGGGACTTTTAAAAGTCTGTTCCGCTGAGGGACATTGCTCCAGAGGCTTAACCTGGGAGAAGCCCATGCGGGGTCAGCGTGGCCTCAGGTCCCGCAGGGTCACAGAAGGAGCGGGGGTGTCTGAGTGTCGCAGAGCTTACAGGTATTAGAACGGGGAAGCCGGCTACAGAGACGGAGCCGAGGAGTGAGCTCCAAGCTCGGGGTTACCTTGAACCGGTCACAGGCTCCGTCAGCTCGGAGCGCGGCCGGAGGCCAGGGCGATGGGAGTAATTGGGCGCTGTTCTCTGAGGGCGCACTGAGGAGTGGGGCCCCGGGCGCTCAGCTCCTCCGGGCTGGAGACTGGGAGGCCGCCATCTTCATTCCCGTCCTCCGGAACTCTACGGAAAGCGCTCAGGGAACAAAAGCTCCCGAAAGCGAACCCGAGCGGATTACTCAGCCCGACCCTGGTAAGGGCGATGCAATTCCGCCTGGGGCAAAGACACTTGAGAATCACTACAATAGGCCCCTCCCCCAGAAGATCAACAGGAAACCCAGCCAGGACCAAGTTCACCTACTAAGGAGTGCAGTTTCAATACCAAGGAGAGCCGCCGAATTCCAGAGGAGGAGAAAGCAAAGCACGGAACTCATGGCTTTCTCCCCATGATTCTTTAGCCTTGCAGTTAATTTAATTTTTTTTTCTTTTTCAATGTTTTTTTCTCTTCTTCTGCCAAATTTTTTTTAACTTTTACCCTTTTCTTTTTAAACTTTTTTTAACTAATTTATCTAATATATATATTTTTCTTTTTATATTCTCTCTTTATTCATTTTCTTTTTTTAATTGTTTCTTTTTTCTTTTTTCCTTTTTTTTTTCTTTCTGAACCTCTTTTTATCCCCTTTATCCCCCCCTCATTATTTGGGATCGCTTCTGATTTGGTTAAAGCATATTTTCCTGGGGTTGTTGCCACCCTTTTAGTATTTCACTTGTTCCTTCATATACTCTTATCTGGACAAAATGACAAGGCGGAAAAATTCACCACAAAAAAAAAAAAAGAACAAGAGGCAGTACCAACGGCTAGGGACCTAATCAATACAGACATTGGTAATATGTCAAATCTAGAGTTCAGAATTACAATTCTCAAGGTTTTAGCCAGGCTCGAAAAAGGCATGGAAGATATTAGAGAAACCCTCTCGGGAGATATAAAAGCCCTTTCTGGAGAAGGAAAAGAACTAAAATCTAACCAAGTTGAAATCAAAAAAGCTATCAATGAGGTGCAGTCAAAAATGGAGGCTCTGACTGCTAGGATAAATGAGGCAGAAGAAAGAATTAGCAAAATAGAAGACCAAATGACAGAGAATAAAGAAGCTGAGCAAAAGAGGGACAAACAGCTACTGGACCATGAGGGCAGAATTTGAGAGATAAGTGACACCATAAGACGAAACAACATTAGAATAATTGGGATTCCAGAAGAAGAAGAAAGAGGGGAGCAGAAGGTATATTGGAGAGAATTATTGGAGAGAATTTCCCCAATATGGCAAAGGGAACAAGCTTCAAAATCCAGGAGGTTCAGAGAACCCCCCTCAAAATCAATAAGAATAGGTCCACACCCCGTCACCTAATAGTAAAATTTACAAGTCTTAGTGACAAAGAGAAATCCTGAAAGCAGCCCGGGAAAAGAAGTCTGTAACATACAATGGTAAAAATATTAGATTGGCAGCAGACTTATCCACAGAGACCCGGCAGGCCAGAAAGAGCTGGCATGATATATTCAGAGCACTCAATGAGAAAAACATGCAGCCAAGAATACTATATCCAGCTGGCTATCATTGAAAATAGAAGGAGAGATTAAAAGCTTCCAGGACAAACAAAAACTGAAAGAATTTGCAAACACCAAACCAGCTCTACAGGAAATATTGAAAGGGGTCCTCTAAGCAAAGAGAGAGCCTAAAAGTAGTAGATCAGAAAGGAACAGAGACAATATACAATAACAGTCACCGTACAGGCAATACAATGGCACTAAATTCATATCTCTCAATAGTTACCCTGAATGTTAATGGGCTAAATGCCCCAATCAAAAGAAAAAGAGTATCAGAATGGATAAAAAAACAAAACCCATCTATATGTGGCCTACAAGAAACTCATTTTAAACCCGAAGACACCTCCAGATTTAAAGTGAGGGGGTGGAAAAGAATTTACCATGCTAATGGACATCAGAAGAAAGCAGGAGTGGCAATCCTTATATCAGATCAATTAGATTTTAAGCCAAAGACTACAATAAGACATGAGGAAGGACACTATATCATACTCAAAGGATCTGTCCAACAAGAAGATCTAACAATTGTAAATATCTATGCCACTAACGTGGGAGCAGCCAACTATATAAACCAATTAATAACAAAATCGAAGAAACACATCAAAAATAATACAATAATAGTAGGGGACTTTAACACTCCCCTCACTGAAATGGACAGATCATCCAAGCAAAAGACCAACAAGGAAATAAAGGCCTTAAATGACACATTGGACCAGATGGACATCACAGATATATTCAGAACATTTCATCCCAAACCAACAGAATACACATTCTTCTCTAGTGCACATGGAACATTCTCCGAATAGATCACATCCTGGGTCCTAAATCAGGTCTCAACCGGTATCAAAAGATTGGGATCATTCCCTGCATATTTTCAGACCACAATGCTCTGAAGCTAGAACTCAATCACAAGAGGAAATTTGGAAAGAACCCAAATACATGGAGACTAAACAGCATCCTTCTAAAGAATGAATGGGTCAACCAGGAAATTAAAGAAGAATTGAAAAAAATTCATGGAAACAAATGATAATGAAAACACAGCGGTTCAAAATCTGTGGGACACAACGAAGGCAGTCCTGAGAGGAAAATATATAGCGGTACAAGCCTTTCTCAAGAAACAAGAAAGGTCTCAGGTACACAACCTAACCCTACACCTAAAGGAGCTGGAGAAAGAACAAGAAAGAAACCCTAAACCCAGCAGGAGAAGAGAAATCATAAAGATCAGAGCAGAAATCAATGAAATAGAAAACAATAACAACAAAAAAAACAATAGAACAAATCAACAAAACTAGGAGCTGGTTCTTTGAAAGAATTAATAAGACTGATAAAACCCTGGCCAGACTTATCAAAAAGAAAAGAGAAAGGACCCAAATAAATAAAATCATGAATGAAAGAGGAGAGATCACAGCTAACACCAAAGAAATACAGACAATTATAAGAACATACTATGAGCAACTCTATGCCAACAAATTTGACAATCTGGAAGAAATGGATGCATTCCTAGAGACATATAAACTACCACAACTGAACCAGGAAGAAATAGAAAGCCTGAACAGACGCATAACCAGTAAGGAGATTGATACAGTCATCAAAAATCACCAAACCAACAAAAGCCCAGGGCCAGACGGCTTCCTGGGGGAATTCCACAAAACATTTAAAGAAGAACTAATTCCTATTTTCCTGAAACTGTTCCAAAAAAATATAAATGCAAGGAAAACTTCCAAACTCATTTTATGAGGCCAGCATGACCTTGATCCCAAAACCAGACAAGGATCCCATCAAAATGAGAACTACAGACCAATATCCTTGATGAACACAGATGCAAAAATTCTCACGAAAATACTAGCCATTAGGATTCAACAGTACATTCAAAGGATTATTCACCACGACCAAGTGGGATTTATTCCAGGGCTGCAAGGTTGGTTCAACATCTGCAAATCAATCAATGTGATACAACACATTAATAAAAGAAAGAACAAGAACTATATGATACTCAATAGATGCTGAAAAAGCATTTGACAAAGTACAGCATCCCTTCCTGATCAAAACTCTTCAAAGTGTAGGGATAGAGGGCACATACCTCAATATTATCAAAGCCATCTATGAAAAACCCACCGCAAATATCATTCTCAATGGAGAAAAACTGAAAGCATTTCCGCTAAGGTCAGGAACACGGCAGGGATGTCCGTTATCACCACTGCTATTCAACATAGTACTAGAAGTCCTAGCCTCAGCAATCAGACAACAAAAGGAAATTAAAGGCATCCAAATCGGCAAAGAAGAAGTCAAACTATCACTCTTCGCAGATGATATGACACTATATGTGGAAAACCCAAAAGACTCCACTCCAAAACTGCGAGAACTTGTACAGGAATTCATTCAAGTGTCAGGATATAAAATCAATGCACAGAAATCAGTTGCATTTCTCTACACCAACGACAAGACAGAAGAAAGAGAAATTAAGGAGTCAGTCCCATTTACAATTGCACCCAAAACTATAAGATACCTAGGAATAAACCTAACCAAAGAGGCTAAGAATCTATACACAGAAAACTATAAAGTACTCATGAAAGAAATTGAGGAAGACACAAAGAAATGGAAAAATGTTCCATGCTCTTGGATTGGAAGAATAAATATTGTGAAAATGTCAATGCTACCTAAGCAATCTACACATTTAATGCAATTCCTATCAAAGTACCATCCATTTTTTTCAAAGAAATGGAACAAATAATCCTAAAATTTATATGGAACCAGAAAAGACCTCAAATAGCCAAAGGAACATTGAAAAAGAAAGCCAAAGTCGGTGGCATCACAATTCCAGACTTCGAGCTCTATTACAAAGCTGTCATCATCAAGACAGCATGGTACTGGCACAAAAACAAACACATAGATCAATGGAACAGAAGAGAGAGCCCAGAAATAGACCCTCAACTCTATGGTCAACTAATCTTCGACAAAGCAGGAAAGAATGTCCAATGGAAAAAAGACAGCCTCTTCAATAAATGGTGTTGGGAAAATTGGACAGCCACATGCAGAAAAATGAAAATGGGTCATTTCCTTACACCACACATGAAAATAGACTCAAAATGGATGAAGGACCTCAATGTGAGAAAGGAATCCATCCATCAAAATCCTTGAGGAGAACACAGGCAGCAACCTCTTCGACCTCAGCCGCGGCAACATCTTCCTAGGAACATCGCCAAAGGCAAGGGAAGCAAGGGCAAAAATGAACTATTGGGATTTTATCAAGATCAAAAGCTTTTGCGCAGCAAAGGAAACAGTTAACAAAACCAAAAGACAACTGACAGAATGGGAGAAGGTATTTGCAAACGATATATCAGATAAAGGGCTAGTGTCCAGAATCTATAAAGAACTTAGCAAACTCAACACCCAAAGAGCAAATAATCCAATCAAGAAATGGGCAGAAGACATGAACAGACATTTCTGCAAAGAAGACATCCAGATGGCCAACAGACACATGAAAAAGTGCTCCATATCACTCGGCATCAGGGAAATACAAATCAAAACCACAATGAGATACCACCTCACACCAGTCAGAATGGCTAAAATTAACAAGTCAGGAAATGAGAGATGCTGGCGAGGATGCGGAGAAAGGGGAACCCTCCTACACTGTTGGTAGGAATGCAAGCTGGTGCAACCACTCTGGAAAACAGCATCGAGGTTCCTCAAAATGTTGAAAATAGAACTACCCTACGACCCAGCAATTGCACTGCTGGGTATTTACCCTAAAGATACAAACGTAGTAGTCCGAAGGGGCACGTGCACCTGAATGTTTATAGCAGCAATGTCTACAATAGCCAAACTATGGAAAGAACCTAGACGTCCATCAACAGATGAATGGACAAAGAAGATGTGGTATATATACACAATGGAATACTATGCAGCCATCAAAAGAAATGAAATCTTGCCATTTGCGATGACATGGATGGAACTAGAAGGTATCATGCTTAGCGAAATAAGTCAATCGGAGAAAGACAACTATCATATGATCTCCCTGATATGAGGGAGAGGAGATGCAACATGGGGGGTTAAGGGGGTAGGAGAAGAGTAAATGAAACAAGATGGGATTGGGAGGGAGACAAACCATAAGTGACTCTTAATCTCACAAAACAAACTGAGGGTTGATGGGGGAAGGGGGGTTGGGTGAGGGGGGGTGGGGTTATGGACATTGGGGAGGGTATTTGCTATGGTGAGTGCTGTGAAGTGTGTAAACCTGACGATTCACAGACCTGTACCCCTGGGGATAAAAATATATTATATGTTTATAAAAAATAAAAATAAAGAAAAAAAAAGAAAAGAGAATTTAAGAAAGATTATATCTGTAATAACATAAAAGCCAAATACTTGGAATAAATTTAATAATGTATTAGACTTGTACCACAAGACTATAAAATATTATTGAAAGAAATTAAGAGCAAATAAATGGAAAGGCCATAGTGTTTCCATATTGAGAGACTAAGTTTTAAAAGATGTCAATACTCACCAAAAGTATCTATTAATATAATATGATCACTATAAGAAATACCAGTAGGGTTTATTTTGTGGAAATTGTTAGGCTGATTCTTAAAATTTATATGAAAATACCAGGGGCCCATAACAGCCGGGGCAACCTGAACAAAAAGAACAGATTGCAAGTCTACTGGATATAAAACTTTTATATAAAACTACAATAATCAAAATACTGTGGCACTGGCACACTGTTAGACACCTTTTAGAGCAGGCATAAATAATACTTGGTTTATGAAAGTGACACTGTGGATCAGTGAAAAAGTGATGGTAGTTTTAATTAATGGTCCTGAGTCATGTGCATACATATATTCAAACAGAAAAATAAATCCCTAGCTCATAGCATACACAAAAATCCGTTCCAGGTAGACTGTAGGTCTAAAGGTAAACCTTAACCCAGTTAACAATACAGAAGATCACATAGGAGAATATTTTCATGACTTGGGAGTTAGGGGAAGATTTCTTTGACAGGATACAGAACCCCCCCCCCACACACACACACTAATCAAATAGGAAAAGATAAACAAATTAAGTTACTAAGAATTAGAGATTTCTGTTCATCAAATGGCACCATGAAGGGAATGAAAAGACAAGTCAGAAAACATATCTGTAACAGAAAGAACCAACATCGTTTGTATGTGGAATATATAAAGAGGTTCTTGCACTGAGTTAGTAAAAGACAGACAATAGAAACATAAGCAGACTTGAACTAGTACTTCACAAAAAGAGATGTTTAAATGGTCAACAAATATCTGACAATATTCTCATGAGTACTGAAATGTAAATCTACTACACACCCAATGAAATTATAAAAACAAAAAACAAAATAAAAATATAAATAACCACCACTCTGGTGCATTGCTAGCGAGATGGTAACATGACACAACCACTTTGGAAAGCCATCTGGCATTATCTAGTGAAATTGAACACATACATATTCTATGACACAGCCATTTTAGTCCCACGTCAATATCCAACAGAAATGCATACACGTGTGGACCAAGAGACAAGTACAAGAATCTTTATAATACCATTATAGCAGAAAGCTATTACAACCCACTCAGGCAAGCTAAGAAGTGTCCAAGATTGAAAACAGCAATTTGTACATTACTTACTTGACTCACAGATGTATCATGCTACTTTTAACCAGAAAGCGAAGTGCATTATTGGTAGTTTTTCCAAACAGGTAGATGGAGAAATAGCCAAAGGAAATAATTTGATTTCATGGGAAAAGAAGACATCCAAATTACTTTTTGCATCCTAACTTGCAGATGATTAAATTACGCTTAGAAAATGAATACAGATTTTGGACTTCTGGTGAAGATGGCGGAGTAGGAGGACCCTAAGCTTACCTCGTCCCACAGATAAAACTAGATAACACCCACATCACTGAATGTAACCAAGAGAATGACCCAAAGCCTGGCAGGACAGACTCTCCACAGCTAAATGTAGGTAAGAGGACACATCAAAGAGAGAAAGAAGGGCAGAGATGCAGTTGGGAGCTAAATGGACCTATAGGACTGTCCCTGGGAGAGAGGGATACTGCAGGCATGGAAAGGGGAGAGGAACAGAGGAGATCCCCACCCCAGGCATCCCAGGCATGGAGAACCTGCACCAGGAAGACAAATTCCCATAACATTTGGCTTTGAAAACCAGAGGGACCTAATTTTGTGAGGTCTTAGAATCAGCGGGGCTTAACTCCTGGGACTTTAAGACACAGAGGGCTTGGTTCTGGAACAGCCAGGAGGGCAAAAGGACCCTGAATCCCCATCCTTGAGGAGACAGCACAACAAAGAGCCCCACTGAGATAAATCACAGAAGCAGCAGTTTGAAAAATGCCTGGGGGTATAGGGGAGGGTGATGAGCTGCTTAATCTCAGAGCGTGTGCTAGAGGGGTACAGATCACTGGGAGACTTCTCCGAGAAAAAAAGAGCCGGCAGTCACCATTTCCCTCTCCATCACCCCCCACCCAACCTAGACACACAGACACTTGGGAGAGCCAACTTGCTAACAGTGTGCCACGCCCTTGCATCCTCCTGTGAACCTGCCCCCTCCAATAAGCTCTTTAACCAGGCCCTATTCAAAGTGGTTCTGTAAGACTGGCAGTGTGCAAGTAGCCCCAACAGGGACCAGCACCACTCCAAACTGACTCTCGCCCCATGGAGAGGGGGAGATAACCATACACCCCAGGCCCATGGCAGCCCCAAAAGTGGGCTGGAGGCAGACACCTGGTCTGTCTATAGAGCTTACCCACCAACAAAAGCAAGGGAGACAACACAGGGAAGGTGCCCTGCTGTTCAGGGCTACTACACTTCTTGCAAATGCCTGGTCTGACCCAACTCAAGTCCAGGGGGGCCCCAGACTGGTCAGCTGACACCACAGGGACCACACCCTGCCCACAAGCAGAGAGCACCATTGCAAACAACTTGACTGAAGGCAAAAGCATCTCAGTCAGGAGATACCTGTGAAGAACCAGGTTCTGGTGAACATGGGATGTTACACTGTAGGGCCCTAGAATATTTCTTCTTTGTAAGGCTATTACTTTCAAGAGCAGGAGATATAGGGGGCTCAGTTCTTAGATCATGTGACTCTTGATCTTTGGGGTTATGAGTTCAAGCCCCATATTGGGCACGGAGCCTACTTAAAAAAAAGCGGAGGGAGAGATTAAGAGAGAGAGAGAGTGCACGAGAGCAGGAGATGTAGCTGACTTTCCTAACACAGAAACAGACACAAAGAGTCAGACAAAATGAGAAGACAGAGGATGGTCCTAAATGAAAGAACAGGGCAAAATCACAGCAAGAGAGCTTAATGAAATGGAGATAAGTAATATGCCTGATAGAGAATTTAAAGTAATGGTCATAAAGACAGTCACTGAATTTGAGAAGAGTGGAGGACCATAGTGAGATTCTTAACAAACAGATAGAAAACATAAAAAAAAGAACCAATCAGAGATGAAGAATTTAATAAGTGAAGTTGAAAATACACTACAAGGAACAGTAAACTAGAGGAAACAGAAGAATGGATTAGTGACCTGGTGGACAGAGTAGTAGAAAGCAATCAAGCTGAAGAGGAAAGAGAAAAATAATAATAAAAAAGGAAAAACAGACTTAGGGAACTCAGTGACACCATTAAGCATAATAACATTCACATTCTAGGGATCCCAGAAGGAGAAGAGACAGAAAAGGGGGCAGAAAATTTATTTGAGGAAATGAGGATGAAAACTTCCTGAATCTGGAGAACAAAACAAAAATCCAGATCCAGGGGCACAGAGAATCCACAACAAAATCAACCCAAGACCTGTAGTAATTAAAATGGCACAAAGCAGAGATAAAGAGAGAATTTTAGGGGCGCCTGGGTGGCTCAGTGGGTTAAAGCCTCTGCCTTAAGTTCAGGTCATGATCCCAGGGTCCTGGGATCGAGCCCCACACCGGGCTCTCTGCTCAGCAGAGAGCCTGCTTCCCTCTCTCTCTCTCCACCTGCCTCTCTGCCTACTTGTGATCTCTGTCTGTCAAATAAATAGATAAAATCTTTATAAAAAAAAGAGAGAGAGAATTTTAAAAGCAGCATGAGAAAAGAAAACTGTTACATAAAAGGGAAATCCCATAAGGCTATTAGCTGACTTTTTTAACAGCAACATTGTAGGCCAGAACGGAGTGACATGATATAATCAAAATGCTGGAAGGAAAAAAAAACCTGTAGCCAACAACACTCTAACCCGCCAGGCTGTATCATTCAGAATAGGAGAGATAAAGAGTTTCTGAGACAAACAAAATTTAAAGGAATTCCTGGCTACTAAACCAGCCCTACAAGAAATGTTAAAGGGGACCCCAAATGGAAAACAAAGACCATAAGCACGAGTAAGAAAAGTAGGAAGCATAAAAGCAGTAAGATTAAGCATATCTATAAAAATCAGTCAAGGGAATCACAAAATAATAGAAAGTTAAGTATGACAATACATACCTAAAACATTGTGGGATGGTGGCAAAGAACGGGTTCAAAGACGGCCATCAACTTAATATAGATGGCTATATGCACAAGATGTTCTATACAAACCTCATGGTAACCACAAATCAAACATCAGTAATACACATGCAAAAAATAAGGAGAAAGGAATCCAAGTACATCACTAAAGAAAACCAGCAAACTGTGAGAGTACAGAGGGAAAAAAAAAAGGAACTAAGAATGACAAAAAGAACCACAAAACAGATAACAAAATGGCAAGAAGTACATACCTATCAACAATTACTTCGAATGTCAGTGGACTAAACACTCCAGTCAAAAGATATAGAGGGACAGAACTGATAAAAAAGGAAGACCTATCCATATGCTGCATACGAGAGACAGATTTCAGACCTAAAGACACAGGCAGATTGAAAGTGAAGGGATAGGAAAGCATTTATCATGCAAAAGAATGTGAAAAGAATGCCGAGGTAGCAATGCTTTTATCAGGCAGAAGAGACTTTACAACAAAGACTGTTATAAGAGACAAAGAACACTATATAATAATAAGGAGGACAATCCAATAAGATGTAACAATTGTAAATATTTATGCTCCCACCATGGCATCACCCAAAATACATAAAACAGTTAATAACAAACATAAAGGAACTAATCTGTAGTAACACAGTAATAGTAGGGAACTTTAACACTCTACTCTCATCAATGGACAGATTATCCAAACAGAAAATCCAACAATGAAACAGTGGCTTTGAATGACACATTGGACAGATAGATTTAACAGACATATTCAGAAATTCCATTCTAAATCAGCAGGATACATACTCTTTTCATGTGCACATGGCACATTCTCCAGAACAGACTACATATTAGGCCACAGAACAAGTCACAACAAATTAAAAAAGACTGAAGTCATACCACGTATCTTTACTGATCACAACAATATGCAACTAGAAATCAACCACAAGAAAAAACCTGGACAGACCACAAATACATGGAGGTTAAATGACAAGCTACTAAACCATGAATGGGTCAATCAAGAAATCAAAGAGGAAATAAAAAGCACATGGAGACAAATGAAAATGAAAACACAATGGTCCAAAACCTTTGGAAAGCAGCAAAAGCTGTTTGATGAGGGAAGTTTATAGCAATATAGGCCTACCTCATGAAGAAAACTCTCCAATGAACAACCTAACCTTACAACTAAAGGAGTTAGAAAAGAACAAATAAAACCCCAAACCAGAGAAGGAAGGAAATAACAAATATTAGAGTAGAAATAAATGAAATAGGAGTTTTAAAAAAAAAACAAACAATGGAACAGATCAATGAAACCAGGAGCTGGTTATTTGAAAGGATCAATAAATATGATAAACCTCTAGCCAGAATCGTCAAGAAAGGGTGAGAGAGAGAGAGGTCAAATAAAGTCAGAAATGACAGAGTAACAACAACCAACATGACCGAAATACAAAAAGATTATAAGAGAATATTATGAAAAATTAAATGCCAAAAAACTGGAAAATCTTGAAGAAATTGATAAATTTGTAGAAACATGGAACTTTCCAAAACTAAATCAGGAAGAAATAAAATATTTGAACAGATTATCAGCAATTGTAATTGAATGAGTAATTGAAAGACTCCCAATAAGCAAGAATCCAGGACCAGATGCCTTCACAGATGATAACAGAGAGTGAATACCTAGTCTTCTCAAAGTACTACAAAAAATAGTAGAAGGAGGAAACCTTCCAAATTCATCCTATGAGGCCAGCTTAACCCTGATACCAAAACAAGATAAAGATACTAATAGAAAGAGAGAGAACACTACAGGCCAATATATCCGATGAGCAAAGATGCCAAAATCCTCAACAAAATACTAGCAAGCTGAATCCAACAATTTATTAAAGAAATCACTCACCAGAATCAACTGGGATTAATTCCTGGGATGCAAGGGTTGTTCAATATTCACAAATCAATCAACATGATATATCACATAGATAAGAGAAAGGACAGAAACCATATGATCATTTCAATAGAGGAAGAAAAAGATTTGCCCCCCAGCTGCTAGGGAGAGCAGGCTGGTTATTTCATACTCATCTTGCCAGTGACCCCAGACATCTAAGGATGGCCTTGGGGAGTTGCCTGTGGCTCTGAGAATACATGTGGAGTCAGGTGGGGCTAGAAGTGAAAAAAGCTTGTGGGTGGTTTTCAAATGTAGAAAGAGACCTCATTCTGTGAAGCCTCCAATTTTAAAACTAAAAATTTTTAAAATTAAAAATACCATTCTCTGTCTCTATTTTGCTTGTGTATGCTTGCTCACACTCACCCCTACTCCCCCAAAATTCTACGAAGGCATTGCTAACCCTGGGTGGGGCTAGATTTTAATTCCACTCTCTATCCCTGAATTTTAAACATGCTTTTCCTTCTTTCTTTCCCCACACCAAACCCTTCCATCCTCAAATCTGGCTTTCCACACACAGGCAAGAAACTCACGCGACTTTGGCACAGACAGTGCACTTCCAGCTGCCATCGAGGCCTGAGACCCGACACTCGCTGCACACTCTCAGGGAGCAGGCCTGGCATGGATCTCCTCGGTCAAATATTAAGCCCAGGTTTCTCTGGCAGTGAACACAGACTCTGCTGGTTTGTTGCTGAGTCTTCCCACTTCTACGTTTTGCTTCTAAGAGTTCATTTTTCAGCTTCCTAGTAGGAGAAAGGGGGAAAAAAATCACTTAAAAAAAACAAACAAACAGGAGTGGAGCTGTCTTCATTGAAGGGGTATTTTCATTTGGAAGAAGACTAGAAATAATCAAGTAGTCAGAGCCAGACACTTTCAGAAAACAGTTTCTCTCTCTCGAGTCAACAATCCTTTGATACCAGTAGTTGAAAAACATAGTGCTTGTGTCTTGCATTTGAATTTTAACATCCTCCACTAGTGCTACAATTTTGCTCTTAGTACTTATTGCCATTCTATGCGAACTTCTCCAGTAGACTTTCAACACCATAACACTAGAACACCACCGACCTGGCAGCTCGCACAACAGACAGGATGCAAGAGTCTGAAATCAAATTTGGCAACACTGATAACTTCTCTTTAGTGATCCAACAGAGAGTTTTCTACAAGGACAGGGTCCCACCATTTCAGATCTCAATACCTGTGCTTTCGCATTTGAGGCTTTCTAGCAACTCCCACCGACTTCTGGGTTTTGCTGTCCCATATCTCTAGGTTTGGTCTAGGTTCCGTCATGAATTAGCTGTGCAGCTGGAGGCAACAATTCACCCACTATGCCTTGGTCTCTTGATTTCTTAAAATGGAGGTAATAAGGTTCTTACATAATTGTTTTGAAGATTCAACAGGGTGTGTAGTGCATAAACAATGAATCTTAAAACACTGAAAAAAAATTTAATTAAAAAAAAAAAAAGATTCAACAAGATGATAGATATAAAGATACCAGCATGGTGCCCTGCAATTATGAAGTGAATGCTAGTTCCATGTCCCTTCTTTTACTACCCGACATGTAATTTGTTTAGATACACACAGGAGAATTGAGCTATTTAAAGGGATGCAACAGCACAATTAAGGAATTTATTGGGAATGCAGAATCTCAAGCCCCACCTCAGACAAAATCTCCAGGTGATCAGAGTTTGAGAAGCAAAGCTTCAGAACATTTGAGCTCAAATTTGGGTATACTCTGGAATCACCTGGGAAGATTTTAAAAATAGTGATTCTCGAGTCTCACCCTTCTCTCTGCCAGACTCTGATGGCATTTTTTTAAAAGTGGTACTATTTATTCTAATATACTGCCAAATTTGGAAGACAGTACTCTAAAAGATAGGTTTGTCTCCACTTTAAAGTTTCAGAAACATGTTGTTCCTTTATGCTATCGGTCTCCAGTCCCTTCTTCTTCTTTTTTTTTTAGGGTTTATTTGGGAGAAAGAGATCATGCACATGAGCAGGGGGTGGGGCAGAGAGAGGGAGAGAGAGACAATCTCCAGCAGACTCCTTGCTGAGTGCAGAGCCTGAAGTGGGGCTCGATCTTACGACTCTGAGAGATCATAACCTGAGCCAAAACTAAGAGTCAGAGACTTAATCAGCTGGGTCACCCAGGTGCCCCTTCAGTTTCTTCTTGAACACAATATTTCTATATTCCTGAAAAAACAAACATCCCAGAATCAGTTTACACATCTCCTACCATTTCCTTTTACATTTGTGATACTGCACTCCGTTATATCAGACTAGACTAGCATGTCCCCAAAAGCAGGAATGATGACTTTAGTTTCTTGAATAGACTGTTTATGACCCAACTCCGTGCTAGACTCTAAGGTCCTTAAATGTTATAAACTATTTACTACCTCTTTGGGGTCTTCAAAATAACTTGTGAAGTATTACGACGTCATTCACGTTCAAGATTGTGAGCAGTATATATAAAACCAGAAACTAGGTCTTTTCATTCCTAGCCTTATGAGAGATTTCTAAATGCAAAGGTTTCTAAAACCTTTAACTGTCTCCTCCATTCATCCAATGACCATTTCCTGAGTGTATATTGTGTGTCAGGCCTTCTGGCATTCGTAGACAAGAATGAGTCAAAACAGGTATTTGCTAAGAAATTCCCATTATCCTCATGTTAGTCAAGAAGGGGACAAACCACGGAAAATGATGCATGGGATACAACAGGCAGATACAGATTGCTCTTAAGAACTCGTTCTTATCCACCAGAACACAAGCAAGAACCCACAACAAGTTTTCCTCATTCCTGGTTTAGAGCTTACAAAGTGCCTTTATGTCCTTTTTTTCATGAACGACTGGCTTATGAAATTGAATGTAAGAAAAGCTCCACACAATTTACTTTTGAAAACCTGTAGAAGCTACAGGCTTTCAAATAACAGAATGAGTTCTCATTTGAAAACCACAATTGTATTATCTGGAGAATCACAACAGATGTTTGAACACCTCGGGGCAAAAGAGACATAAAACATTGCTTATTCGAAATCTACAACAATGCATTCAACATTGTCAAAGAAACCAGGTAATTAAAATGGGTGGAACAAAGATAGCACTCATGAGGGGCACCTGGGGGGCTCAGTGGGTTAAAGCCTCTGCCTTTGGCAAAGGTCGTGATCCCGGGGTCCTAGGATCGAGCCCCGCATCAAGCTCTCTGCTCGGCGGGGACCGTGCTTCCCTTCCTGCCTCTCTGCCTACTTGTGATCTCTGTCTGTCAAATAAATAAATAAAATCTTTATAAAAAAAAAAAAGATACCACTCATGAATAGCAGTCCTACTTGAATAAGCTGCTGGGCTAAAGGGTAGTAAGTGGAGAAAACAGGGTATTCCAGGACATTCCAGAGCCAAACTCTCTTCTGGAAAACAATTCCATGAGCAGGTATCCAAATCACTTAGCAGGTCCTTAGATTGGGTGAGATCACTTGGAGAAATTATGGCCATACACTGAAACATTTTCTTTTTCTTAAGATTTTATTTGAGAGAGAGAGAGTGAGAGAGCACACACAAGTTGGGGGGGCAGAGGGAGGAGAAGAACCAGACCCCCGACCCTGCAACCATTGAGCAGGGAGGCTCACACAGGGCTCGATCCCAGGACCCCGGGATCATGACTTGAAACACAGGCAGATGCTTAACCAACTGAGGCACACAGGCATCCCCCAAAATGAAACATTTTCATTGCATCTCTCTTTGTGCTCTACTGACAAGAGTCTATTCAGCAATCAGGTTTCACCTAGTTCAGTTCTTGCGACGGAAAAGACCTGGGGCCCCATGTAAATCAGGCCACAAGGAAACAAGAATTTCAAGGTCCCAACACACTAGTTGGGACATTGTTAAGGCAATTGGTGCTGATTGTCGCACATATTCTGGGAGCCATCTCTGAGACTGTGGGAGAGGCTGGGAAGAATCCCAGAGGCTGGCAAAATACTAAATGGCCTGCTTTTTCAGATTGCTCTTAGAAACTGACCTAGTTTAATTGTGCCTGGGATGATGTGCATGAAATGGACATAGCCATTTTCAGACACTCAAGAGGAAAAAGGTTAAAGGGACGGCAACTGGAACTAGGAAAGAAAGTATGCAAGTGGAGAATTGGTATCAAGGAGAAAGGGAACATAGGGAACCTGGAGAGAGGAATAGGACAGGAGATGTCTTTTCCTTCTGCTTTACTAACCCTCTGCTTACTAACAAAGCAGGGTAGGCCTTACTTGGACTTGGTTCCTGCCTTGGCCGACCCAGTCTGAGAAACGTATCTGAGGAAGGTGACTTTCTGGGCTTCAAGCATGATATCTGTTCATCTCCCGCACCCACACAGGCAACAAGCTTAAAAATCAGCTTCTTTTTTTGATCCCGTAACAAGATACCCAGAATCAGGTAGTTCTTGCATTAGTTCAGCTACAAATCAGGTCACTAAGGGACTCAGGATCCTTTCATCCTAAAGGTCCCCTATCTTCAAGTTGTGGCTTATCATTCTTATGCAAAATGGCCAGCCAGCTCCCAGACAGCATCCGTGTTTAAGACTGGAGGAAGGGGCAAGCTGTGTCAGCGTTAACTGTCTCTTAACAGGAACATGAAAATTGACATGGCATTCCCCCGACCCCATCAGACTTCTCCTCAGGTTCTGCTGATCAGACACCGCTAGCTGCAAGGGAGGCTGGGAAAGGGGAAGGAGGAAGATGGCACAGCCCTGGCCTCTGGACCTGATTCCTGTGACTAGCACTGGTCCCTGAAATGTGGGATGGGATTCCAGGTAAAATGTTTAAGAGCAAGTGCTTGCTTTACCACATCCCATCTACTTTTCATGGAAGATGGCAAAGTCCCAAATACTGGCTACTCTGTGAGCCTGAGTCCTGGTCTGAGGAGGCTGTGAAAGAGAGTCCTCAGCCATTTTGTTATGGACAGGGAGCACAAATGAGAAATAAACCTCCATGGGTTTTTTTTTCAATGTTTTCTTTTCTTTTTTAAGATTTTATTTATTTATTTGACAGAGAGAGAGCGATCACAAGTAGGCAGAGAGGCAGGCAGAGAAAGAGGGGGAAGCAGGCTCCCCACTGAGCAGAGAGCCCAATGCGGGGCTCGATCCGAGGACCCTGAGATCATGACTTGAGCCGAAGACAGAAACTGAACCCACTGAGCCACCCAGGCACCCCAAACCTTCATGGTTTTAAGCCGCAAAGAGTTTGGGGCTGTTTCTGTAGCATCACTGAGGACCCCCTCATGGGTAAGTCCAGCCTCATTCTGCATCTGGCTGGTTCTTCATCTGACTTCCATATGTCCTTTTGTTTTAGTTTTACTGCTGATTCCCCAGAGAGGTTTTCTCTGACCACCAAATCTACAGCAGATACCCATCTTACTCTCATTCACAGAACCATGGCTTTTTTTTTCCTTCTGGCACTTACTGTAATTTTTTTTTACTTACTGTAATTTTTCATTGTACCTTTATTTGGCTGCTTTTGTTGGTTTAGTGTTTGTCTTGCCAATTCCTCTGTAATCTCTGTGAGGGCAAGACTGTATCTGGTGTGTTTAGCTATGCACGTTACAGTACGTAACCTAGGGTCCAGAACTTAACAGATATCATTTGGTTGAATGAATTAAAGAAGGCAGAAGCAGACGTTAGCAAGCATCAGAAGGAAGAGGAAGAGGGAGGGAAGGAGGGAGGGGGAAAAAAGCAATAAAGAGTGAAGGGAAGGAAGGAAAACTCAAAATAAAGATAATGTTTCCTATTATATCTTCCTCCAAGGGTGTTTATAGGAGTCAGAGGCAATAAATTGTGGTAGGGTGTTCTGTAAATTACAAAGGTTTTACAATATGAAGCCATCATTATTAAAAGGAGATGTGAGAAGAGAAAAATGTACAATGTTGGTTCTGTTGTGAATAAAGTCAAATTAAAATGGCTAAAACTGAGATCAGACACACTCTGAAAAAGAAATCCAAGCCTGAGAAAACTACAGAATGTTCTCAATTACTCATTAAGGACTTCCAGAAGTTTCTCTATCTTCCTTAACTGCATTCCTACACTGTTGTTCAGAAAGAAAAACCATTGTGATTCTTGCCGATATCAACAATCTAACCAATTACTCTATTTGTTCTTGTCTGGAGAGAAGCAAAGAGTATGGGAGATGGATGGAAAAGGGCAGTATAGGTAAATACGGCCCCAAATCAACTGTTAAAAACTGATAAAAAATAAAAATAAGAGCCCAGTGATGGGTATTAAGGATGGCACATACTGCATGGAGCACTGGGTGTTATACACAATGAATCATGGAACACTACAGCAAAAACTAATGATGTACTGTATGGTGACTAACCTAACACACACACAAAAAAGTTGAAGACATTTAATACCAGCTAACACCAATTCCTTATGTGAGTTGAACTCAGGATGCTCTTGCATTTTGAAACATCGGTTTATTCCTTAGATTTCCTTGTTGCTACACAGATGTGCTGATATTAACATGCAAATTAATGACCCATACATAATTGAAATCTTAAAGACTGAAGAGATGAACTACGTCAGCTGTAGTCAAATGATACAATCTTTTCACTGCTGTATCCTGGTGACACACTGAATTCATTTTTTTCCATCCCATCATCAAAACTGTCCAATGCATTACAAAGACTGCCTGCTTTATCATTGCATAGACATACTCCTTTCAAATTGGGAATTGCTTTCATTAAAATTCCTGTCACATTTGTGTGGCATTCTTTTTCTTTTGTTACCCTGTCTAGACTCAATTGTACTGCGCATTATTTTGCACCAAAGAAGTTAGGAATTTTGGAATGGAAGCAATTAGCTGCGGGAAGAGGAAGCTATAAATAACAATTCATAAAGCGTCTTTGATTCCTTGATGCCTTCGACAATCCCCCATATCATCTAGCAGAACACATCAAGGCCCAAGAGAGGTAACAAACAAGCATGGACTATATCATGGCCCAGAGCATAGGGCTCTGAAGGCAGACTGCCTGGGTTCAAATCCTGGCCTTGTTGCTTTTTATCTCTGAGACTTTAAGAAAATTACTTAGCCTCTCAGTGTCTCAAAATACTCCTGTAGAAAAGAATCATAATAGCTGCAATCTGGTAAGGTTGTTGTGTGCATTAAAGAAGATAATGTCGTGAACGTAAAGTGCTAAGCCCAGCTTGATGTGTCATGAGTATGAAACAGGCAGTTCTGGTAGGTGTCTCTCCATAGCTGTTCTCCTCTTCTTCTTTTTTTTTTAAAGATTTTATTTATTTATTTGACAGACAGAGATCACAAGTAGGCAGAGAGGTAGGCAGACAGTGGGGAAACAGGCTCCATGCTAAACAGAGAGCCCGATATGGGGCTCGATCCCAGGACCCTGGGATCATGACCTGAGCCGAAGACAGAGGCTTTAACACACGGAGCCACCCAGGCGCCCCTGTTCTCCTCTTATGTGTTAGTGTCATGTATAGCTATACACGTGCCCACTCAGAATGAAGACTACATTTCCCAGTATCCCTTGCAGTTCAGTTTTGTCATGAGACTAAATATTAGTGGATAGGATGTGATCAGAAATGATATAGGCAATCTCTAGGTCAGTACCCTAATGGGAAAGGGCTATCCCTTTCCCTTGAACCCCTCTTCCCTCCCAGAGGCTGGGATGAGAACAGAGGAGTGAGCCATCTTGGTTTATGAGCTAAGCCATCAAGGCAGTGAAACAACAAAAAAAGACAAGGTGCCCAGACCCGTTTTATAATGGAGTCACGAGAACAGTATCAGGAAGCTACCAAACAACCCAGGCTTTTCTAGAAAGAGCAATATATTTCCATCTTTCCTAAGCTGTTATTATAACAAGTCTCTGTCACCCACTGCCAAAACTATTTTCCAACAAATATAATAATAACTCAGTAAATATTAGGTCTTCTCAGTACTGTCCACTTACAAAAATGTTGCTATTGGGTTCTGCTTCAGCTTCTGCTCTAAGGCCTGCACGCTATTCCTTCTCTAGAACTAGAGTCTGATATCCTTTTAAGAGAGCAAGACTACAGTGACTGATGAAAAATATTGTCAAACCGGAAACAGTGAGACAAAAATTACTGAAATAATATATGTAATATACGTAAAATAGGCAAAATAAGGTCATAGCAGCCTGATGCCAAAGGCTGCAGAGCTCCTAGCATTCCCGTCTTCCATTTTCATCCAGAGGCAATGCCATTAGTGCTGGACTGGGGCTAGTTCATAATAACTTAAGGAAAATCCAGGGGTGATCAGATCTCCTTTCCATACTGATTTAAAAAAAAACCTTTTTTTTTTCATTTTGATTGTCACTTCTGTGTGCAGAACCTATTTTTAAAACCTAAACAGCAAAACACAGCCAAGATAACCATAGACACTCCGTTTTAACATCATGTCATTAAGCACTGGCAGCATCCTATGAGAAAGACATTATGATTTCCATTTTAGAATAAGAAAATGAAATCTCAGGTAGGAAACTTGCTGTGGGCCGCAGGGTATGTAAGTGTCACCATTAGGATTCAGGTCCACCATTTTAGATTTCAAGATCTATAATCTTCCCCCAGATTCCTCTTGATTTTTATTCTGTTAACATATTTTTGCTCAGAAAGGACACTGAACGTAACAACTGCTATTTCTTCCCTAGTTGTGCAAAGTGTGCTAAAAAGCACACTCAGAGTTAAACCTCAGTAAACATGAAGGGTTGCTTCTGTCTAACTTCTCCCACCAAAAGCCATCTGTCCAAGTAGCCTCTTATCACAAAGTCAAACGTTCCCCAGCGGGGCTATTCTTCAACAAACACCCCTCTGGTCTTCATAAACTTTATCTAGCTTTTGATTGGCCTTCAAATCAAGGACCATTAAAAAGAATCAAAACCATCTGAGAAATGGGGACAAAGTCAGTCTAGATAGAAAGCCGCTTCAGAGAAAGTAATGAACAGGATTGAAACAACACTTGTCTAGACAAAGAAATCTTGGGAATTGTGCCAATTTAATGAGTTTAGAAAATTGTCACAATGATTGAGGGCGTTGTGTAACCTTCATGTCTGCAGATGACGCCAAGCACTTCCTGGTAATAAAACACTCAGCTCACAGGAATACACCAGGAGATCTCACAAAGCCATGTAAACAGACAAACAACTGTTTATTAACTATAGTCTGAAAATCAGAGCAGAAACGGATCTCATATTTAATGACCAAACCAAGTCTGGGAATACCTTCGGATAACTATTAATAATGATTATCTCAATTTCCTGGCCCCATGAGGAACAAAGATGTGTTCTGTTCATCTGAAACCCAAAGGATACCTTTCTTGGGCATCAAAAAGAGCAGAAAGTTCTGTTATCAGTGTGGTAAATCATTCAGAAAATGAAGGGGTAAAGACAGAATCAGCATAGCAAAAAAGAAAAAAAACAGACAAATTACAGGGCTTTTCAACAATACTTCTCTAACATTGCGAGGATTATCTTGATGGGAGGAAATTGGGCATTCATACACAAAGAAAGATAACTTAAAGAGAACATGTTGCCCTTGAAAAATTCTTGAAAACTGCTTCTGCTACTGAATATTGACACACACTAGTTTTAATTTTTACAAACATAGAATTGGCATTTATTCTAAAATACCTATAAATTGAATTTGGATAAACTAAATTATTTTAAATGCAGCAAGGAAGGACTTACATGCTCAGCAAAGACAATTGTCAGTCCTTAATTTTTCCCATTTTACCTCTTTAGGTGGTACTTATGGGAACTCATATTTTCATAACTACAGGTGATTACATACAAACCACTTCCAACAATTTTCCTGGTTATCAGTAGCAGTACATAGTATAAGCGATGTCACGCCACCATTTCTTCAAAATTCACCGAGGATGAATACAAATATTGTTTTCTTTATGTGTTATTTTTTTAAACCAAAGCTGAATTTATTACATTTAATTGCAGTAAGAGATATCATGATGTTTGCTTCACTGAAATTCACCTCTGACAATTGCTTTCAGAGTTCATGAAAAGGAAGAAGAGATCTGTGTTAAGCAATAAACAAATCTAATTAATAGTTCTTAATTATACCCATTTTTTTCAGATTGCTGGTTGTTTCCCAATATTCCTTCTACTCTTTTATACCAATAATAACCTGAAATGTGAGTTGCTCACATGGTCACCCAGAAGAATACATTTCCCAGTGACATATCCAAGCTCCCTTGCAGCTAAGTACAGTCATGTGACAGAAAAGAAATTCAACAACCAGAAATTGTCTCTGGGAAGAGAGTGAGTTTTTAAAGTTTAAATTCCATGTATTTGCTAATTTTCTATAATGAAGATAATCACTTCTATAGTGAAAATGTAAAAGAAAATATTAAATATTCAATTGGATTGAAGATTTAGGATATAAAATATATTGTAGACACTGATGCTCTTTACAGATCCTAGTGAGTTTAAACACTTTTGAAAAATCCTGTACTATAGAGAAGTTTCATTAATTTTTGACATTTGCATAGAGTGTTTATGAATTACGCTTAATTTCTCTGCAGTGAAATAATGATTGGAAAAATCAGTAAATGTGGGCTGCCTAGGTAGCTCAATCAGTGAAGGGACTGACTCAACTTCGGCTCAGGTCCTGATTTCAGGTTCCTGGGATTGAGGCCTGCGATGGGCTCCGTGCACTCAGCAGAGAGATTGCTTCTCTCTCTCCCTCTGCCCTTCCCTCCTTCTCAAGCACTCTCTAAAATAAATAAATACATCTTTTTCTTTTCTTTTAAAGATTATTTATTTATTTATTTGACATACAGAGAGAGAGAGAGAGAGAGAGCGCATGCAAGTGAATACAAGCAGGGGAGTGACAGGGAGAGGGAAGGGAGAAGCAGGCTCCCCGCTGAGTAGGTAGCCCAATGCGGGACTCGATCCCAGGACCCTGAGATCATGACCTGAGCTGAAGACAGGTACTCAACTGACTGAGATACCCAGGCTCCCCATAAATAAATAAATCTCAAAAAAAAAAGAAAAATTAGTCAGTGCATATCAGCCTAATATTACAGATTTAAATCAATGAAACCCTAATTCCTATTAATATATAAACATTCGTATAAACTATTGATATAAAATGGTCATGTGCCTAATATCTAAAATGTCAGAGGTGATATTTTTGTTAGTGAAGTTTTCACTTGTATTATTTCCTTAGTGCTTATTTTCCCAAGAATATAGTAGGTATTTGCTTAAGTAGAACTTCCCTGCTGAACTGAGGGCAAGTGCTCTCACTCGCCCTCCCAGCCCCAACATCCTCCCTCAAGAACAGCATGGGCTTTATGGGTCTTTATTTCTTCAACTTCCAGTAAAACAAGAACGGTAGTTCTTGGATGTGAGTGTCAATTAACCCGTGCTTGCCTGGGAGGCTTGTCCTCTATGCCAATCCTGGCTAGAGCAGCAGGCAAGGAAGGGAAAAGGGTACTTGAAAGGGGAATTTGGAGAGGAGTCAAAGACGACAGAGAGAACACACACGTTCTACATAAGTGACAACTTTACTTATGACTACAGTGACCCTATTATTTCAAACAAAAAAACAATATGGTCTGGCAAGTATGTTTATTTATTTGGATAATCCAATGTTGGGCATGTCCCCAAATATCAGGTATGTGTGGCCCTTTCCCAGGGTGAGCCCTCCAACTAAGAACTACTTGGAGGAAAGAGCTGTAGAACCCAAATTTAAGTTCGTTTCCCTATATGGGTGTATATATGGAAATTCTTAAGTTCTCCAGTAAGAAAGTCTCCAAGGTTTTAAAGTCATTTAAAGCAGAGCTGGATTTTCTTTTTTTCATTTCTCTGTGACTCAGAGTTTGGGTTTTATTAGGAAGCCAGTGTGTTCATGCTGGGAGTTTCTGTTAATCCACTAAGAAGCTTTGTGGCATTCCCATTAGGATTGAAACAAAATGTTTACCAAACCAGACGTCCACTCCAATAGTTCTCCTGGTGTTTTACAGAGACAGTGAGACTTTAGACTTTTCAGAAGGTCAAACTAATTTTGTTTTTAGTGGTAGTGATAAGATTCGGAAAAACAAACAGCCCCACAGATCAAACATTTGTAGAGTATTAAAAGGATATTTTTGCTTGGTACTTACTGGTCACTCTAACTTTCAGGCTGAATGTGTAACTCTTGAAATCACTTCAAATCCATTTGAACTGAATATTTAGCTTATCCACAGGACTCCAAATAGCCAATTTGAATACGCTTTGCCCTTCCATTTCTCCCTTCTCTTTCCTCCCCTATTCTGTTCTAAAATGGTGGAATCAACCACATAAAAACAAAGCCATAACATGAATGGCAGTTTCCAGGCTGGGATCGGGGGTCTCCTGATGACACTAAGCTCTGGCTTGCTTCGTGATCTCAGCAGAGCCAGCTGTGCAGAACAAAACATAATACACTTGCACTTGGATTTCAGTCAGCTTAAAGACTAGAACAGCATGAGGAACTCCCATCAGTTTTCACTGTGTAAAAGTGATGCTTCAGTAAATGTCAGAGCAACTCTGGATAATGTTACCCAGCTTATAGGTCAGAACTACCCATAAACACCAGGCTGAAGGAATGTTTTCTGTTTTGTTCCATTTCTCTGAGAGGAAGGCTATGGGGGGACTTCTAACAGGGTCGGAAGAGGTGCCCTGATGGCGTAAATGTCACGACAAAGAGGGAAGAGAATCAATGTGGAACAGGAGAGTCTCACTGCTGATGTTTACCAGCTTGGCAAATTATTTAGGAAGTTTCAGTTGCTACAGCTATCACAATCATACAGATGACACAGGAATTAAATGAGGATCACTTGAGAATGAGTAATCCCTTCTCTGGTGTGAGGCTGGCAGTGAAGAGTTTACCATTCCCTTTCTTCCTGACCTCCTGAATGGTCAGATACATCCCCCTAGAAGTTAAAATTGACCTAAGAGTTTATCTTTGTGTACGGTGTAAGAGAATGGTCGAGTTTCATTCTTTTACATATAGCTGCCCAATTTTCCCAGCACCATTTATTGAAGAGATTGTCTTTTTTCCACTGTATATTTTTTCCTGTTTTGTCGAAGATTAACTGACCATAGAGTTGAGGGTCCATATCTGGGCTCTCTACTCTGTTCCACTGGTCTCTGTGTCTGTTTTTATGCCAGTACCATGCTGTCTTGGTGATCATAGCTTTGTAGTAAAGCTTGAAATCAGGTAACGTGATGCCCCCAGTTTTATTTTTGTTTTTCAACATTTCCTTAGCGATTTGGGGTCTCTTCTGGTTCCATACAAATTTTTGGATTATTTGCTCCAGCTCTTTGAAGAATACCGGTGGAATTTTGATTGGAATGGCATTAAAAGTATAGATTGCTCTAGGCAGTATAGACATTTTAACAATGTTTATTCTTCCTATCCAAGAGCATGGAATGGTCTTTAATCTTTACTTGACCATTCTCTTACACCGTACACAAAGATAAACTCAAAATGGATAAAAGACCTCAATGTGAGACAGGAATCCATCAGAATCCTAGAGGAGAACATAGGCAGTAATCTCTTCGATATCAGCCACAGCAACTTCTTTCAAGACATGTCTCCAAAGGCAAAGGAAACAAAAGCCAAAATAAACTTTTGGGACTTCATCAAAATCAAAAGCTTCTGCACAGCAAAGGAAATAGTCAAGAAAACAAAGAGGCAACCCACGGAATGGGAGAAGATATTTGCAAATGATAGTACAGACAAAAGATTGATATCCAGGATCTATAAAGAACTCCTCAAACTCAATACACACAAAACAGATAATCATATCAAAAAATGGGCAGAAGATATGAACAGACACTTCTCCAATGAAGACATACAAATGGCTACCAGACTCATGAAAAAGTGTTCATCACTAGCCATCAGGGAGATTCAAATTAAAACCACATTGAGATACCACCTTACACCAGTTAGAACGGCCAAAATTAGCAAGACAGGAAACAACATGTGTTGGAGGGGATGTGGAGAAAGGGGAACCCTCTTACACTGCTGGTGGGAATGCAATTTGGTGCAGCCTCTTTGGAGAACAGTGTGGAGATTCCTCAAGAAATTAAAAATAGAACTTCCCTATGACCCTGCAATTGCACTACTGGTTATTTACCCCAAAGATACAGATGTAGTGAAAAGAAGGGCCATCTGTACCCCAATGTTTATAGCAGCAATGGCCACGGTCGCCAAACTGTGGAAAGAACCAAGATGCCCTTCAACGGACAAATGGATAAGGAAGATGTGGTCCATATACACTATGGAGTATTATGCCTCCATCAGAAAGGATGAATACCCAACTTTTGTAGCAACATGGACGGGACTGGAAGAGATTATGCTGAGTGAAATAAGTCAAGCAGAGAGAGTCAATTATCAAATGGTTTCACTTATTTGTGGAGCATAACAAATAGCATGGAGGACATGGGGAGTTAGGAGAAGGGAGCTGGGGGAAATTGGAAGGGGAGGTGAACAATGAGAGACTATGGACTCTGAAAAACAATCTGAAGGGTTTGAAGAGGTGGGGATGTGGGAGGTTGGGGGAACCACGTGGTGGGTATTAGACAGGGCACGGATTGCATGGAGCACTGGGTGTGGTACAAAAACAATGAATACTGTTATGCTGAAAATAAATTTTAAAAAAATGATAAAAAAAAATTGACCTAAGAGGGGCATGTGAGCTCTGCAACCAGCCGGTGGGGCTACACACCAGAGCAGGGCCACTTACTAGCTGTGCAAACTGGGATGAGTGATTTAACTGGGTACTTCAGTATACCCATCTGTAAAATGGGATATTAATAATTCTTATCTTGTCTGGAAAATGAATTTGTAAACTGTCCCTAACAATTCTGCAGAAGCTTCTGCTAGTTCTTGGTATTTTCCCCACCTTCAGATGCACTGTACGGTTCTTCTAGAGAGGCAATGAAATGCATTTACGCTGTTCCAACATGAGCCATGACAGACTGAGTAAGGCATAACTACCTCCTGGAGATGGCAGGACCCTGTGAGACCATCTAACCTCACAGACAGAAGCCAGAGTTCTATCTCTGATAGCTGATGGGTTCCAGTCCAACTCCATCTTGTCTCTTAGACTAGAAATGTCCTGTTGCTCAACGAAGGTGGCTTATCGGGGCTTTCAGGTGTATACGCTATTCACAAGGCTAAAATCTACAAGGTGGTGTTTTCAACACGAAAGGTGAACAAATTATGCCCTTGAGCCAAATCCAGCCCACCACCCGTTTTAGTAAATATAGTTTCATGGCCCATACCCATTTGTTTACACGTTGTTTATTGCTGCTTTCAGACTACAAATGCAGACTGAAGTAATCATCACATAGAACATATACCCGGTAGCGCCTAAGGTATTTACTATCTGGCCCATTACAGAAAAATTTTACTGATTTCTGGTCTATACCCTGGATAAAGCCTGATTCATGACTGCGAACTTCTTTAGGTTTCTGGGTCCAATGAACATTAATATTGTGTCTCTGCTCACCTTTATTTTTCTTCAATATTTCATTTATTTATTGAAGAGAGAAAGAGAGAGATAGCACACGTGCAAGAGCGGGGGATGGGGAGAGAGAGAAGCAGGCAACGGTGGGGGATGTTTCCAAGGCACCAAGGCAGTCCTGTTTCCATGCCAGTGTGTACGTGCACGCATGTGTGCGTAACTAGGGGAGTGCTGTGTGAAGCTGGGAGGTCCAACCCTGCAGAGACAGGAATGGAGAGACAGCAGAGCCTCGGAGAGGGCAGGCGCTGGGAAAGAGTCCTCACAGGCCATATTGACCTCAGCTCCCAGGAATAGCAGGTGCTTTGGGCTCAGGCAGTGGCTGGGGGCAGCTACACCTGCTGGGCTTGGCTTTCAGAAGGGGCGGCTGTAACCGTGGGCACATCCTTAGCTGGGCCCAGGTACCCATTCAGGACCCTGAGATCAGAAGGCAGACACTTAACCAAGTGAGCCACCCAGGCGCCCCTCTGCTCACCTTTATTACCCCAATAATAAATACACATTTGGCCTACAGAAGTTCTCAGCAAATGTTGATTACTTCTGAATCACAGATTATAGGATGCCTTGGGCTACATGTAACAGAAAATCAGACTGACATCACTATAAGTAACATGGAAATATAGTATAGTGCTTATAGAAGAAGCCCAGTGGTATGGCAGGTTCTAGGACATCAGGATGTTGGCAACAATTCTCTGCCATTCTTTTGGCTCAGCTTCATCATTGTGCTGGCTTTCATCCTCAACAGCAACTGCGGTAACATGTTTCACTGAATATGTACAGTGGGAAAGAGAACCTTCCAGAAACCTGGGCTATATGTTTGAGTGGGTCACCATTGGCCTTATGTCTACCTCTAAACCAATGACGGTTGCTATAGGACTATTAGTCAAGGGGTGATTAATTAATTTTTAAAAATCCACTGTTGGGGGTGCCTGGGTGGCTCAGTGGGTTAAAGCCTCTGCCTTTGGCTCAGGTCATGGTCCCAGGGTCCTGGGATCGAGCCCCGCACTGGGCTCTCTGCTCAGTGGGGAGCCTGTTTCTCCCTCTCTCTCTCTGCCTGCCTCTCTGCCTACTTGTGATCTCTGTCAAATAAATAAATTTCTTTAAAAAATCTACTGCTGGAGGTGTAGAAAATTAAAATTTGTGTAGGGAGGAAGAAAAGAGAAATGTATGCTGTGAGGAGACCAGCAGAGTTCATTACTGAGACAAGCCCAAGAGTAGGTGCCAAAGAGAACATTAAGTCCAGATATGTTTTCATGTACTGTGGCCAAATGGAAATGACATCTTCTCAGTAAGAGTAAAGCCCAAATGAACTGCTAACATTGTAAACTGAAGATTTCTTAGACAGGCCAACACCACGAAGTAGACATTTAACAGCATTTGTTTTTAGGCGTGGAAGATCAAGTAGAGTAATATTTTGTTAGTAAGATTTTTTTTTTTTTAGGAGGAGATACTATGAACCATGTCCTCTTCTATGTTAGGGCGAGCTCTTCCAAAGTTAGAAAAATCTAAGGTACAAAATGATCAACGAAGATATTTTTGTGCTTCCAAACTCTATTTTTTTTCCATTTGCATTCACTGTTGGTAGCTCGATTTTATTGGCATCACCTCCTTTCTCTCTTTTCTCTGCATGAAAGCCATCATTAAAGCAAAATGATTTGTTCTTCACAGAGAACATTTAAAATACTCTTAGTCTGTAATAGTTGAAGCCTGGGTCTAGGTATCTCCTACCATTTCTTCCTGCTTGGTCTGAGGGAAAATAAATATATTGGAGCCTTTGGGGTGAACCTAAAATGCTCTGTTTATAGGTAGACACCTCTTTCCAGACTATAGTTCATGCCTGGAGGTAATTATCAGGCTTGCCATGTGCCTTCTGGGTGCAGAGCACCTTCAGGAACACCCACAGACCAATCTCATTTTAATTAATGCCACACTTTGGGGCTACGTGGGCTGTAGTGCACAGTTGGGCATCGGCCCTAAAGCACTGATTCAACACAATTTTGATATTCCTCTATGTTTCTATTTTAAGAATAACCTACTGCAATGAATAAACACACAAAGAAACAATAAATTCACTGCTTTCCAAAGTCTTGTTGACTTACTTTCCATATCACTTACTTCTCTGTAATCATCCTAATTCTTAAAACTTTTCTTGGTCTTCCATTTCCTTCTGAAACTCATTAGCAGACTCTGAAGGCAGTTTTGTGGTTCATGGTAAACAGCTAAAACACAGTTGACAGGTAATTGCTAATGTCAAATCTTTTTCACATTTCAAGGCCAAGCTCAAGCATTAGCTCTTCTGTGAAAACCATTCCTTCAGTTTCTTATTCATAATTAATTGCACTTCCTCTGGACACTGACAAAATATCAACCTACACTTCTATAACACGGTAAAAACAATCACCACAACAGTAACTAAGATCCCTGTTTGGTCTGGCAAACTTCTTGGTTGGCTTTTCCAAAAGCTAACTCTGGGATGTAGATTTGTGTGCAAGCGACTTATGGAGTAAGTACCCTTAGGAGGAACACAGAAGGGAAGGGTGGAGGCAGGACAGAAAAGGGGGGAGGGGATAAGTGAGGGTGTGGTCTTTAGGGGAAGTCCCATCTCAGCATGATTCCACCCAAAACTGTGAGGCAGAAGCTCCACGGCAAAGGCTGTCAGCCGTTGGTTTGGGGCTGCCCAGCAGGGACAGAAACTCAAGTTTGCCTGGTACTTGTGGCTCTCTAGCCCTACCGCCAATGCTTGTCCCCCAAGGGTAGTCCTCTAAAGATGGTACTAGACACCATCCTTAGCAGTAAACATGTGGAAACTGGGAGATGAGAGCACAGACCACAAGGGACCTGAGTGGAGCTCAGTAGAGCACTGCTAGTGTTCACTACAACACATATCAACAATAGGGCCGATGATTCTAGCCAGCAATTATTAAGTACTTGCTGTATGCCAGCATTCTTCTAAGCCCTTGATAATATTAGCTTATTTAATCCCTACAACAATCTTATGAGGTGCCTAATGCTATTATTTCTGTTTTGTCAAATGAGGGAACTAGATTTATCCATGGAAACAACCTATCTAAACTGACACAAAGACTTCACGGTGTGACTGAGATGTGAATCAACAAATGTGGCTTGTGATTCAACAGCATGTACCAGAAACACCACGCCACTCACTTCGGTGTGGCTTTTCAATATACAAAACTGTTAAGAGTGACAGAACCTAAGTCATCTGGCCTGGGCTCATATGTTGGTAGCTGAGAACAAAAAGAGACAACATATTTAATACAGTTGGTGCAGGGGGAAAAAAAAAACCTCAATAAAATATTAGCCACTATTTTTATTAAAGATGAGAAGAAGATACAGCAGCTTTAAAAAAATCTATTCTCTATAAAGGTATCACTTGGGTCTACCAGAGCCTTTCTTTTGCTTTCCTCAAATAAGTTTGAAGAACCAGGAAATCAACAACTTCATTCGCAATAGCTCTGTTGTATGTTACACAGCCCGCTAAATTTCTTTATGGAGAATAAGAGAAAAGGACAAGGGAAGAAACAGAAAAGGGGGAAAAGAGTATAACAGATTATTAGGGAAAGTTATTGGGAATGACAGAAGCAAACATTCTGAAGAAATTCCTATTCATTGTACTTTGGCGTTTCTGAGGCTGTGGCTATTAAATTGTGTTCTCCTGAGTAGAGTGATTTTTAATTCCCCGGGGCATGTCATCAGTTACCAGCTAGTACCTCACCTCCCATAAACAATATAACTTTTTGCAGCACATTAGAAAATTTAGTCACTTTTCGTGACTGGAATACAAATGCCAAAAAAACACCATTTCTGATATCTTTAAAAATCATTAACTGCCTTCACCTGAATTCCAGGCCTAGAAAAACTGCAATAATTTTCATCCAAGCCTTTATTCCTGTAAGATTGCTTGAATTCTTATGAAGGATGGAAATAAAAATTCTGGGCTCTTAACTATGAAATAAGCGTCAATCGAGAATATTTCAATGTATTTCCAATTCTAGGATCCTAGTTCCTTTAAGCACCCTGAATATCTTTGCAACATAAGAAGATAACCGTATGACAAGTTTTCTCCTCAATAAAAAATGAAATACAATAAACTTAAGCTTTTTGTGGTCTTTTCTTTATGTTTGTGGAAATGGTCTTTTCCTTATGTTTCCTTATGTTTGTGGAATTTTCCTTATGGTTGACTTCCAGTTTCACAGCATTGTGGTCAAAATGATCACAGTTTTGGGAGACACTTAAGACACAGAAGCTGCACAGCTGGTAGTCACTGAGAAGGGAACTCTATTTATTTCTGCTCCTCTAGTCAGGGGTGAGATGGAATAGGCAAATATATTTAACAAGCAACCCAGCACAAGCAGCAACCCATCCCAATGGGTGTGACAACCAATCAGAACAGTGCTGGAACCGTTCGGAAGAGGTGGTGCAACCAATCAGAATGGCTGTGAGCTGAAACACAGGTGAGGTCATGCATGGGGATCCTTGCCTACAACGGATGGGAAACTCAACTGGGCCCATTCTACTCAACATTACTCATACAGAGACTTATTTTTTAAAAATTCAGGTAATGTATGGTGTAAAATGAGTTTTCCTCTCTCCAGATCCCCTTCTTCTCTCAGGTATGGTAGGAAGGAATTCTCAGAAAGACTGACCTGAGAAAGGCATTATAAATAAATAATTGTGAACTTACATACCAGGCACTGCACGTGTATTGTCTCCCTTAATCCTCGCAACAACACTATGAGGTGGGCAATTTTATTATCCTTGTTTTAGGGATGAGGGAACTAAGGCATGGAGAAACTGAGTCACTCGAACAAGGTCACACAATACATCTCAGAGCTGGTATTCAAACACGGGCAGGCCTTCCACTTCACTACCGTTTAGGATATTATTAGCAAACGGCATTCTCATCAGCACCATATCATCTACTCGATTCCATCCTCCCATCTAGCTAATGATAAAATATCAAAGACATTCCTTGATATGTGGGCTACTGCTGGGGACCCAAAATGTCACTGACCAACATTTGTTTCCAGCATGGTCACAGCTGCCCAATTTCTGATCTAACCTGCTTCAAAGAGACAGTAGTCAAGAAAAGCAGAAAAAATTTAAAAAAATATATTACCTTATTCTCTTGTCCTCCACTTTTTTCAAGTATTCATCTCTCTTTAAGACTCCCAGGATCATTTCCTTCTCATGGTCTAACAGAAATGACAGATTGATAAACTCCGAGTTCTTAGACATGGTATTCCAACAGCAGCTCTGAATAGCAGTGGTCAAATCGTCCAGGAAAATTGATATCCACAGTTCTGATGGTAATTAGGTAATCTTCTGGGCTACACAGAAAAGAGATACCACTGGGATTACATTCCAAGAAAATCTTTATTGTTCTAACCGAGAAAGATCACCAAAGCCTTTGCTATGGTGTCCGGTCAGGGGCCAGCTAAGTTTCACCGATGGTGACAAAAGCCAATCCTTCAGAATGGCTCAGAGCAGGAATCATATCTGCTGGGGCAGAATCCAGAAAACCCAGGGAAGACAGAGAAGGCAAAGGAGAGAAAAACTAGGTAGGAAAATTAATTAGGCCATTTCCTGAAGAGCGCACACAGTGTCTACTGTTTGAAATAGTGATATACTTAACTCAAAAAAATGTTAATCATAAGCAGGCAATTATTAAATAATTTATTTAATAAATTATTTTTTATTTTATGGCTTATTACCATGAAATATTATTTATATTTAGTTGATTCCAGGTTCTCTGTGCAAATTTAGCTTTTCTGCCTTATAATTAGTTTCCTTTACTAGCTAGGTCCTACTACCACCCTTCCAGCTGACCCATGGGTGAACTGAGTCGCCACTGTGGGACACCAAGTGCATAGTCTGGACTGTTCCTTAACTGCCTCCCCCCCTATTGCTTCCCTTCCTCCCCACAGCTGGGATGACTGCATGAAAAGCACTGCTGGCAAAACAAATATGAATCAGTGCTACATGTATCCCTTGGAATGTTTCCTACAACCATAGCAATGAATGAAAAAAAAAAATCAAGTTACAGAAGACTTCATGCAGAATGACAGCATATATATGAAAGAAAAAAACTGTAACAACATTATGTCTAATTTAGGAATATATACATTTGTAGTATCGATACAAGGTATTTCAAGGGGAATTCAGAGGTAAAATCAAAGAGAACACAGGAACTTGAACCATATTGGATAATGTTTTACTGTCAGGATGACTATTTATATCTCATGATGTACATGTATGTGAATTATTCAAGGTATCTATTACATACCACAAAATAGCTGTTCCAAAACTTCCCCTTACCAACATAAGAAGCTCACTGGGCCTTGTCCCTCACCCTAACTCTTGAGCACATTCTTTTACTAGCTTGGTAGACAGAGTCTCTCTGTACCTTCCCGTAAGAATGAAGATTCTAGGCCTACAGCCTCCTCCCCTGACAGTGTCCCTCAGTCGTCCTCCCAGGTCTATGAATTAGAGTCTATGTGCAAGTTACACTTGGTTTGCTTGATTATAGCCAGGTTTCCAAGCATAACTAGATACCCAAAGGCTGCTTTGGGGCCTCCCAGTCACCACAAGGCTAGGCTGACATCAAAATCTCAAGAGATCAGAAAGGACAGGGTCTTGTCCAAAGCCTAACTTTCCAAAGTCCCTAGGTGTTTGTTCTATATGTTGTACACCAAACCATAACTTGGCTGAAATAACTCAGAACTGAAATTCTTCTGATACGTCGAGAGCTAGCCCCCTCTGAGAAAACTGCCCTGGTCTATACAGACTTTCCAGATGGACTCCAGGCCTTTCCTCCATCTTCAAAATCCTAGAAGCAACAGAGATCAGAGAGTCCCAAGTTGACGTGAATAGGAAGCAACAAGGTTAGAGCAAAGGGGGTCTTCAGAAAGGTTAATGGTTTGGTTTTCACATCATCGGCAACTGTGGTCTCCTCAGATGAAGAACACAACTGGTTTTTCCACCCCTTTCGTTGTTCATCTGGTCTCACTGAAATGGAAAAGCCACTTGGTAACTCATGGATGAAAATGCTACCATTACAGATAGGTTCACTTAGAATGTATTTTTTAAAAGATTTTATTTATTTATTTGACAGACAGACATCACAAATAGAGAGGCAGGTGGGGGAGGGGGGATGTGGGGGAGCAGGCTCCCTGCTGAGCAGAGAGCCCGATGTGGGGCTCAATCTCAGGACCCTGAGATCATGACCTGAGCTGAAGGCAGAGGCTTTAACCCACTGAGCCACCCAGACACCCCTAGAATGTATTTTATATTTGAAATGTCAGATTTTGAATGCCCTGTGTGAATATTCTGTAGAATTGTAATTAGAAGTTATTCAAGGGGACAGGAGCCACCAAATGTTTGAGTCGAAGCTTATGGCTATCCTTGCCATGGATTGTAAATGCAAATCGTTGGAGAATAAAAGGAGGGAGGGCATTAACACCGCAAGGTAGCCTCTGAAAGTGACAGAGAAGATGGGAAATCATACAAAGATATAAAGGAAAGGAAATGGCCCTGGGAGAGTTTCATTAACAAAATTAGCCCTAATAGATTTTTACTCATCTGTACCAAGACTGAACAGAATGGATTTATATATGAGTGGCCAAGGAGATTAGAAGGAGCTAAAACTGTATCTAGAAAATGAGGATGTTTCCTCCAGGAGGTAGGACTGAACTGTGATTTTAATTTAGTAACAGGGAATCTAACCGATAATAGTCCTTCTGGAGAAAGATGGGGTGAGGAAGAGGAGACGGTGAACCTGGGCACAGACAAAGGAGATCTAAGGAGCTAGATGCCCATGTTGTCCATCCAGGCGCTGACCGAAAGGAAAGCACTTGGGCCTCAAAACGAAGGTAACACATTTATTCCCTGTCATGCATGGTCCAACTTGAGTGATAGGGCCTCCGTCTAGCAAATTTCATGACATTAATCACGCAAATCATACAACCATTTCCATTTCCTCTTCATTGAATTTCACTTCCTCCTGGACACCTCTGATTGTAAATTGGCTTGCCATAGAGCTCTCTTTCTGAGGAGTGGATGCCTGGGCCCTGCTAATGGAACACTCTGTGTTTGGTTGTGTTTGAACCTATATCTAATCTGTTCTCTGTACACCAACCAAAGGAAATTTCTGAGCCTTTGGAGGACAGCATCTGGGCTGGGATGAATTCACCTAAATCTCTATAATTGTTTAATGCCTCTTTTCAGCTAGTTCAAAGATCCTTCTGGAGAATCCTTTGCCCCCTACACACTTTCATCAGGTAAGAAAAAAGAGTGAAACAATCACCAGTGCCTTTTAATACCAGATTCTCATTATTATTATTATTATTATTATTATTTAGTTAAACATGCCTAGTAAAACACTAGTCTGATCAGAAGAAATCCATTTTTATTTTATTTTTCAATACTTTCACTTAAACAGAAATTTTTCCTTGAACATTTCAGATGTGAATTTTCCCCTCTCTGCCCAGCAGCCTTGCCAAACCGAGCTAAACTATTTAAAAAGATGACAAAAATGTTTCTAAGTCATTCTTTTGTCTTTAAGCAAAGGCAGCTTTGGACAGATCATTAACTACTGAGCACCAGAAAAGACACAACAACAAAAAATTCTCGGGGCGCCTGTGTGCTCAGTCGTTAAGCATCTGACTCCCAATTCTGGCACAGGTCATGATCTCAGGGTCGTAGGATCAGGCCCTGCATTGGGCTCTGTGCTCAGTGCAGAGTCTGCTTGAGATCTTCTCCTTCTCCCTCGACCCCTCCCCCTCCCCGCACTCTCTCTCTAAAAAACAAAATCTTCAAAAAATTCTCACAGCATCACCAAAAGGCATCATTTTTTAAAAAGCATATGTTTTGAGTAACACACACTGAAATATAATATAGATTGATATCTTAGTCAAAGGAAAGAGTTGAACACAGCCAATTAAGGAATACTTAAAATGCAGCTCTAAAAATGAACTATTTCTGGAAGGGCTCTTAGAATGAAATTAATAAAAATAAAATCAGCTTCTTGTTTGTCACTCTGTGACAACACAACAGTGTGGAAGATTTCTGGCACACTTAGAGATGCTCAGGATACACGTGAAACAGCACATGCAAAATGCACCTGGGAGTGCCTTTCAAATAGCTGAGCTGGCAAGAATCCACATGTCTGTCAAAGACTGAGACCTACCACAGAGATAAAGATGCCATGAGGAGTGAAATAAATAGTTCTTTTCACGACAAAAGACTCAAGGGCCGGTGGTATAGAATCACATGCATTTATTTTCAGTAGCGCAATTTCTTCCTACATGGATAACCATGTGGCACATTCAATGGCAGTGCAGTAGTTAAATTATTTTTTTAAAGATTTTATTATTTATTTGAGACAGAAAGTGAGCAAGTGAGTGAGAGAACATGAGTGGAGGGTGGTGTCAAAGAGAGAAGCAGACTCACCGCTGAGCCAGGAGCCTGATGTGGGGCTCAATCCCAGGACCCTGGGATCATGACCTGAGCCAAAGGCAGACACATAACTCACTGAGCCACCTGGGCGCCCCTGAATTTTTTTTTTTTAATTTCACAATGGTATTGATTCTCTGAACATTAATTGGGAGGCCAATTATCAATATTAGCAGCTTTATAGCAATGCTCCAAGAGTGGAATGCTTCACAGTAATGACTAACACTTAAATAACTCAACTAATCCTTAGAACTCCCTCACTAAATAAGTTCTAATACCTCCATTTTATAGATGAGAAAGCTGAGGCCTAGAGAAGTTAATTCACATGCCCAAGTAGTAAGTAACTCAGTGCAGTTTGGCTTCAGGGACCCTGCTTCTAATGATTAATGAGACTGCCTCTCAGTCCCTCCATTGACCAACAGCCTCCCACAAGATGTCGTGAGATATTTTATAGAATTTTTAAAAAGTTCTTTAGTCCAACAAAATTTCATATACGTCCAGTTAAATTAAATATTTTTTCTCCTACAGAACTTCTCAGGGTGTCCGATGTTCTATTGTTAACTGTGAAGTTTCATGAAACACTCAGTTTGAAAAAAAGATATCTAAGGTTATTCAGTTCTTATCTTGGCATCTTGTATTTTGGTATTGCTCTTTTTTAAAAAAAGATTTTATTTATTTATTTGACAGACAGACATCACAAGGAGGCAGAGAGGCAGGCAGAGACAGAGGAGGAAGCAGGCTCCCTGCTGAGCAGAGAGCCCCATGCGGGGCTTGATCCCAGCGCCCTGAGATCATGACCTGAGCCGAAGGCAGAGGCTTAACTCACTGAGCCACCTAGGCGCCCCTGCTTTGTTATTTCTAAATTGAAAACATCTTCCTACTTCTTTTACAGGACTACAACTATGTTTAAAAAAAAAAATAAAACTGGTTAGGTAGGGCACCTGGCTGGCTCAGTCAGTTAAGAATCTGACTCTTGATTTCAGCTCAGGTCATGAGGGTTATGAGATGGAGCCCCACGTTGGGCCCTGCATTCAGCAACAAGTCTGCTTGGGATTCATTCCCTCTTCCTTTCCCTCCCACCTCTGTCCCTTCCCCTGCTCTCTCTCTCTGTCTCTCTCTCAAATAAATAAATAAATAAATAAAATCTTTTAAAAATGGTTAGGAAAAAATCTAAATAAATTGAAGAGAGAAAAATTCAAAAGAAAATCAGAAGATATACTTAAATCTTATTTGGTAGCTCCCCTAAATGCTTTTTAACTACTAAGACTATAAAATTCTATAATGTCCCCCCAAAGCATCATAGAATGCATCACACACAAATTTAAAATAACTGTACGAAGGAAACAGCCACACATAAAAGAACCAAGTGATGCCTTAATATAAACCAGGAAAAATATTAATATCTAGAAAATATAATAAGATAAATACAAGAAAATAATAAAATAAGGGACAAATAACAGGCATCCTATAGTATTAGCAATTCACAAGTAAATCACACAAACATGAAAAGATGCTCACTTAGCTCACTAGTTATATAAAGGCAAATTGCAAGGAGAAAACATTTTAGCTTTCCCATTCAATTATAAAAATGTAAAATATAAAAATCTGTACCATCCAGTGTTTAATGAGGGTGTGCAGAAATAGGTAAGCTTATGTCCCACTGGCATAAGGAGAGATAAGTTCAATCCCTAGGTGAGATCATTTTCTGTGGGTCTTCTCCATATCCACCATGTCTTGTGAGCAGAGCCACTAGCTGGCCTTCTGCTCTGGACAATCCTTCCAAGGACCTTTGTTTAGTGACCAGCCTTGGAAGACACTGTGTCTGCGTGTGGATTAAGGAACAGATTTGCTTATGATTTGTTGAACAAAGCAAGTCTCTCTCCAGGGCAGAGGGCAGATTTCCTGGCAGCTCATTGTAAAAAAAAAATTGAGGTTCCCTAAGTTCAGGGTTCCTCAGCTATTACACAAGTGCACTACGTGGACTATTTTCACCCGAGCACTCGAGGACAAGAGCAAGCAATGCCAACATGAAACCCCCTGAGACTTCCTGTGTTCTAAATAAAAGTCCATTGCATCTGACCCAAGAGTAGCAGGTCTTTAACTATCATCTGTAAAACCATGTCAGGCCCATACTCATTAGCCTAAAAGGAAGGCAAAATCTCAGAGCCTTTAGAATTCTCATCACCCTTTTTAGAAAATGAGTTGAATTTTTGAAAATTGGTCAAAGGGTACCAAGTTTCAGTTATGCTAGATGAGTAATTCCCAGAGTTCGACTGTACAGCATCGTGATTCTAGTTAAGAACACTGTGTTATGTACTTAAAAAATTTCTAAGTGCCCTTACCAACCAACCAACCAACCATCCATCCATCCATCCATATGTGTGTATGTACATACATAGGATGGGAGGAAACATTCAGAAGTGATGAATATGCTTATGGCATTGATTGTGGTAATAATTGTATGGCTGTATGCTTATCTCCAAACTCATTAAGTTGTATACATTAAATATGTATAGCTTTTTATGCATTAATCATACCTCAGTGAAGTTTTAAAAATTAAGATGTGCATTTTTGACAACTTTTAAGAATCCATCTGATAGAAAAATACCTGTGTGTATATGTGAAGATTATGTATTGATATTCATGGTAGCATAATTATCCAGTGAAAATTTTGAAATTGCCTCATGTTACAGCAATACCATGGTTCTATATTAAAGTGAGGTATTTAAAAATATGTACCAACATGGGGATATCTAAACTACGTTGCTAGTTGAAAAAAGGGATATAGTTATGCTTTCAAATGTGTATGTGTCTAACACAATGCCATCAATATATGGATATTTATAATATACACAAATGCAAAGGAAAAGGCATAGAATAATACATACTGATCTGTTAACCAAGTTGCCTATAACAATGAAAGCTTAGGGGGTTACAGAAGAAACAAAATTTATTTCCATATTGTTTATTATTTTCTTTTCTTTCTCTCTTTAACATTTTATTTGAGAGAGAGCACAGGTGAGCACAAGTTGGGGGAGTCACAGAGGGACAAGCAAACTTCCAGTTAAGCATGGAGCCCAATGCAGGGCTTGATCCCAGGACCCTGAGATCCTGACTTGAGCTGAAGTCAGATGCTTACCTGAGCCACCCAGGCACCTCCCCATATTGTTTATTATTTTAGACACATTCATGTAATCATATATTCTTTATATCTTTAAAAAATTTCAAGAAACAATAAGGTTTGGTGGCTGAGTGTGGTTAGAAGGAAGAGAGAGAAGCCAAAAATAATTTTAAGAATTTGACCTTAAAAGAATACAGGTGACATTGCCAATGATAGGCAAGTTGAGTAGCTGTGCTGGTTTTGATAGGCAATAATGAATTTTGGTTTCAGACATATTGTGAATTAGGTGATACCACTTGGGCTCTTCTGTGTCAATTTCCTGTTTCCATCTTGTTCTCCTACATCAGATTTCCTCCAAAACACAAATTGGATCATTGTTGCTCCCAAGAATAGGATCTTTCAATGTTTTCCCTTTGTTCCTTAAAATTCAAATTGTTTAATATGATTTAAAAAAGCCTTTATGATCTGACTCTAGCCTACCCCTCTCTCGTGCATCTACCATTTAACCACATTCAACACTTCATTCTTCTAAAGAAGCCATGGTTTCTTCACCTCCAGATCATCCTACCTATAAGACTCGGACTGCAACACCCTCTCCTCTCTTCACCTGCTCACTCCTAAGTATCCACATGTATCTGCCTAAATGACTGACTCCTAGTCTAACTGGGGCATCTGTGATATGCTAAATAATAACCCCAAAGAGGCTCATGTACTAGTCATCAGAACCTTTTCGGAGGTGACTGGGTTAAGGATCTTGAAAAGGGAAGATTATCCTGATCATCCAGATGGGCCCAATGTAATCACAAGGGTCCTTAGGAGGGGGAGGTAGTAGAGCTAAAGTCAGGAAAAGAGGTGTGACGATAGCAATAGAGGCTGGAGTGATGGTCTTTGAAGATGAAGGAAGGGGCTACAAGCCAAGAAAAGCAGGCAGCCCCTAGAAGCTGGAAAAGGCAAGGAAATGGATTCTTCCCTGGAGCCTCCAGAAGGAAGTCCTGCCAACACCATGATTTTATACTTAAGACCCATTTTGGACATCTAATGAATGAGATAAAGACTAAAATATTGAAGAATCAATGACTGAAATAAAAATCTCATCTCAGGAGAGAACACTGAATCAGCCTAAGGTGATGTTCTATGTAAAAATGGAAGGGGAAAAAGAAACCAAACTCAGGGCAGATGCTTCAGATGGAGAAAGTGGACAAGGTTCCAGTTCAGTGGGAACCACTGCACTGTTAGTGGGTTTAGAGTGGAATTTACCACTGAAATCACTGTACATGACATAACGGTGGCCACTTGACCACGGATGCCATCTTTTTAAACTGTGGTAGGTTCTATTTAATCAGACAGTTAACCCTCTGCCAATAATTCTGTTACAGAACGTCATAAAAAATTTCCATCTTTAGAACAGATGTATGCAAAATGAACAGAAAATTGTTTTACTTAATTAAAAAAAAACATTGTCAGGGAGGACATAAGGACAAGGGAAAGATCCATCATACAAAATATAAGAGGAAAAGCAATGATTGGAATTTTCCTTGGAAACCTTCTATGTAGGTGGAGCTTATTATCTCTGCATACAGTAAGAGCACTCATTCCTTCATGTTTCAGCTATCTGTTGCTCAGTAACAAACCACCCCAACATTTAGTGACTTAAAACAGAAATTTATCACTATCTTTTATAGTTTCATCAGTTGACTGGGCTTAACTGGAAGGCACTCATTTTGGGGTTTCTTATGAGACTGCTGTCAGGTGGCAGCTGGGGCTGAAGTCATCTGAAGGGTGGCCTAGGTGGGATGGTAAGGATAACACACTCACATATCTGGCACTTGATGTCAGCTGCTGGCTGGGAGCACAGCCGGAGATGTTGACCACAACACCTATATGTGATTCCTCCCTCATGGTAGTCTCAGCGTAGGCAGAATTTTTACATGGCAGCTGTCTTCCGCCCCCCTAGACCAAGCATTCTAAAGGTCCAAGCAGAAGCTGCAAGACCTCATAAGGCTTGCCCCTGGAAGACCCGGAACATTACTTCCACCATGTTTTATTTGTCAAACAAATTGCTAAAGTCATTCCAGATTTAAGGAGGTGAATTCGATTCCAATGGAATGGGAGTAGGGAAGAATTTGTAGCCCTCTCAAATGTAGCATAGGTCACTTCCTAATATATAAGATGTATAAGACTGTGTTTACCGGGTGGTTTGCAGATCAAGGGTCGTGCATTCTTTGAGCTCGTTGATAGGAATGAAAAAATTGCTTGTGCACCATGACTGCCTATTTACCGTACTGGATCAATACAAATAGAGACACTTTTAGCTATGCAAAGAGAAGCAAAAAGGGTTTGAAATGCTCATCAGTTAAGAGATAAGCATGCAAGAGCTATTATTATTTTACACACGCAGACACATGAATCAGTGACATGGTAGAACAGTTGGCAGACATGGAAATTATTTGAGACTTTCTTATAAACAAACAGTAACGCGGGTACTGGCGGGTATCCAGAGAAAACAGATGCCATGGGTTCCAGGGACACATGAAAGAGTAACAGAGCAAGAAAAGATAATGTTCTCGATGCAGAGCCTGGCAAGTAAAACGAAAGTCTCCTCGAAGGGTTTCTGCAAGACTTGTGGATGCTCCATTATTTGCAGTAGAGATTCATGAAGCTTTCTGAAGGATACCTTAGACAGCCAGTAAGAACGACAGGCTCTCTACCTTAAAAAAGCATACATATGTTTTAACAAAGAGATTTCAGGAGTTCATAAACTATGGATACCCAAAAGTTTATACACCAGAGTTAATCACTGCTAATACGAAGCCCTTGGAATCAAATGCAGGCTCGGTGCACCCTCAGAGTTGGGGTTGAAGAAAGTGTCAATCTTCAGAAACGAATGGAATTAAAATTCTGCTCCCCAGAGAGAATAACTTAGACAGGTTACTTTAAGCTTCCGCATTTCAGTTGATTCATTGGTCAAACGGGAATGTTAATGTCCACTTCCTTGGTTTGTTGTGAATACTCAAATGAATTAATGTATCTAAGGTATATAAACTATATATAAATGTATTAAAATGTATATAAAATGTGAAATGTCCTTAAAGCACAGTATCTGGCACCTAACAGTTGCTCAAAACATTTGAGACCCATCCATTCATTTTGCTTAACTTCATCACGTCATCAAGAGAGATCAGTCAAAATGTTACTCCATTCCTTTTGAGTCACAAAATACCCACAGGTCTCTCTCTAGCTCCCCAGACTTTCCACTAAGAATTTGCAAACTTCTTGGAAATTGCTTAGAAAGTCCACAGTTTTTATTAATAAGATTTTTAACAATATTAAGATTCTCATACATGATGACATGCTGGAAGGCTCATAATATGAAATGAAAAAATCAGGATATAAAACTACTTAGACAGTATGGTTTCAGTTTTAAAGGAAATACATACACACCTAAATATTACAGAAGAAAGAATGGAAGGAAATAAGTCAAACTATTATGTCTATCTCTGGGGAGTTACATTATGGCTGTATTTTAATTTCTTCTTTATAATTGTCTTTAGCTCCATGTTTTGACAATGAACACATATTTGACACAACATCACTGAAAAATGCAGCAAATGTCATCGCTGTCAAAAATGTATTCTACCAATATTAGCTCAGCTTCATATGCCATGATATACAATGCATATATCCATGGATCATTATGCTTGGCTATTGAACAGGAAAATATTTCACTAGTAGAGTCATATAGGTTAATAAATCAATTGAGGTTAGTAAAGCCATTTTTTAAAGTTATATTTAATTCATTACAGTATGTTCTGTCTGGAAAACAAAACAAAACAAAACAAAAAACCAAAGGATGGACAGAATGGGTTACAGACTATTTAAATGGTCATGCAATGAACATGAATAAAGCCATGTGTCAGAGCTGGTACTAGCAGATACACAGATGAAAAAAGCATGGGTTCTGTCCCAAGGATCTTCTCTTTTCTAATGGAGACAGACATAAACACAAAAAGATTAGTTTTATAAATGCCAACTTGGCTTTGAGAACACAAAGCAAAGAACAATTAGGGAGAGGAGAGTGGCCATTTGAGGATGTGAAGACAGTAAATAGGACAAGTCAGAAGAACACATGACTAGTCCAGGGAATAGTGAATAATCCGCGGGCTGGGGGCTGAGTTGATTGTGGAGAGGTGAGAGGAAGGAGGGTGCCAGCGAGGGAGGAACACGGTATCCAAATAAAGCATCTGGACTTCATGGAGTGTTTTGCAAACTGTGTCTCTGGGAATGGTTTCTTAGGAAACACAGCAAGGCAAGTTGAGTAGCCAAGGCTGTGGCGCTGACCCCTGCTTCAAACAGAGGAGCTCTGCTTTTATCGGGTCTATAAGCTGGATTTCCTGGCCCGATTTTATTTGAAGAAAGAGTTCCATGACCTTAACAAGTCTGAAAACCGCTCCCATGCCATCAAGCTGTCAGATGCTTTTAAGACAAGAAATAGCAGAGTCAGCTTTCTAGCTGAGATCTGGGTTTTGAAAGACATCAGCTCTCAGTGATCATACGAAAAAGAGGGCAGAAGCTCTGTGGACAATGTGGAGGCTCCTACAGGGGGTGTGAGGGAGAAATCAGGAACTAAATTGTGGTAGTGAGAAAGAACCCAAGGGTCATTTTTCAGATATTTGGGAATGATCCCAATAAGATCCAGCCACCAACTAGATGTGGGTGGTGGACAGAAGAGAGAGTGTGACTCCAAGGTTTCTGCCTTGGGGAACTGTAATGGGTCTTAAGTTTTAATGTATGTAAGAATCACCCCCAGGGTTCGTTCAAAAACAGATTCCTGAGGGTCCCTCTCCACAGAGTCTGATTCAATAGGACTGGAGTAACACCTAGGAATGCTGACGGTAATACCGTTGCCAGAGATTGAGAATACAAGACAAAAAAGGTTGAGAGAAAAAAAAAAAAAGGAAATCCATACCTGTTGAGGTCCAAGTGCTTATAAGGCAAACATCAACAAAGATCTGTCCAGAAAGGCATCTGGAATATGGAACTGGAGATTATCAGAGAAGTCTACACTAGAAGCATTTAACTGGGAATCACTGGTACCTATATGGTGGCAAGAGTTATGCAAGGGAGAACGTAAGAGGGCAGAGATAGGAGCATAAGGAACAATGATTAAAGAAGGGACAAAGGAACAAATGAGCTGATGGAAAACTGAGAAGGGATTTTCGATACAGTGGGGGATGCAGTTGAGTCTAATGATTTGGAGTCAAATATATCACTTAGAGTCTGTGTAGGCCACCATTAAGTTTTTAATTAACCAATCGAGTAAACTGTTACAAACACCTCCAGCTACTTGAAATACCACACTAAACCCAGAATCTTTGGAAAATGTATCATCTCAATAAATTTAGCCCAATCCAGTGTTATATCAAATATTCCTTGCCCTAATATCCTAGTTTCTAATAATAATATATAAATTAGTAAGTCTTGTAATTATTTTAGTGTATGATCCAATGCCTTCAAGGTCATGCTTTATACTCGTCCCCCTGGAACATGCTAAAATCTGACCAGTAATTATGGACCTTGCAGTAACAAAGATTATTCGGGATGGGTGTTGAGAATAGATAACCTCTTGTATGATAGACAGATAGATAGACAGACAGACAACCTAACTTGAAATGAGCCATTGGTTAGGAGATTTGAAGTTACTGATCAAGACCAAAGGAAAGAAGACTTCAAGATGGACATCTGAGAGGAAGTTCTACAATAGATATTATAGTGCAGGAAACCACTTGAAGCCTGGAGAAGTTTGAAGCTTCATGCATGTTCCAGTAGATCCTTTTCACAGGAGTCAAAGTGAGCTAAGCAGAAACGTCTTCCTACAGGTAAAACACATGGTCAGACAGCTCTTGCAATTTCAGAACCATGAACAAACACTCTGAAGTCTTAAGGAGCTTGAAGACTGATATAAGAAAATGCAATATTCTACCCATAAACTGAGCTAACTAGCCTCCAGCCCCAATTAACCAAGCTCTCTTGAGGATGGCAAATTACTCCTAGGGAATCTTGCTTCCCAAGTCTTGATGACATGACCTAGCTGAGAAGACACTAGGTCCTTTGTGGAAAGCCATTCCTTCCACTGAGGCAAGTTGCTTGCAACTGCCAGGAAGCTCTATTTTAAAACTAAACCAGCAACTGACTCTCACCTGCCCAGACCTCTCTTCTAGAGGAGGAATTATCCCAGCCAACTTGCTGCCTCTCATACTTAAGTATTTTTTCAGTCTGATTAGTAATGCCGTGTCTGCCAAATGCCCCAAAGAGCTATGGAGAGTAAGATGAACAGCATGTACACTTCTCCAAGGTGGTCTTACACCATGGTCTACCCTAGAGGTTTATACAATTTTTCTATTAAGGGCCAGCCAGTGAATACGTTAGGCTTTTCGGTCCAAGATGCAAAATCATGACTATTTTGTACATACTTACAGAACAAGAGAGAAAACAAATGCTCACAAATGTTTTATTGACAAAATTTAAAAAATAATAAAAAATGATTGCATTTGTGTGTGGGGGGTTGTGGGTTTTTGTTTATTGATTGGTTGGTTGGTAACACAGATCCACTAATGAGAGGAATGGGATTGTAGGGCAGATAACATTTCACTTATCTAATGTTGGTATTCCTATAATCAAAATCATAGTAGGTCTGACAGTGTCCCAGACCTACTAAATTTGAACCTGAATTTTAATAAGCGCCCCCAGTGATTTGCAAGCACCCTAAAGTTTGAGAACCCACCAGTCTAAAGTTTTGTAAGACTACCTGGGCTCCATCTCTATTAGTTTCGGAAAGGTAAGGAAAGCTATGGATCCTAGAAAAGGTTCACGAACCATTCAAGGTCCATTCAAGAACTCCTATAGGGTCTGTAGCCCTGAAGTTAAGACCTCAGGAACTCTGCTGTCAGGCCCACCTCAGGATGAATATGTTCTAAAATTAAATTATGGGGATGGTGTCCAACCTATGAATATAGGAATAAAACATTGAATTGCATACTCAAAATAGGTAGATTTTAAGGTATGTGCATTATGTCTTACCAAAACTCTTTTTTAAATCAAATTAAAGAATTTGAGTTTGGTGGTGAAGCATTGTATTTTTATTTTAAAGATTTATTTACTGGGGCACCTGGGTGGCTCAGTGGGTTAAAGCCTCTGCCTTCGGCCCAGGTCATGATCTCGGGGTCCTGGGATCGAGCCCCACATCAGGTTTTCTGCTTAGCTGGGAGCATGCTTCCCCTTCTCTCTCCCCCTGCCTCTCTGCCTACTTGCACTCTCTATCTGTCAAATAAACAAATAAAATCTTTTAAAAAAAAGATTTATTCATTTATGGGGGCTATGGGCAGAGGGAGAGAGAAACTAATGCAGACTCTGAATATGGTGCCCCACATGGTCTTACGACCCTGAAATAGTGACCTGAGCCAAAACCAAGAGCTGGATGCTTAACCGACTGTGCCACCAAGGTGCCCCACGGCGTTAGATTTTTAAAACTTTCTGTGGGTTTCCAAAGGACAACTCAAGGAAACAACTGCAAGAACTCCAAGTTTTGGAGTCAGGAAGCTCTGAGTTCAAATCCCAGCTTTCCTACCTACTATATTAAAGAAGCTAAGCTATGTTATCTAAGTCATAAGTAATCATAACTGTTCAATTACCCATGAGGTATTCTATTGTATATTGGGTTCTGTATTTCCTGCTTCATTAGTATATACTTGCCTTAACTCCTTTTCCTTATGGCTCATGGTAAAAATGACAGCAAACACTCACATAGCACTTACATACACGTGCCAGTCATTGTCCTGTGGGGCTGGTTTACATATGTCAACTCATTCAGGCCTCACGTCAACAGCTGGAATTAGTTATTTTCCTTATTACCATATTACAGATAGGCACAACAAGGCAGAGGGAGACTAAGAAACTTGCCCAAAGCCACACAGCTCATAAGTGGTGCAGTTAGAATTCAAACTAAAGAAGTTTTCCTTCAGTGACTGTGTTCATGACCATTATTTGGTACTGTAGAATTTTATATATATGTATATATAATTATATATATAATTGTTAATATATGTTAAAAATTTTTATATTTCACATTTAAAGAAATAATAAATTTTATATTTTGTATTTAAAGACATTATATATTATAAAAATAATATATAATTGTATATAGAATGTTATATATATAAAATATGTAACTCAGAGATGTATCATACTCACGTATAGTTTTGTCTTGCCCGATCTTATACCAGTCCCAGCACTCTGGCTTTTGAGGGTGCACATATATATGGACTGAAAGACTGTACGAAGATGGACATGTAGGCACACCAGAAAAATGAACGATTGACCGTTGTAAATACAGATCCCTTTGCCCCTGGGAAAGGGGGCCTCAGAGCAGAGGTGGGTTCAGGGACTAGTGCCGGTCTGCGGACTCTTACTGTCTGTGACAAGATATGTAGAGAACTGAGAGCATTTACAAACTGTCACAGGAATTTGACACTGACATGACAAAGGAGTATGTAATCTGTGGACTCATCTCTTCCTACCGTGCCTTTTTACAAAAGCACTGGTCTGAGGTGGCTTGGAAAATGAAAAACAAAGAAACTGCTTCTTTGCCACAGATTGTTTCAGAAACACTGTTCTCAATCTGTTTTCTTTTTCTTTCAACGTTCCTCAGGCTAGGTGTTCTCTCTACCAAGAAAAGGAGCCTGGGGGTCTGAAGGTCAAGTTTTATTACACGACAATGCAGAAAAGATGTAGGATATGACACGGGAGCAGCTTCCCCTGACTGAGAAAGGAAATAAAAGCTCCAGCAGTGGGTCAGGGTGTGGAGAGGGCAGAGGAAAATAGGTTAGAAAGGGCCTGGTGTTACTCGGCTCCCGTGAGAATGGCCCAAAGAGCTGAGCTGGGACAGGGGCACCTAGCATGGCTGAGACAACAGGAAGTCTTACAGGGGCCGGTAGACCTAAGGACCCAGAGAACACAGGTCCCTCTACCCTGGACAAAAGGGCAGAGAGAGGAGGCCAACTGGTGAGACACTGGGAACAAGGACAACACAGCCACAGCTTTGTACCTGCCAGCAGATTGGGTGAGCCTGTGACCCAGGAAGAAAGGTAGAAATTGGAGGAGGAGGAAAAAAATACCGCAGGGAGACACCTTGAGAAGGACTTAACTTGACCAAGATAACTCACAGCCAGCAAGGACTCTGGTTCAAATCTATACTCTGAAATTTGTTAGCTCTGGGATCTTGGAGACATGACTGAACCAAAACATCACCTTGGTTACATGGAAAGCACTCGAATAGTCCTTGGGGCATAGTAAATGCATGGAAAATGTGAGCGGTTACTAAGATTCTTCATGGCAGCCCTGGACCTACATTTTATGTTTGCTAAGCCAGGGTCAATAGTTTCCCAATATAACCAACCAAATATTACCCCTGGATTTTCTCCTCATTGTTCAGGAACCTGTGCGGTGCGAATATTCGTTACATCCTATTCTGCCTAAGTATAAAGCCAAACACATCACTATTACTCACAAAAACAATAAGAGAGTCAAACGGGAATTCACTTGATAGAAAATCAATAGCTATTTGGTTTGTAGTGTATAACTGATTTAGAAATGACCTGCCTGTGTTTGGAGCTCAAACTTGTTAACAGCCAATGAAATTAGATGACAGATATGAGTCGTCTGAAGTAAGCTGACTTCTTCCTTCTTAAACATGGCTAATGCAAACAAAACATTCCAGCCTTTCCTTTTTCCAAGTTACTGACTAGACTTCCTTGTAGTTTTTTTCCCTGGGCTGGTCTCTCAATTAAAGGATAGTGATTCTTTGTCACAAAATGTGTTTTAATATATATCCAGTTCTAGTCAAAATATAAAACTTTAAAATTATATACATTTGTTTGTAAGCACAGACATCTTTAGATATACTATTACATGCTGAAAATTGGGGAAAAATGCCTATTTTGTATGAGGTCCTTACTGCCTTTTTTGAAAACAAACCCTTGATATATCAATTGATTTAAATGAAATTAATTTCAAAAATTTTAATCATATATTGATTTTAATGTGATTTCATGCCAGGAGACTAAATATTATCGCTATCTATATATAGCTCTTGGGAGGATTTATCAATGGATTTGTCTATAGTCTGATAGGTGAAGTAAATAAATATGTTTGCTATGATCTCTCTTGGTCTGTGTTTACCAAGTGGGTTGTTGCTGAACTTTTTATGACCCAGATAAAAGTATGTTTAGATTCAAAGTCTATTTTTGAATCCTGGAACGTCATTATTTGATGGCTACATCCCAAGTATGATTTCTCTACACACACCTGCCTTCTCATCTCAACTATATTTTCTGGTAAGATCTACCACTTCGATTCTTAGAAAACATTCTCAATGTTCAATGATTTTGTTAAAAAAAATATCGTTTGGTTTTGGAAATTTTACTTGCTTTAAAATGAAGTACCCCTTACACTTGCTTTGTTATGCATCTTCTTAATTTCCCTCCAAGCCCTGATGCCCTTTTGGAAATATTTTCTGACTGCACAACATCAAAGTGAAAATGCCACTGAAGTCTATTTACATGAACCACAAACCCCGAAATGAATTGGACGTGCTCCTAATGTAGGAAGAGAGTGCTTCCTGGCATTTGATTAGAAAGATGAAATCAAATTAACCTGGATAAGTCAACTGTTACAAGGACCGGAAACTGCTAAATGAAACTCCAATGTGAGTTACGAATGGTATTATGCCTACTTGGAAAGGAATACGGTTATTAAGGGGTTCAGTGGCGGTAAGACTGATTTCAATATTTTAATTCAGTGGAGAAGAAAATTAAGTAAAAACCTCTTCGATTATTTTTGTAGCTGATAACACTTAAAGTAAAAATAGAAAAACCCTATGGTGAGAGAACACGTAAATGAGTAAGTAGTAGTTAAAATAGGAAATAGAAAGCAAATGGCAACTCGAAACATTGGGCCTGAACTTTTGAAATGTCAGCAAAAGCAAAGATGGAAACTAACACACATTCAGGAAAAAGTCCCCGTGGCTAGAAGCCATAATGAAGTACAATGTAAAGTGGCTGCCATCTTACAGTACAATATGCTCTCTAGGAAAAAGAGGGATCACTGTTCAAGACCGCTGATGCTCACATACAGATTCATGGATGAGAGAAATCAGACTCCTCTTACATAGATACTGGAAAACAGTATAAATCTTATTTTAGAGGCACCTGGGTGGCTCAGTTGGTTAAGCTTGGAGCCTTGGCTCAGGACATGATCCCAGGAGCCTGGGATTGAGCCCCGCCTAGCGTAGGGCTTCCTGATCAGCAGGGAGGCTGCTTCTCTCTCTGCCTGCCATTCCCCCCGCTTGTGCTCCCTCTCCCTATTTGTCTCTCTCTCAAATGAATAAAATCTTTAAAAAAATTTAAAAATCTTTTTTTTAAAGATTTTATTTATTTATTTGACAGACAGAGATCACAAGTAGGCAGAGAGGCAGACAGAGAGAGGAGGAAGCAGGCTCCCCACTGAGCAGAGAGCCCGATGTGGGACTCGATCCCAGGACCCTGGGATCATGACCTGAGCTGAAGGCAGAGGCTTAACCCACTGAGCCACCCAGGTGCCCCTAAAAATCTCATTTTAGCAATTTTTATATGTTATGAAAAACTCTCAAACATTTAATAGCAGTTGCCAAGGAAAACAAACTGCAACATTTAACAGCTGCCCAAGACTCCAGAGCCTGCTGCCCTTAACCAAATGCCAGGGCGCAGAGCTGCTGAGATGACAGGACTCAGTGGTGGAAAATATGGGCTCTGGTTCTGGGCTCCTTGGGTTTGAAACCCGGCTCTGTTATCCATCGGTTATGCATAACCTCGATGATCCTAAATTTATTCTTAAGCAAATGGACTAATGATGAGATCTAGCTTCTGGTGTTCTTGGGAAGATTAAATGATTAAAATATTTTGAAGCACTCAGAACCAATCCTGGAATATTCTAGATATTATCTGTCTTTTCTTAACATGGAAAAGAAAAACTCTCATACAAAGCGAACTACTACTGTGTTAGTAAAACTACATACTCTGGCCAATGAGCCTGTCTATAGAGAGGAATAGAATTTCTAAGGTCCCTTGCACTCTGCAGTGTTATACACCTATGCTTGTTAAAGAAAGAAATTTCTAGAACACAGGGAATAGTTAAGTCTGCTTTCTTAATATTTGGACATTTGGATACTGATATTCTGATTCCACGAAATACTGACACATTTCAGGATTCTGAAGGGCAAACTATTGACCATTCCTTTTTCCTTAACGCCCCTCCAAAATGTCTGAAAGACTGTTATCCCCATCCTTGAACTTCAAATGTTTGCTCAGAATATACGTGACTCCTCAACATGCATTTCTTTGCTTCTGCCCCTGGTGCGAGGATCATTTTTTATGAGTCATGAAAGATTCAGTCAGGTATAGGTATGTACTCTCTGGCTCTGTTTCCAACCTCTTTGTGTCGCCTGATCCCCATGTGGTGATTCCATTCTAATAAATCATTCCCACCTTGTACCCACGTGCTGCCACACTGGCCCTCACCACCACTTTCACACTTAGCAAGCACTTCCAATGTGCCAGGCACTAGTTTTAAGTATTGTACAACTATTAACCCTTCCAATCCTACAACAACCCTTTGGATAGAAATTCTGAGTACCCTCATTCTGCAGATGAGGAAACTCAGGAACAGAGAAGGTAATTAATTTCCCCGTTTCCCATAGCTGTTAAGTCATAGAGCTGGGATTCAAATTCAGGGAGTCTGGCTGCAGAGCCCAGGCTCTCAACCCCTCCGCTATACTGCCCCAGTATTTAAGATCCAGAACCCTGGTCTGTGTCCCTAACTCAGTCTTCTATTTTCAAATCTTATTTTAATACTTAGAGTGCTTCACAGTTTAAAATTATTTCGCCTCCCTGATCCCATTTGTTCCCCGTGACTGCTGTGTGAGATGAGTAAGAGGACATGGAGGCTCACACAGAGAGAAAATGTACAGGAGGCACTCGATGTTAAAATCAGAACTTAAATCTGGATCTTTGGCTATAAGTCTGTGTTCTTTCCATCACACTCATAATTCTGTCCCCAGGGCTTGGGAAAACAAGATATGCATGAGGTTTCACTTTCTGGCAGAGGAGGGGTCTGATTTAGACCCTGAGTTCTAGATGGTTCTGAGACTGAGGGAGGAGAGAATGAGAAAATAAAGTATAAAAGAAAAAATAAATTACAGAAAAGACACAGGGGAGAGGATAGATTCTAGACATACTGTCATAAAAAGAATGCTAGGACTTGGTAATGGTTTGGGTATTGAAAGCAAAGGAAAAGTCAGAAGCAAAAAGTGACTCCAAGTTTTCAAACGTGAGAAGACAGGAGAACATTGACGCCGTTAGCAAAAACATGGATGAAAGAGGAGAACATAAAAGACAGTGGGTTTGGCTACAACTGTGATAAATATTGGGCGACAGGTGGACCTAGAAGTGGGGACACACATAGTAGATGGAAAAACCTGGAAATGGAGATCTTAGAGGCATGATTGAAAATGATATTTGTAACTATGGTATTTAAAACTATGGGTTGCTGAGACATCATAGGCAAGGAAAAAGAAGTAATAGATTATGGGCCAAATAATAAGCCTTTGGAGGAGTGAAGAAGTAGGGAAGAGAAGGAGACAAAAGGGAAAGTGGTTAAAAAGTAGTTGAAGAGATAACATAGAGTCACAGATAAGAAGAAAGGGAGAATTCAAGAGGTAGGAAGTGATCGTGAATGTCACGATGAGCAAAGTAGTAGTCAAACAGAGTGAAGATTTGGAAAAGTATCCTTCACAGCACTTACCATAACTGAAATGAATTATTCGGGGAAATTAACATCTTTCCTAAGTAAACTGGAGGCACTTAAATGCGCAGAGGGCCACATAGTGTAACTTCACTTTGTGATATGTAGCTGTCACCAAATATGTAACGAATGGATCAATGAATGAAAGAATGGTATTAGATCTCCTAACAGCAATCTCCAAGTGACCCTTGGAAGTATGATAGCAATCAAGTGATGAAAGTAGATGTCATATCACAGGGAAACTGAAAGAAAGTGGGGTTTTAAAAGGGAGAAAATGGGTAGTAAGGCAAGAAGGGGCAGATGTTAGCAAGTACCACTTAGGGATGTGTTTTGCTGAAAGGGGAGAGCAACCAGATGGAGAAAACTTCTTATCCTAGAACACTGTGTATTTAACAGATGTTGTACCTCTAAGACGTCTGCCTGACTTCTAGAGGATCTTCCAGAACTTAAGGTAGCCACTCGAGTCACCAGCTCTACAAGTGATGGAAGGAACAAGACCAGCTCTTTTATGACCTCTGTACTCAGGAGAATTAGGAGTCTATGGGCTGGGCATGATGGAAGACGTGGAGAAAGCACGGTGAGCAGACGTCGGAGGAAACAATGACACTACCCATGGAGAGACAGAGCTGGGAACGGCACCAAGGTGGAGAGAAGTCACAGAATCTCAGAATTCACAGAATCACAGAAATCATCCCAAAGTGGGAAAGTACGCATCAGGGTGAATGCGTGAGAGTGAGAGCACTTACACGAGCAGAATATGGGATGTACGAAAACACGGTTTTGAAGAATTCTAAGTAGAAACTATAGAAGATGATGAGCTAAATTTTTGCACATGTTGGCTGAACAGTCATAACATACACCATTCGGTAACTAGAGCTCAGGGAGGTAAAACAAACGGCTCATTTCGCACACAAAGTTGCGTTTCCTTAACATACTAAATGAGTGGAAGAAAGTAGTTTCAGCGAATATACTAAATGGTCTCCAGGACACAAAGAGGTAGAAACATTATTTTATCCCCTAAACTTATTAGAAGACAGTATCAAACAAGAAAAAACAGAATGGCAACACAAAGCTAATTCCCAAACTCAGGCTGGCAGAAAATTTCAGAAAATCGTAAGCACATGGAATATGATTTGGCAACAAAAAGACATTTTCTTGTAGTCTCCCTTATCTATTTCCCCAGTGTTAGCTGTCCATATGTAAGTGTGTGTGTGTGTGTGTGTGTGTGTGTGCGCGCGCGCGCCCTCGGGGATGTTTAAGGATTTCACTCAAGTCCAATGTCTTCATGCACTTAAGTTGTGGGGTATAAATTATAACAGTCTTGTGCTTAAGCTGTTGCCTAAACAACATATAAGCAACTTATTACAAAGCAAACAAACAAAAACAAAGACAAACCCAAAACCCTAAACACTAACTTCCTGCGCTTAAAAGACATCTTAAGGAGGCTAAGATTTAAGGTATATTTTTAAACACATTATCATATATGAGTAATGTTTGCTACTCACAATTCTGAATGCTGGAAATATATAACTCCTTTTTTCTCCAAGAACAGAGTTTGATACATTATGCTGAAAAACGTATTTCTCCTTTAAATGAGGAAGATCGCATTGCTAATTAAAACAATCCACATTAAAGAGCAATTTTCAAAAAATGTGACGGCTCTTTCTAGGGTATATTCATATTCAGTCAGAATCTTGTCTCCTTGTGGTGATAAAAACATCACGTTCATGTTGAAATTATTCCAGGGATTTCAGGCTTTGGCAATCTTACTACTCAATTAATAACCACAGTGGATATTTACCCCTATCAAGAGCAGAACTGTTATTCAACAATGCTAAATAAAACATGTGAGTTTTCCAGCAAATGAAACAAACTCAGAACAAAAGGACTGCTATCTCATACAGAGAGGTGTGAGAGATTTTTGCCAAAATAACAGTACTTTTGCTGTGAACCTGATTTGTTTATGTCAGGAGGATATATACTTGCTCGTGGAGGCACTCATTTCTTCAGTAGGATCTAGTGCAGTGTTTCAATCTGTAGATTAAAGTAAGTACTAATAACAAGAAGATACTTCGATTTTCTTCCTCAAGCCATCAAACTCACATAGCAGCCCAACAGCCAAAATGTCCCTTCTGTATATATCCATCCCTCTTTCCCCTCATTGTAAGATCTCATATCAAATGGTGGAAGGAGTCATTCATTTCCTGATAAGCAAATCCCAAAGCCCTACTACGGAAAAATACAAAAACCAAGAAAGCAGATATCACGCTGAAGACCCCTAAACACGTTATTCTTACCTCAATCTGATGGTTAGAACATTTTGTAAACTCACTTTTCTTTCAGACACACCAATGGTAGAACGCTGGTCTACTTGACCCTCGTGCAGTGCTAGGAGCAGGAACCTGAAAAACCAGCCTCTCATGTTCCCACAATCTATTTACACACCAAACAAACCCAGGAGCACAGAGTGGTGTTTACCTGCGGTGGACAGCTAGTCCAAGAAGCAGGCAGTACGTCCACTTTCAAAAAGGAATGTCTCTGTTGATCAGCAGGGGAAAGGTGAGAGTTGTTTCTTCCTTTCAAGCACATTTGGGAAGGTTTTTGAAATGAGATACTTTTTAAATTAATGTTTTAAAGGGAATTCATTCTTTCAATATTCTGTTCCTTTTGATATTCTATTCAGAAACGATCTGAGAAAAACATACACTTACACATTAAGTCTCAGGTGCAATTCCAAGTGCTTTACGTCTATTGTTTCCCAGAAGTTCCAAAACTTATTAAGTATGAACTGTTACTACCGCAATATTACAGATGGGCATACTAGGTATTTTGTCCACAGTTACCCAATTAGTAAACGGTAGAGCCAGAAGCTACATCCAGGCACTCCAGCACCACAGTCCACGAGTCTAACCTCGACACCACAGTATATATTATGAATTTTATTTTCATTTTCATTTTTTGTAGGTATGATTTTTATTTTTTTAAAGGCTTTATTTATTTGACAGACAGAGATCACAAGTAAGCACAGAGAGGAGGAAGGAGGCTCCCCGCTGAGCAGTGAGCAGAGAGCCCAATGTGGGGCTCGATCCCAGGACCCTGAGATCATGACCTGAGCCGAAGGCAGAGGTTTTATCCCACTGAGCCACCCAGGCGTCCCCAGTAGGTATGATTTTTAAAAGATAACTGTGATAGGATGTGGCTGCTCAGCTGAACACTGGAAAATGAGTGAAATTTTCTTAATGCTTGTACTATACTACATCTTAAGTTGGAGCCAGGAAAAATTCTGGAAGATTATTTCCCCAACATGATTATTCATTTATATGCTCAGACCAGGCTTCTTTTTAGTTACAGTGGCCCTTCAGGGTCCCAGGGAACTGAGCAGAAGATGGGTCTAATTTTAAGTACCAAGAGAGTCATTACTTCTTATGTTCAAAGAGTCATGCAGGAGAAGCCAATACATCATTTTTAAAAAGTCTCAAAAAGAACAGTGTGGAGATTCCTCAAGAAATTAAAAATAGAACTTCCCTATGACCCTGCAATTGCACTACTGGTTATTTACCCCAAAGATACAGATGTAGTGAAAAGAAGGGCCATCTGTACCCCAATGTTTATAGCAGCAATGGCCACGGTCGCCAAACTGTGGAAATAACCAAGATGCCCCTCAACGGACGAATGGATAAGGAAGATGTGGTCCATATACACTATGGAGTATTATGCCTCCATCAGAAAGGATGAACACCCAACTTTTGTTGCAACATGGACGGGACTGGAAGAGATTATGCTGAGTGAAATAAGTCAAGCAGAGAGAGTCAATTATCAAATGGTTTCACTTATTTGTGGAGCATAACAAATAGCATGGAGGACATGGGGAGTTAGGAGAAGGGAGTTGGGGGAAATTGGAAGGGGAGGTGAACCATGAGAGACTATGGACTCTGAAAAACAATCTGAAGGGTTTGAAGAGGTGGGGGGGTGGGAGGTTGGGGGAACCAGGTGGTGGGTATTGGAGAGGGCACGGATTGCAAGGAGCACTGGGTGTGGTACAAAACCAATGAATACTGTTATGCTGAAAATAAATTTTAAAAAATGATTAAAAAAATAAAAATAAAAATTAAAATAAAATAAATAAACTTTCAAAAAAAAAGTCTCAAGGATATCTTTTTGGGTTTTTTTTTTTTGTTTTTGCTTTTTGCTTTTTTTCTGATCAGATAATTCCTATCAATCTATCTTCAAGTTCACAGACTCTTTTTTCAGCCACCTCCACACTGATGTTGAGCCCAGGTAGTGTGTTTTTATTTTGGTTATTATAATTTTTAGTTCTAAAGGGTTTTTTTGCATTTAAAAAGAATTTTAATAGGCAAGTAAGACAAACAGCAGGCAGATGTGCAGAAGCTGACATAGCTGTGTCCCGGGTATAAAAACTGGGAAGCAGTTTGGAGGAAACTGCTATGGAAAAGTGTGTCATTCCAATTCCCAGTTGGGTTCTAAAACTTTTATTTTTTTCATAGTTTTCATTTACCTGCTGAAATTCCCTGTTTATTCATTAAGTTTATGTTCTTTTATTCTTTGAACATATTCTCCTTTAGATCTTTGACCACAGAATAATTCCTTTAAAATCACCATCTAAAAAGTCCAACAATTGGGCATCTTGGCTTCTTTTTTCTTGACTATAGGCCATATTTTGCTGTTTCTTTGCATGCTGAATAATTTTTACTGTAAACTGGACAGTGTGGATATGCATGGGGCTTCTGGGTTTTGCTATCTTCCTCTGAAGAGTACTGATTTTTGTTCTAGTAGGCAGTTCTGGAAGTTTGATTTTATGCTTTATTAAGGTAGATATGTAGAAAACCTAAGGTCTTCCCCACCCAATTAATTTAACAGTAGAAGACTCCAAATTCTATCTCCTCTCCATATCTTATAAGGGTAGGGTTTTATGATTTTTAAGCATGGATCTATTATAGGTTTTAGTTTAGGGTATGGTCTTAACTACTAAGGTTTCTGGTGTCTCAGCTGGATGCCCAGGATATTAGTGAGATATTTTCAAGGTCTCTTCACTCTTATGGCTTGGAACTCCAACATCCCCCAGCATGGGTCAACTGGTAATATCTCTGTCCTTTCTCAAATCTGTACCCTCTGGTCAGTCTTAGGTAGTCCACCCCTATGAACATACACCCAGTTCTGAGCCAGAAATTCTTAGAAATCCCCCAAATGGACTTATGAAGACCTTCCTTTATATAGCTCTTTCTTCTATGATGCCTTGTCTTGAAAATTCCAGCTTCTTCAAATTGACTAAACTCTGATTCCTGCCTTCTTAGCCCAGCAGCGTCACTGTTGTTCTGTATGAAATCGAGCAAAACATGCCAGTGGGATGTTTTCCCCAAGCAGAGAACTGGAGGATGGTTGAGCTACCTTGTGAGTTTCCCTTCTCTATGGAATTACAGCACTGTGCTGCCTGTTGTACAATGCCCCCCAAACAGTGAGATCCTATATTTTGTCCAGTTTTATGGTCATTTATGGCAGAAGGGCTAGTCCGGTACCAATTACTCCATCAGAAATGAAAGTCTCCTAAGGGATTCATTCTACCAAATTTAAGTGTTATGAAAAACCTATTTGCTGTTCAGTCTTACAAGTCTTGTACAATTTTAACCCATCTCAAAACATAATCATATGAATCACGGAAAAGGAAGGTAGTGGGGGACAAATTCAGTGGAGATGGGATAAGTTAGCTAGCTGCTATATCCTTTATCTTCTCCTAGTGTGTTAGTTTGGGTTCCCTTAGGAGCAGATGCTGATGTGAGTAGATATAAGCTTATTCGGGAGATGTATTAGTTTCCTTTGGCTTCTGTAACAAATTACCACAATCTTGGTGGCTTAAACAAGCATGCATTTATTATCTTATGTTTCTAGAGGTCAGAAGTTTGAAATCACTTTCACCGGGCTAAGCTCTGGGTGTTGACAGGGTCACACTCTCTCCAAAGTCTCTAGGGGAGAATTTGTTCATCTTTTCCAACACCTAAGGATGCATTCCTTGTCCGTGGTCCCTTCCACCAGCTCCAAAGTCAAAAGCCTAGTATCTTGCTTCAGTGGTCACCATGCCTTCTTCTTCTGTACTGAATCCCCCTCTAGCTTCCTCTCATAAGGACACTTGTGATTGCATTTAGGGCCCATCCATATAATCCAAGATATTCCCCCCATCTCAAAATCCTTTACTTCATCATATTTATAAAATCTCTTTTGCCATATAAAGTAACTTTCATGAGTTTATGGATTAACACTTGGATATCCAGTCTACCAAAGTCTACCCCCTGGCCCCAGGAGATGCATGTCCATTCCACGTTCAAAATATCCCATCAACCCCAAAAGTCTCAACCCATTAGAGTACCAACTCCAAGTCTAAAATCTTATTACCTAAATCAGGTGAGATTCTGGAGCAATCTATCTTGGGGCAAAATTCCTCTCCATTTGTGGACTTATGAAACTAAAAAAATCATTTATCCTCAAAATACAGTGGTGGACAGGCATAGGAGAATAGTTACATGAATTCTGTTTTAACTAGGGAGAACTAAGAAAGAAAAGTCACCATCTCCAAGAAATTTCTCAATCCAACCAGAAAGATCCATTAGGTTTGAAGGCCTGAAAATAGTCCTCTGTGGTTTAAAGCTGTGCCCTTGGCCTATGGCTCAACCCTTTGGGACAGTGCTTCCATCCTAGGACATGTGACTCTAAACTCCGGGTAATATTACAGAACAGTATTCTTGTGTCTGTTCTACTTCTTTTTTTTATAATTTATTTTTATTTTTTTATAAACATACAATGTATTATTAGCCCCAGGGATACAGGTCTGTGAATCACCAGGTTTATAGACTTCACATAGCACTCACACTTCACATACAGCACTCACCATAACACATACCTTCTCCAGTGTCTATAACCCCACCACCCTCTCCCTACCCCCCCTCCCCTTGGCAACCCTCAGTTTGTTTTGTGAGATTAAGAGTCTCTTATGGTTTGTCTCCCTGCCGATCCCATCTTGTTTCATTTATTTTTTTCCTACCCCCCAAACCCCCCACATTGCATCTCTACTTCCTCATATCAGGGAGATCATATGATAGTTGTCTTTCTCCAACTGACTTATTTCGCAAAGCATAATACCCTCTAGTTCCATCCATGTCATCGCAAATGGCAAGATTTCATTACTTTTGATGGCTGCATAGTATCCCATTGTATATATATACACCGCATCTTCTTTATCCATTCATCTGTTAATGGACATCTAGGCTCTTTGTTCTTTCTATTTCTTTTTAAATGGGTATAATGTCTCTTGAGTCTCTCATGAGGTAACAAAAACCGTTTAACACGTTCATTTCATATCTGTATGGACATCATGATTTTATCTTGTTCTGAAAATTATCTTCTAATCATCTTAGAGATCAAATAGAAATTCCCAATACATTCACCTATCAGAGCTAGGTAAAGTTCATTGCCAGAGAAGGGTGTCTCATGCAGAGTTTAAGCCTAGGCATGTCTTTTCTTGGTGGTTCAGGAGAATCCAAAGCACCAATGCAATGAATATTGACCTCTGTTTCTTTAGCTTTCATTTTCTAATCTACTCTCTCAGTTATTTTATTTTGGATACATTATAACCCAGAAAGTATTGCTTTTCTAAAGTAAAATGGCTTTTTGTTCCAGAATCGGAATGAGGATGAGGATGCTCAAAGACAAAAGAGAGCACGGACAGAAAGCTGCAGAGAAGTCGCAAAAAGAGAATTTCCAAAGGAACACAAATTTGGGCTAAATTTTTCTAAACTGGACTCAATTTTCACAAGTTTATAAGATTTTCAAAATGAAGTTGTAGCTAATTTAATACCAAAGAGTATATTGAATATTAACTCAATCTGAGACTTTGATTTGCTTTCAGTAAGACAGACCAAGTTGTGTTAGAGTATGGATCTGCTCTTACTAAGAGATTGCAAAAGGTGACCCCTTAACTGTATGGAGTTTCCTATGACCGCTCCAACAAATTACTAAAACCATGATGGGGGGAGAGGAGTCAGGATGGCGGAGAAGTAGCAGGCTGAGACTACATCAGGTAGCGGGAGATCAGCTAGATAGCTTATCTAAAGATTGCAAACACCTACAAATCCAATGGGAGATCGAAGAGAAGAAGAACAGCAATTCTAGAAACAGAAAATCAACCACTTTCTGAAAGGTAGGACTGGCGGAGAAGTGAATCCAAAACGACGGGAAGATAGACGGCGGGGGCAGGGGCCGGCTCCCGGCAAGCAGCGGAGCAATGGAGCACAAAATCAGGACTTTTAAAAGTCTGTTCCACTGAGGGATATTGCTCCAGAGGCTTAACCTGGGTGAAGCGCAGGCGGGGTCAGTGTGGCCTCAGGTCCCGCAGGGTCATAGAAGGATCAGGGGTGTCTGAGTGTCACAGAGCTTACAGGTATTAGAACAGGGAAGCCGGCTACAGAGACAGAGCTGAGGAGTGAGCTCTAAGCTCAGGGTTACCTTGAACCGGTCGCAGGCTCCGTCAGCTCGGAGCTCGGCTGGAGGCCAGGGTGACAGGAGCAACTGGGCGCTGTTCTCTGAGGGCGCACTGAGGAGTGGGGCCCCAGGCTCTCGGCTCCTCCGGGCTGGAGACTGGGAGGCCGCCATCTTCATTCCCGTCCTCGGGAACTCTACGGAAAGCGCTCAGGGAATAAAAGCTCCCGAAAGCAAACCCAAGCGCATTACTCAGCCCGGCCCCTGGTAAGGGCAGTGCAACTCCTCCTGGGGCAAAGACACTTGAGAATCACTACAACAGGCCCCTCCCCCAGAAGATCAACAAGAAACCCAGCCAGGACCAAGTTCACCTACCAAGGAGTGCAGTTTCAATACCAAGGAGAGCAGCGGAATTCCAGAGGAGGAGAAAGCAAAGCACGGAACTCATGGCTTTCTCCACATGATTCTTTAGCCTTGCAGTTAATTTAATTTTTTTTTCTTTCTCAATTTTTTTCTCTTCTTCTGCTAAATTTTTTTAACTTTTACTCTTTCCTTTTTTAACATTTTTTAACTAGTTTATCTAATATATATATTTTTTTTTCCTTTTTATATTTTTTCATTATTGGTTTTCTTTTTTTGTTTCTCTTTTCTTTTTTTTTTTCTTTCTGAACCTCTTTATATCCCCTTCCCCCCTCTCATGATTTGGGATCTCTTCTGATTTGGCTAAAGCATATTTTCCTGGGGTTGTTGCCACCCTTTTAGTATTTCACTTGTTCCTTCATATACTCTTATCTGGACAAAATGACAAAGCGGAAAAATTCACCACAAAAAAAAGAACAAGAGGCAGTACCAAAGGCTAGGGACCTAATCAATAGAGACATTGGTAATATGTCAGATCTAGAGTTCAGAATGACAATTCTCAAGGTTCTAGCCGGGCTCGAAAAAGGCATGGAAGATATTAGAGAAACCCTCTTGGGAGATATAAAAGCCCTTTCTGGAGAAATAAAAGAACTAAAATCTAATCAAGTTGAAATTAAAAAAAGCTATTAATGAGGTGCAGTCAAAAATGGAGGCTCTGACTGCTAGGATAAATGAGGCAGAAGAAAGAATTAGCAATATAGAAGACCAAATGACAGAGAATAAAGAAGCTGAGCAAAAGAGGACCAGCTACTGGACCACGAGGGGAGAATTCAAGAGATAAGTGACACCATAAGACGAAACAACATTAGAATAATTGGGATTCCAGAAGAAGAAGAAAGAGAGAGGGGAGCAGAAGGTATATTGGAGAGAATTATTGGAGAGAATTTCCCCAATATGGCAAAGGGAACAAGCATCAAAATCCAGGAGGTTCAAGAACCCCCCTCAAAATCAATAAGAATAGGTCCACACCCCGTCACCTAATAGTAAAATTTACAAGTCTTAGTGACAAAGAGAAATCCTGAAAGCAGCCCGGGAAAAGAAGTCTGTAACATACAATGGTAAAAATATTAGATTGGCAGCAGACTTATCCACAGAGACCCGGCAGGCCAGAAAGAGCTGGCATGATATATTCAGAGCACTCAACGAGAAAAACATGCAGCCAAGAATACTATATCCAGCTAGGCTATCATTGAAAATAGAAGGAGAGATTAAAAGCTTCCAGGACAAACAAAAACTGAAAGAATTTGCAAACACCAAACCAGCTCTACAGGAAATATTGAAAGGGGTCCTCTAAGCAAAGAGAGAGCCTAAAAGTAGTAGATCAGAAAGGAACAGAGACAATATACAATAACAGTCACCGTACAGGCAATACAATGGCACTAAATTCATATCTCTCAATAGTTACCCTGAATGTTAATGGGCTAAATGCCCCAATCAAAAGAAAAAGAGTATCAGAATGGATAAAAAAACAAAACCCATCTATATGTGGCCTACAAGAAACTCATTTTAAACCCGAAGACACCTCCAGATTTAAAGTGAGGGGGTGGAAAAGAATTTACCATGCTAATGGACATCAGAAGAAAGCAGGAGTGGCAATCCTTATATCAGATCAATTAGATTTTAAGCCAAAGACTATAATAAGACATGAGGAAGGACATTATATCATACTCAAAGGATCTGTCCAACAAGAAGATCTAACAATTGTAAATATCTATGCCACTAACGTGGGAGCAGCCAACTATATAAACCAATTAATAACAAAATCAAAGAAACACATCAAAAATAATACAATAATAGTAGGGGACTTTAACACTCCCCTCACTGAAATGGACAGATCATCTAAGCAAAAGATCAACAAGGAAATAAAGGCCTTAAATGACACATTGGACCAGATGGACATCACAGATATATTCAGAACATTTCATCCCAAACCAACAGAATACACATTCTTCTCTAGTGCACATGGAACATTCTCCGAATAGATCACATCCTGGGTCCTAAATCAGGTCTCAACCGGTATCAAAAGATTGGGATCATTCCCTGCATATTTTCAGACCACAATGCTCTGAAGCTAGAACTCAATCACAAGAGGAAATTTGGAAAGAACCCAAATACATGGAGACTAAACAGCATCCTTCTAAAGAATGAATGGGTCAACCAGGAAATTAAAGAAGAATTGAAAAAAATTCATGGAAACAAATGATAATGAAAACACAGCGGTTCAAAATCTGTGGGACACAACGAAGGCAGTCCTGAGAGGAAAATATATAGCGGTACAAGCCTTTCTCAAGAAACAAGAAAGGTCTCAGGTACACAACCTAACCCTACACCTAAAGGAGCTGGAGAAAGAACAAGAAAGAAACCCTAAACCCAGCAGGAGAAGAGAAATCATAAAGATCAGAGCAGAAATCAATGAAATAGAAAACAACAACAACAACAAAAAAAATAGAACAAATCAACGAAACTAGGAGCTGGTTCTTTGAAAGAATTAATAAGATTGATAAACCCCTGGCCAGACTTATCAAAAAGAAAAGAGAAAGGACCCAAATAAATAAAATCATGAATGAAAGAGGAGAGATCACAGCTAACACCAAAGAAATACAGACAATTATAACATACTATGAGCAACTCTATGCCAACAAATTTGACAATCTGGAAGAAATGGATGCATTCCTAGAGACATATAAACTACCACAACTGAACCAGGAAGAAATAGAAAGCCTGAACAGACGCATAACCAGTAAGGAGATTGATACAGTCATCAAAAATCACCAAACCAACAAAAGCCCAGGGCCAGACGGCTTCCCGGGGGAATTCTACCAAACATTTAAGGAAGAACTAATTCCTATTCTCCTGAAAGTGTTCCAAAAAATAGAAATGGAAGGAAAACTTCCAAACTCATTTTATGAGGCCAGCATCACCTTGATCCCCAAACCAGACAAGGATCCCATCAAAAAAGAGAAGTACAGATCAATATCCTTGATGAACACAGATGCAAAAATTCTCACCAAAATACTAGCCAATAGGATTCAACAGTACATTAAAAGGATTATTCACCACGACCAAGTGGGATTTATTCCAGGGCTGCAAGGTTGGTTCAACATCCATAAATCAATCAATGTGATACAACACATTAATAAAAGAAAGAACAAGAACCATATGATACTCTCCATAGATGCTGAAAAAGCATTTGACAAAGTACAGCATCCCTTCCTGATCAAAACTCTTCAAAGTATAGGGAAAGAGGGCACATACCTCAATATTATCAAAGCCATCTATGAAAAACCCACTGCAAATATCATTCTCAATGGAGAAAAACTGAAAGCATTTCCGCTAAGGTCAGGAACACGGCAGGGATGTCCGTTATCACCACTGCTATTCAACATAGTACTAGAAGTCCTAGCCTCAGCAATCAGACAACAAAAGGAAATTAAAGGCATCCAAATCGGCAAAGAAGAAGTCAAACTATCACTCTTCGCAGATGATATGATACTATATGTGGAAAACCCAAAAGACTCCACTCCAAAACTGCTAGAACTGGTACAGCAATTCAGTAAAGTGTCAGGATATAAAATCAATGCACAGAAACCAGTTGCATTTCTCTACACCAACGACAAGACAGAAGAAAGAGAAATTAAGGAGTCAGTCCCATTTATAATTGCACCCAAAACTATAAGATACCTAGGAATAAACCTAACCAAAGAGGCTAAGAATCTATACACAGAAAACTATAAAGTACTCACGAAAGAAATTGAGGAAGACACAAAGAAATGGAAAAATATTCCATGCTCCTGGATTGGAAGAATAAATATTGTGAAAATGTCTATGCTACCTAAAGCAATCTACACATTTAATGCAATTCCTATCAAAGTACCATTCATTTTTTTCAAAGAAATGGAACAAATAATCCTAAAATTTATATGGAACCAGAAAAGACCGCGAATAGCCAAAGGAATATTGAAAAAGAAAGCCAAAGTTGGTGGCATCACAATTCCAGACTTCAAGCTCTACTACAAAGCTGTCATCATCAAGACAGCATGGTATTGGCACAAAAACAAACACATAGATCAATGGAATAGAATAGAGAGCCCAGAAATAGACCCTCAACTCTATGGTCAACTAATCTTTGACAAAGCAGGAAAGAATGTCCAATGGAAAAAAGACAGCCTCTTCAATAAATGGTGTTGGGAAAATTGGACAGCCACATGGAGAAAAATGAAATTAGATCATTTCCTTACACCACACATGAAAATAGACTCAAAATGGATGAAGGACCTCAATGTGAGAAAGGAATCCATCCATCAAAATCCTTGAGGAGAACACAGGCAGCAACCTCTTCGACCTCAGCCGCGGCAACATCTTCCTAGGAACATCGCCAAAGGCAAGGGAAGCAAGGGCAAAAATGAACTCTTGGGATTTTATCAAGATCAAAAGCTTTTGCACAGCAAAGGAAACAGTTAACAAAACCAAAAGACAACTGACAGAATGGGAGAAGATATTTGCAAACGACATATCAGATAAAGGGCTAGTGTCCAGAATCTATAAAGAACTTAGCAAACTCAACACCCAAAGAACAAATAATCCAATCAAGAAATGGGCAGAAGAGATATATAGACATTTCTGCAAAGAAGACATCCAGATGGCCAACAGACACATGAAAAAGTGCTCCACATCACTCGGCATCAGGGAAATACAAATCAAAACCACAATGAGATACCACCTCACACCAGTCAGAATGGCTAAAATTAACAAGTCAGGAAATGACAGATGCTGGCGAGGATGCGGAGAAAGGGGAACCCTCCTACACTGTTGGTGGGAATGCAAGCTGGTGCAACCACTCTGGAAAACAGCATGGAGGTTCCTCAAAATGTTGAAAATAGAAGTACCCTACAACCCAGCAATTGCACTGCTGGGTATTTACCCTAAAGATACAAACGTAGTGATCCGAAGGGGCACGTGCACCCGAATGTTTATAGCAGCAATGTCTACAATAGCTAAACTATGGAAAGAACCTAGATGTCCATCAACAGACGAATGGATAAAGAAGATGTGGTATATATACACAATGGAATACTATGCAGCCATCAAAAGAAATGAAATCTTGCCATTTGCGACGACGTGGATGGAACTAGAGGGTATCATGCTTAGCGAAATAAGTCAATCGGAGAAAGACAACTATCATATGATCTCCCTGATATGAGGGAGAGGAGATGCAACATGGGGGTTAAGGGGGTAGGAGAAGAGTAAATGAAGCAAGATGGGATTGGGAGGGAGATAAACCATAAGTGACTCTTAATCTCACAAACAAACTGAGGGTTGCTGGGGGGGAGGGGGGTTGGGAGAGGGGGGTGGGGTTATTATGGACATTGGGGAGGGTATGTGCTATGGTGAGTGCGGTGAAGTGTGTAAACCTGGCGATACACAGACCTGTACCCCTGGGGGAAAAATATATTATATATTTATAAAAAATAAAATCAAAAAAAAAAACATGATGGCCTTAAAAACACATACATTCATTGGGGAGGGTATGTGATATGGTGAGTGCTATGAAGTGTGTAAGCTAACGATTCACAAACTTGTACCCCTGGGGCAAATAATACATTATATGTTAATAAAAATAATTTTTAAAAAACAATAAAAGAAAACCACACATACATTTATTTGCTTACAGTTCGGGAAGTCAGAAGTTCAAAATTGGTTTCTCTGAACTACCTTCTTTGTAATCTGCCCCCCAAACCAGAGATTTTATACTTCAAAAGAAAAACTTTCTATCATTTGCTCTGACTTCATCATGACCCTAATTATTCTCTTTAAAATAAAAAAAATAAAAGAAGTTACATAACTTCTGAATGGTTATTACTTTGCCACTTAAGAAACAGGTAGCCAAGCTACAACCATTCACGTTCTGAAGCTTCCATAATCTGATCTTAAGTGCTCAAATATCTTGGCAATTTTATTTTTTCCTTCCCCACAATGAATCCTAAATGAAAAATGAAATAAATTCATACTTCAAAGGATATTTTGCACTTAAAACTCCCTTTGATATTTCCCAGAAGGCCCTGAAAGTCAGAAAATTTTGTCACCTTGTAAAAAGAGAGGTGGTAGAATTATGAGGTTTATTTGATATACTACTGTTTATGAATTGCATGGGAAAAATTCTCAAAAGAGGTTATCAACTTCCTCTAGGTTAAATCTGAATAGGGATAACATTATCAACATAAATATTTTAGAAACTGTAGCATATATAGGAAGTTCCTAGAGATTTGTCGGTATTCTCGTTGTCCATTGTTTCTACTTACTCAAGTCCTGGTGGTACTTCCCCTAATGATATTAAGGTATCAATATATCAATACTATGGTGTTATCAGTGTAATTTTTATTTTTAAATGTTTGATTGCAATTTTACTATGTAATTTTTATTACATAGTACATATTACTATTATTTACTACGTAATTTTTATTTTTAAATATTTGATTGCAATATTACTATTTTAATTTGCAACTAGCATCTTCTAGGCCAGTGCTTTCAAATGCAGGATATATATAAAACTTATCCCTAGAGATTTTATTAAAATACAGATGTTCAGAGCCTACTCCAGACTTTTTCCAAAATAGTCTTAATTAGGTTAGTAGGCCTTTTGTCCAAAACTCATCTCTTTTGAGTTGACTTTATTATCTTCTTTTGCATATGGGGGGGAAGTAATTTCACCTTCATTTGCATTATTCTTATGCCTCCCACAAAAGTTTTCACTTGTGAAAATTATCAGTAATAAGTTAACCACAGCCATAATTGTCTGTCTCCTCTCGATTGTTTTTTGTTTAACTCTGGTGGTTCCACCAAGGCCGTACAATCAGCTAAGGGACAGGGACCTTGTTTTCAACAAAGAAGGACTGTCTGAGAATCCCCAGGAAGAGATCAGGTATTTCCAAGAATAGGCCCTTGAGTACAGGCTTCTGATGTCATCACATAACGACCTTTAAGACGAGGTCAGGGGCGCCTGTGTGGCTCAGTGGGTTAAAGCCTCTGCCTTCGGCTCAGGTCATGATCCCAGAGTCCTGGGATCGAGCCCCACATCGGGCTCTCTGCTCAGCGAGGAGCCTGCTACCCTCCTCTCTCTCTGCCTGCCTCTCTGCCTACTTGTGATCTCTGTCAAATAAATAAATATCTTTAAAACAAAAAAAGACAAGGTCAGTGGACTGACTCAGAATTCTGAGAACAAGTTAACTGAGAAGCAGAAGTGTTCTTGAGGTTGCTCTACATAAGATACAAGGAACAAGACCTGTGTTTGCAAAGTACAAAGATAACACACTAATGATGTTGATACTTGATGTTGATATGAAGGCTAATTGAATTTAGATAAAAACAAAGTATGAAATCGGTCTTTTTATCCTGACCTATCAGATTTCCCAAATAAAATACAACCAAGTTGATAGTGCTTCCCTAGATCCCAGAGACACTAAGAGTTTAGCTTCCTTTTCCCAGAGTAGAACACCTATCTCAAGGCCTGTTTCTCAAGATATCAGAAAGAACCTCAACAGGTAGGAGAGACACATTCTCCTTCTCACTGTGATGTCGAGAGAGCTGATTACCATGCTGGGGCCAAACCGGCCTCTGAAATAAAATGGAGACCCTAAAAAAAGCCCTGTTCCCTGTGCCCCACTTATTGTTAGTACGGAATTTTTCTTAGGAACAGCTCACAGACTGATAATTGGACTTATACCTCAAGGAGACCTTCAAAGAAATTTGGTCCAACCTCTGCACTTTATGGCTATGGAGGATGATGTGTCCCCAAGGAAACTACCAGAACCTAGTGAACCTCCACCTCCACTTGCTGGAGAGAGGCCTGCTCGCCAACTCACATGAAGAGGAGAGAGAGAGAGCTGAACGTACCAAAGGCTAGGAGGGCTTCATGGCTCTCCATAACAAATGACCAAGGAGCAAGAAAAGTTCACACAGGTGGCCAAGGCCTACCAAGACCACTGAGGACCAAACAGAAGGAGAGGATGCTGATGCAGAAAGAAAGTTCCTAGAGAGGCCACAGCTGCCTGTGGTAGCTCCTTGAACCCCCTCAGAAGACTCTCACTAAAATAGAGAGTAATGAATTCTAGAAAATAATATCATGGGGTGGATCTTGACAGTATTTCTGTAAATACTGGGTTGAAGGGGCAGTATGTGTCCAGAAAGGTTTCTTGGATTTATAAAAACACATATTCTAACATGCTGTAAGTACAACCTTCATACTATTTTTCTCAGGATACTTCTGTGAATGTGCTAAAAGCCAAACCGGTCTTTCTGCTTAGACAAGCGGTGGAAGGAGGCAGAGGGAGGGCGGGTCACCAGGCAGAGGAGAGCAGAGAGGAAACCGGACTGAGGCCTGTCTGGTTCCCGGGTGTGTACCTCTGGCTTCTTCCTCTCCATGGCACTCTCCTGTCTTTCCACAGGCTGCAGCAGGCTGTGCTTCCACAGCCAGAGGCCCAGGCACCCCACCATCATATAAGAGCCAGGCCCAGGGGCGCTTGGGAAACACCCCTAAGCTTCTGGTCTACAGGGAGGGAGAGACAGGCAGCTACTCATTAAGGACACGCTCGGTGCCGGGCACCGTGCTCTGCCACAGCTTCCAGGCACACATCAACTTAATCTTTGCGAAAATCCAAAGATGGAGGAACTCTTAGTGTCCCCATTTAACACATGACAACAGTGCTGCTCAGAGAGAAAAGAGGACTGCCCCAGATCACATGGCCACAAAATGGTGAACCGGGATGGCCAACCTAGCTCCTCTGATCCGACTGTTGAAGCCGCCAAGGTGACCTCTGAGCAGCCCTCTATGACAGGCCGGGGATGACAGAGGGGGGCTCTTGAGCAGATGATGAACAGGAGAAAATGACAGATGCTGACAGTTACAGGAAGGGGACAGACTGCCAGAACACTCGATGTGACAATTATTTTTAACCCAAAACAGCACAAGAGTGTTTATAAGAATCATATGTACTTGTGAGTTCACCATTTGGGACGGGATTTACACAGAATACACTTACACCTCTCCAAACAGGCATCCAGCCACTGAGAACTCTAGGTCGCTCCCTCAAAATATGACCATACACAGGCTAGGTGTTTCAGCTGAGAATGAGACTAACAAATGTGTTTGTAATGGAATACATTTACGAATAATCTGTTAAGGGGCCCCTGGGTGGCTCAGACGGTTAAGCATCCAACTCTTGATTGTGACTCAGGTCATGATCTCAGGGTTGTGAGACAGAGCCCCGAGTCAGGCTCTGCAATGGGTGTGGAAACTGCTTAAGATTCTCTCTCCCCCTTCTCCCTCAGCCCCTCCCTCTCCCTTCTTCTCAAAGAAATACATGGATAAAATATAAATCTATTAACCATTAAGAACTTCTGGGACTGCATGTCTTAGGCCAGATAATACCTTTGATGCTACTATTTACCAGTGTCCACAAGAGAGGAAAGAAGGATATACTCCACAGAGCATCACAGCACTAATAATCTGTGTCTCAAGTCCTTTTTTGGAATAAAGCCAGGTCTAAACGAATGAAATCAACCTGAGCATGGCTCCTTTCCATATGCCTCTTCTCGGTTTCCCGTCGCTCCTCCGTCTTCATGGAAAGCCCCTGTCCCATTAGGTTCACGCCAACTGCTTTGCCACCCTCTCCACCCACCCCCACTGCCATCTCCTGACTTCCACAGCTTCCCCCCATCACGAAGAAAGCTTTCAGCCCCACCCCGGTTACCATCATCGTTCTCAGAATTCAACATGCCTGGGAGGCCCCTAGCCCGCCCACCCCACCCCCCAGCCATCCTCCTGGGAGGCATTGACTTGCTCAGAGCCAGGGAGGAAGTCTTTCCCCCGCAGCCAGCTACTCCCTCCACGGCCACACACCACCCCCGCCCGCAAACACTGTCCCCAGTAAACTGCTCCCTGAAATACCCAACTCCAGCATCCCACACTGACCGCCCTTCCACCCTCCACTCCCCATGGGAGATGATCTCCTCCACAACCGGCCACTCCGGCCATGGCCACTCCCTGTACTGTCACCAGAGAAACCGCTCCCTGAAATGCCGGACTCCAGCTTCCCACACCGACCGCCCCTTCCACCCTCCACTCCCCACGGGACATCTCCTCCTGGACGTCCCACAGACACCGCCCACTCAGGAGGAAAGAAACAGACACCAGTCAGAAAAATTGCACTGGATCTTAAGTCCTTTAATGGCTTTTGCTGACAGGAGAGCAGGCCTCCCTCGTCTATGCGTGGGGCCGGGGACTAGATGAGGCTGTTGGCTCTGGGACCCAGGCTGCACCACTTTCTGGGCTGGGGCACCCCCTCCACCTGAGGGCAGGTGCTGTCCTCAAAGAGGCGGCTCAGGTGTTGGTGGTTGTCCAGGGCCCTCTGCACGTGCTCTGGGGTGATGCGTATCTTGTTGTTGTTGCGGGCCTCCTGGCCCGCCAGCTCGAGGATGTTGGCCGTCAGGTACTCCAGAACGCCGGTGAGGAAGATTGGTGTAGATGAGCTCAGGCGCTGAGCATAGCGACCCTCTCTCAGGAGGCGGTCCACGCGGCTAACCGGGAATTGGAGCTCAGCTCTCATGGAACGGGACAGACTGTGCCTCCTACGTCTAGGATAGTGCCAGGGCCTTCTTCTCCCAGGCATGATGGTAGCTGGGTTTGGCCCTGCCTGATGGTGCCAGGGGCCTGGGTCTGTCAGGATACCAGTGCTTGTTCCTGCCCACTGTGCCCCTCACTGGCCCAGGAGCTGCCTTTAAGGCAACTCGGACATTGTGATGTCATTGATGACACTGGGCCCTGATCAGGACCCACCTAGAAACGTCTATGATAGAAACCTGGTCTCCGTGTTGATTGAACCCTCTGTATGAGGGAACATTTTCTAGGTGACTTTAATAGCCTAGCTTTAAAAAGGAAATGAATGTTCAATATAATCAGTGCCCTGTCTTTAGGACACTCTACTTCCGGTTACCGGATTCTAGCCTTGCATTGTCTTTGAGCTCTCTTACAGCCCTTTGTAAACAGCTGGTAACCAACAGACATACGGAATGCTGTCCAGTAGAGGTCCAAAATAAAACCACTTTTCCCCATGTACACATTTAAATATTATATTTCTATATTCTTTGGATTCTCTTTTGAATTGGTTACAATATATGCCAGTTCCTCATGAGTTTAAAAAAAAAAAAAACTAACGCATTTCCAGTTCATATCTGTGTAAGGGTCCAACTCTGTTTTGGCTCAGTTCATGATCTCAGGGTCGTGAGATCAAGCCCTGCGTCAGACTCTGTGAAGCCTGCTGAAGATTCTCTCCCTCGGGTGCTCCCAACCCTGCTTAGTCATGCTCGCTCGCTCGCTCTCTCTCTCAAAAATACCTTCTGTTTTGAAGATCACACTGATATGCCCAGGGGGTTCACCTGTGAGAGCCAGGTACACATTCGTAGACACAGAAGTGTACCTCCTTCTCAGTTGAGTGTATCATTTCTTCTAGGTGAATCCAAAGTACAGATAGTACTTTGTTAATGTTATTTTTCTAATTTAAATTTTTAATAATGGTCATTTTCTTCTCTGACTTTGTGTTTTTCTTGCTGTTTAATTTTTTTCAAAATCTGGATCAGTTCTGGTGGGTTCGTTTACAAGATCTTCAGAAAGAGCTCCTAGGCCCTTCAGAAGTAAATGATACATTGAAGCCATGAGACTTCAGTTTGTTCTCTGTGGAAAAGGCTGAGTTTTCTTGGAGTGTGGGCCTGTTCTCCAGAGGAGGTGACAACATTACTCCTCACCTGTGTTAGTTTCCTATGGCTGTTGTAACGAATTGCCATAGACTTGGTGGCTTTAAACAATGCACATTTATTTTCTTCTAGGTCATACATTGAAATCTGCTTCACCAGGCTAACATCGAGGTGTAGACAGCATTGCCTAACCTTTGAAAGATCTAGGGTAGAATCCATTTCCTTGCCTTCTCCTGCTTCTACAGCTCAATTTCTTGAGTCACAGCTTCTTCTATCTTCAAAGCCAGCAGTGCTGTGCCTTGCTTCAGCTGTCACATGGCCTTTTGCTTTTGTATTCAAATTTCCCTCTGCTTCCTTCTTAGAAGGGTGCTTTGATTTCTAGGGCCAGCCTCAGTTATCCAGGATAATCTTCCCACCTCACTGTCTTTAACTTACAACTACAAAGTCCCATGTGCAAGATAGAAAGGAACATGACCAGATTCCACTGAATAGGACTGAGTATTTTAGAAAGCCCTATTTCACCCTCCCATTTTACTTTATATAAAATCTGCCCAAGGAGCAGAAATTCTGTATCTCGACAGAATATCCCTTTGTTCTGATTTCAACATGTCTTTGATTATTCTCTTTAAAATAAAAGAGGGGCGCCTGGGTGGCTCAGTGGGTTAAGCCTCTGCCTTCTGCTCAGGTCATGATCTCGGGTCCTGGGATCGAGCCCCGCATCAGGCTCTCTGCTCAGCAGGGAGCCTGCTCCCCCCACCCCCACACCGCCTGGCTCTTTGCCTACTTATGATCCTGCCTGTCAAATAAATAAATAAAATCTTTAAAAAAAGAAAAGAAAAGAAAAGAAACAATAGTTCTGCATTTCTAAAGTTTTACGGATTTTACTTAATGGACTTTTCTATATTTACTTACATCTTGCCACTGAATTAGTAGATAGCCAAGCTACAAGCATTCACGTTCTCAGGCCCTCATGATTCTACCTTAAGCATGCAAATGTCCACATGGCATTTGATTTTAGCATTCCCAAAATACAATCTTAAATGAAAACTGAAGTAGAATAATACTTTGCAGTATCTTTTGCACTTAGACCTGCCTTTGGTTTTCAACTGATTCCTCACAGGGCCCCTGGAAAATCAAAGATTTATTTTTTCACATTATAAAAAAGAGAAGTGCTAGAAATAATTAGATTTATTGGACATATCACTGATGAGTTGCACAAAAAATTCCCAAATCAAAAGATGTACTCAGACTTCCCTAGGCTAAATATTAATACAGAAAATACTAATATAAGTGTTTCAAATGTTCTATCCTGTATGGGCAGTTTCTAGAGATCTGTCAGTGGCCTTTCTGTCTATGAGATGTTTTTAATTATCAGAGTCCTGCTGGTGATTTGGGTAACAAAACAATAGTGTTATCAGCCATCATTTCAGTTATTACTTTGAAATATTTGGTTGCAACCTTCCTCATAAAATCTCAATCCAGCATCTTATAGGCCAGTGCTTTTTGACAAAGTATACGCATCAAACCTACCTATAATAATGGTTAAATTCCATGTGTCAACTTTGCTAGCCTATGCAGGTTTACACTTTTCAGATGAGATTAACATCTACAATCAGTTTATTATAAGAAAAGGAAATTAGCATCATACAATCAGTTGAAAGTCCAAAGAGCAAAAACTGGGGTTTCTTGGAGAAACATTTAGCCACATTGTAACAAAGAAATCTGGCTAGAGTTTCTAGCCTGTTGACCTACCTTACAGAATTAGGACTTGTCAGACCAGATAACTGCATGACCCAATCATATTCTTTCTCACACACACACATATCCTATTGGTTCAGTTTTTTTTTTTTTTTCTGGAGAACTCTAATACACCAATGGGATTTTATTAAAATCCTTAAGTCTAGGACCTATACCATACATTTTTGGTTACATCATTACGCTTTATAGACACTGGGTCAAAAACCCTTTTGTCTTGTCATCTTCTTTCACGTGTGACAAAAAAAAAAAAGGTAATTCCACCTGTAGCTTCACTACTTTTATGCCGTCACAAATTTTTACTTACAAAAATTATCAGTAAGTTAATCTCAGCTATAAGTATCTGTCTCCTCCAGTTTGTCATCTGCTTTGCACTGAGGTTTCTCTAAAGGCACTATAATCATCTACAGCCCAGAGACTGTCTTCAACAAATAAGGATGGTCTCAGAACCCCATAAAAAAAAAAGACAGTAACTTCAAGATGCTTCCAGAATAAACTATTAAGCACAGGCTTCTGATGTCATCACATAATCACTCTTAAGACCCCATCAGCGGACAGAGTGAGAATTTCGAGAACACCTTATTTGAGAAGGAGATGGGTTCATGGAACGGCTATCACAATGTTCAGTGGGACAAGATTAGCAAGTGGAACAAAAGGAACCAGGATTTGCAAAGCTCAAAGACCTGTAGCAGAAGATCAGTCCTCTGATCCCAACCTGTCTGGCCTTTTCCAAATAAAACAGAAGGGACAGTTTTAGGGAGTGAGTTGTTCCTTGTGCTTTCCTAGAAGTCCAAGAGACCTTAACAATGCTGTGTTGAAGAGATTAGCTTCTGTATCCCAGAGGAGAACATTAAACATTTTCTATCTTCAGGCTCATTTCTCAGGGTACAGTAGCAGCGGGGCCTCAGCAAAGTTACCAGAACGTGACTGTCATATTTGCTGTTCTACCCACTTGCCATGTGACATTGGGAGAGTGGAGTATCATCTCTGGGCCTCAGTGGCCCAAGCTGTAACATGGAGATGCTCAGAAAGAATCCCTGTCCTTTAACCCCATTTCTCCACTGTCAGTATAGACTTCTCTTAGGAAAAGCTCAGACTGGCAATTGTACACCTTGAGTACACCTTTGAAACAATTTAGTCCAACCGCCTCATCTGACAGCTGTGGAAGCTGATGTGCCCAACCACCACCCCAAGTAAACCACACCTATGGGAGACCAGAACCAGACTTTCCTCCCTCTTGTGTCACTATCTTGTCCCAATACGTCATGAACACCCTCTCCTCCACGGTCAAGTTGGTCAACTGCTTTCATCCTACGTGGCAGAAGCCAAGATATCACACAACCACAGTATCTAACCTGCCTCCCTGCTGCACACTGATTTCCTTTAGTAAAGTTTGTTTAAACACATGAAGTTTGGAAGGATTTCCCCACAGTAATTCTGGAATGCTAAATACATGACAGACCAATCTTCTGTTTTCATGAAGGACTCTGAAGCAGAAACACTAAATGGAACAGCCAAATTCATGTCCCATTCATTGCCTTTCCCTAGATTCAAAACCACAGTCCTTAAAGAATAAGATAAAATAAAAAGCACTCTGATAGTGCTATTCAAATGTGATGTGGGGCTGCTGTAGGCCATGAAAGTATCTGTTACCCATCAGCTACAGCAGGGTGGGAGATGGTCGGCATTCAGTAACCTTTAGAGCAGTTCACGTTTTGCCATAACATTGAAGTGAGCGGAGTCTTCTCGCTGAACAGAGTTTATACTAGTTCAGATGATGAACTCAAGTAGAGTCTAACGTGAACTCTGCTATAGTCCTACTAAAACATGACCGTCTGTCAGCTCACAATGAATTTGAACAACAGAATATATTGGCCCCATAGCAAAGACAATTTTGACGAGCCCTGTGCTGTTCATATTTATTGAAAGAGAAAATTTCATCCTTCAGAAAACTGTGGTTTTATAATTAAATTATGATGGGGATGATGAACTCAAGGAACTTTAAAAGCCAGATGAATACTGTAAATGAGTGAACAGGGTCATATATGAGATCCAGCAAGGAAGGGTGAGCACTGAGACAAAACAGACCCAGGATGAATGGGACAGCAGCCAGTCAGCTTCTCATGACATACACATGTATGCCCAAACATTGTGATTTCACCAGAGGAGTCAGCAATGGAAGTTTTCAGGTTAAAAGTTCTTGATTTTTAAATGCTGGGAGCTGATTGATTTTCCTTTGAAAGCGTCATTATAGGCCTAATGATCCCATCTGCCCACCTCCATTATGTCAGTGAGCAGTCACTTTGTAATTTGTTCTTTAGGCAAATGATTTATTGATATTTATAGTCTTCTCATTCTTGAATCTTATTTTGGGGCTCCAAAGGCTCTTTCTAAATAGTTAGGTGGTCTCCCTCTGACCACTTCCTATAGGATTTGTCAGATTCAGGGACTAAGGGAGCCTGGGCCTTCAAATGCCACGATTATCAAAGGTTGTTCTCAGTAAGAGGCCAGCCTAGTGTCCAGGCCTTGTGCTCCTGCCAATCCCAAGCCTACATGACCCTCCCCAAGGCCATACAACCCTCCAGGTTCCCCTCAGGCTTGGTTTCTGGGCTCATTTCTTCTCACACATTATGTTTTCTGCTGTGGTAACCTGTGTCTGACCCCAGCCTGTCCCGATACTGCCTTTGATCACAGACTTGGTTTGGCAGCCACATCCTTCCCAGACCATCCCCACTCACTCCAGCTTTCGCTGTCCACTCCCAACAGGGCACTAGTCATCAATGGTGTCCTCTCTCCAGGGCCTGAGCTAGAGTTAATCATTCCTCACCATCCCCCACCTCCCACTTTGTGGAAATGCACAAAAGGCCTAAACTCAGGTGGCTCATTCTTTACCAAGGGCAGTGATTGTCAGTCTCTGCCCGCCTTCCTCCCCCAGTGTAGGATTCCTGTGCCCATGTAGGAGGGGGACATGGCAGGGTGCTGCATTTACACCCATGCTCTACTGATCATGGCCTCCATGTTTCCTGGGAAACCCACAAGCACAGCAGAAGCATAGCTCTTAAAGGGACGGTGGCACTGCCCTGCCCAGTTCTCCCATGCCCTCGTGACTGCAGAGGGCTCGCCAACATAAAGTCACTAAGGCTCAAACTCTAAACTCTACCTCGGACATCAGATAGTCTGAGTGAGCCCGAGAAGACTGGCTCCCTACAGGTGTCACAGGGACCATTAGTGTCCACTACTGCACGGACCGTGAGGTGACGGCCTGACCACACAGGTCTGCTACACTGACATAACTTATGCACGTACTCTCACATCTCTGGCCTTTAATGAATTCCTCCTTAGCTGTGCCTTCTGGTAAAGGTCCCAGGAGACTATTTTGTGCCAAAACAAGGCACTGCCAAAAGCCAAAACCAACAGCTTCTAAAAATCAGCTACGTAACCAACATACCAAGATCTTAGCATAACGATTGACTCCCTAGCATCACTCACCCTGGAGGCACTCCCTGTTGACTGAAAGACACCAAATACAAGAAACCATGCCCGGGGTGCAAAGATGCGCCCCTTCAGGGATGGGGTGACGATGCTGGTGCTATCCTGTGATCCTCCTGGGAAGGAGACTCACCTGCAGCTGCTGGGAGAGGCCTGCTGGCTACTCGGATGAACAGAGGAGTAACCGTTGAACTTGGCTAAGGCTAGGAGGGCGTTCTGGCTCTCCATAACATACCATAACTTTGTGGGGTGGACGTCTTGACAGTGAGGTTTCTGAAAATATGGGGCTGAATGGCATTAGGGAGCAAGAAAAGTTCCTTGGATTTCTACAAGCACATATCTTGATGACCTCTAAACACAACTGGCATGCTGTTAGTGTCAGGACATGCCTGTGAAGTAGACAAAGGCAAAGCCAGCTCCACACTTTGACAGATGGTGGAAGGAGGCAGAGGGAGGGTGAGGAGTGAGACATGCAGCTATTAAGAAATCTTTGAATTGGCTGTTTCAGGACAGAGTAGTATATATGTACGTATGTATGTGTGTGTATGTATGTATGCATATATATATGTGTGTGTGTGTGTGTATATATATATCCACTTAATTTACCAGTGTCCACTGTAAGGGCCTGCCCCTCCCAGAGTAACTAGCTTGTGGACCCCGGAAGTAGGGGCGGGGCAGGCCAGGTGAAGACGTCCAATCGGTGTCGCATGGGTATATCCACTGGGTGAATTAGGATTCAATTGGCTACCTGTGTAGGGGCGGGGCTCAACCACCCCCAGAAAGGTTGGTCTGCAAGGCTGGTGAGGGGAGAGGAAGGAGAGCTGTCAGAAGAAGAAGAAGGAAGGAGCAGCTGAGAAGAGTCGGCGGGAGCAGAATAAAGAGAGCTGTGACAGCTCTTGTAAGAGCTGTGAGAGTGTGACAGCTCTTGTCAGAGCTAGACCCGCCATTGCACCGGAGCCGCCAGCAGCCCCGCCCACGCCACGGCTTCTGCAGCGGCGCCACGAGGAGCAGCGGAGCCACCTGCAGCGGACCCGCCGTTGCACCCGAGACGCCAGCGGTCCCGACGCCAGCTGATCCAGCACGCCAGCGGTCCAGCGGTCCCAGCACTCCAGCAGCAGCCGAGACGCCCGCGGTCCCGACACCAGCGGCCCCGCTGACACACAGCGGGGAACGGCCTAGACGCCAGCAACCTTGCTGCGAACGGCCTCGCTGCCAGGAGCGGCCTTGATACCCTGAGCCACAGCCTCACTGGAGCTGCGCCATTCCGGGGAGCGGCTTCATCTGGAAAGAGGCTTCCTCGGTGAGCAGCCCTGTGGGAGGCAGCATCGTCAGGAAAGAAGCTTCCTCCACAGTGGCCTCTTTTTATGAGCAGCCGTTCCAGGGAGCAGCCCTGAGGAGCAACCTCATCAGCTGCGGCCTCGTCCTGGGACTGGCCTCGTCCTGGGACTGGCCTCGTCCAGAGTGGCCTCATCTACAGAAAGGCCTAATCCAGAGCAGCCACGTTGGGAGCGGACTTACCGGGATCTTCGTCGTCACCTTTTCATAAGAGACAGCCCTGACAGGTCAGTTTGATTTTGATGCTTGGTGTGAAATAAAGCTTTGTTTGATTTTTGCTTTAATCAGTCTCATTCTTTGATCACAGACCCTAACATCCACAAGAGAGGAAAGAAGGATATACTCCACAGAGCATCACAGCACTAATAATCTGTGTCTCAAGTCCTTTTCTGGAATGAGGCCGGGTCTAAATGAATGAAATCAACCTGAGCATGTCTCCTTTTCATATGCCTCTTCACGGTTTCCCATCGCTCCTCCGTCTTCATGGAAAGCCCCTGTCCCATTAGGTTCACGCCAACTGCTACGCCACCCTCTCCACCCACCCCCACCGCCATCTTCTCCTGACTTCCACAGCTTCCCCCCATCACGAAGAAAGCCTTCAGCCCCTCCCTGGTTACCACCATTGTTCTGGGAATTCAACATGCCCAGGAGCACCCCCCAGCTCCCCAGCCAACCTCCTGGCCTCCCAGGCATTGACTTGCTCAGAGCCAGGGAGGAAGTCTTTCCCCCACAACCAGCTACTCCCTCCACGGCCACACACCACCCCCACCCGCAAACACTGTCCCCAGTAAACTGCTCCCTGAAATACCCAACTCCAGCATCCCACACTGACCACCCTTCCACCCTCCATTCCCTGTGGGAGATTTCCTTCCCCACAACCGGCCACTCCGGCCATGGCCACTCCCCGTGCTGTCCCCAGAGAAACCGCTCCCTGAAACACCAGATTCCAGCTTCCCACACTGACCGCCCCTTCCACCCTCCACTCCCCATGGGAGATCTCCTCCTGGACATCCCACAGACACCACCCACTCAGGAGCACAGAAACAGACACCAGTCAGAAAAATTGCACTGGATCTTAAATCCTTTAACATCATTTACTGATGACAGAAGCCAGGCTTCCTCAGCTATGAGAAGACTTGGCTTGGACTGAGGCTGTGAGGACTGCCACAAGTCTCCAGGAACTCAGGATTTAGCCGTTCCTTCTGGATCCAGGCATCTCATCGAACAGTGTGAAGGCTGTATCCTTCAAGCGTGGATGGGGGTCTCCACCGCTGTCCACTGCTCTCTCCACATCTTGTGGGGCAGTCAGCATGTTGTTGTTGGCCTCAGTGCCCACCAGGTCCAGAATGTAGTCAGTGAGGTAGTCAAGCATGGCAAGGAGGAAGTCAGTTGTGGATGAACTCAGACGATGTGTGTATTGGTCCTCCTGCAGGAGGCGGTCCACGTAGCTCACAGGGAACCGGAGCTCAGTTGTTATAAGATGGGCTTGAGTCTGATGGGAGCTTTCATGGTTTTTCTTTCCTGACATGATGTTGGCTGGGTTGGGCTCCAATCAGCTCTACTTGATTGTTCAGCTGGACTAGGCCTCTCAAGACACCAGCAGTCACATCCGCCCACTATATCCCCATGCTCTGGCCCCTCATTGGTCAGGGAGATGCCTTTGTGACATCCTAGAGATTGAGATGTCATCAGTACCCATTGTGGCCTTATCAGGCCTCAGCCCAGAAATGTCCATGACAGGAAACTGGTCACCCTAATGACTGGATCCTGATTTTAAGAAAATGGACATTTTCTGCTTGATTTTAACATTGTACAGATAAATACATATTTCAGTGGAAAACTCTTCCCTGTCTTAGGACACCATTCCACATGATCTGATTCTAGCCTTTTAGGGTCTTTGAGGTCTTTTACAATCCTTTGTTAGTTGCAGTTTCGTAATAAATATGTAAAATGTTTTGGCTAGTAGAGACTGTATTGTTCCCCCCACATGATGGAATGAAACCAGTTTCGCCTCCATTTACACATTCGTTTAAATATTCTTGATTAATATCCCTGTATCTAATCCTTGGATTCTCTCTGAACCAGTCAGAGCATCTTCCCATTCCCTCACCGATTAAAAAGAATCTTTTAACACACATTTATTTCATACCTGTTTTAAGTGTCTTCATTTGACACTGTTTGAAAAATATCTCTTGATCATTTTGGAAGTCATAATGAGATGCACCATGGAGTCATCTATCAGCATCAGGTAAACATTGTTGAGAGAGAGAAGTTTACCTTGGGCTTAGTTTAATACTAGTCATGACTTCTTGACTGTCTTAGGTGAAGCCAAAGCACCGAGAGATGTTTCCTCTCATTTTTTCCTCAGTTTTTAAAGATGTTATTTATTTATTTGAGAAAGAGAAACAGAGAGAGAGCGTGAGCAGGGGGAGGGGCCAAAGGGGAGGGACAAGCAGACAACCCACTGAGCACAGAGCCTCTTGCCAGGCTCAATCCCAGGACCTGGAGATCACAACCTGAGCCAAAGTCAGATACTTAACTGAGTGAGCCACCCAGGCACCCCCTCATTCTTTTCTCATTTTAGTTTTCCTCTCCGCTGAGTTTGTGTTTCTGCCTTATTTTTGGTTCATTTACAGCTGATAACAGACATTTCCAATCCAAAAAGAGAGTAGAAGGAAGCAAGGAGTCTCTGATCCAAGGAAGCTGATCAGGCAGGGACACCTACAGACATAGATACGTTTCAAGGTCTGGGAATAACTGTGGCTCCTCCCTCTGACCTTCGTCTTTAGCTCTGCCCTCTAGCGCCTGGGCTCTGTCCTCAAAATTATCCTCCCTTTATTCTGAGTGCAACACATGTTTGTAGCTAAGTAATTCTATTGGCTTCTTTCCCTCTGGGCGAATCTTGGGAGTTCCATGGCTGCCTTTCATCTATCCTCCCAGTTAAAGATGGCATTGTTTGTGCTGACTTAACATAATCAGAAATTGTGTAGTCACCCTGTACGTCATGGGGATTCACGCCCATAGACGAGACGTGTTCATAGATTCCCGCCAGGAAAATGCCATCTCAGCTCCTTGCTTCTGTTGAGGTGGCTGAGGTTATCCATGCTTCACACCCCATGTCACTTCAAAGAACCCTCCATTTGAATACTTTGATCTGATCCCTCAGAGAAAAGATGTGTCTAGCTACAAGCTCGATTTTTATCTCCACAGGATGCTTTCTTAACAGCAAATCCTCTCATTTTACTGTCTTTTGCAGTCTAGATGGGCTGAGAATGGCTCCTGTCTTCAAGTCCTGGTTCTTTTTTGCTTAACAGCTGTTCCCTCAATTTACTTTCCTCTAGCATTTTCCTCTAAGTAGCAAGAAGAAACAAGGACAGGCCTTCGAATCTGCTCAACCAAATCTTTGATTCACTGTTCATCAGTTCTGCTTTCTGTGTAATTGTAGGACAAAATTCAGCCAAGATTTCCGTCACCATATAACAAGAATCCCCTCTTCTGGGGCGCCTGGGTGGCTCAGTGGGTTAAAGCCTCTGCCTTCAGCTCAGGTCATGATCTCAGGGTCCTGGGATCAAGCCCCACATCGGGCTCTCCGCTCAGCGGGGAGCCTGCTTCCCCCCTCTCTCCTCCTCTCTCTGCCTGCCTTTCTGTCTTCTTGTGATTTCTGTCTGTTAAATAAATAAATAAAATATTAAAATAAATATATGTATGTGTGTGTGTGTGTGTGTATATATATATATATATATAGAGAGAGAGAGAGAGAGAGAGAGAGAGAGAATGGCCCAGGCCAGGGTTGACAAACATTAATTTAAAAAAAAAAATCCCCTTTTCTCTAGCTTCCAGTATGATGTTCCCACTTTCTTTCTAAATCTTTACCAGCAACACCTCTGACATTCATATTTCCATCAGCAGGTTGCTTATGGTGTCTTAGATCTTCTTTAAGACAATGTAGGTTTTCTCCACTGTGCTCTTTACTTCCCTTTGAGTTCCCACCAGCAGCATTTTTAACATCCATATTTCTACTAACTGTTCAAGGTAATCTAGCATTTTCTATCATGCTTCTCAAAATTATTCCAGCCTAAAGCCATTATCCAAGTCCAAAGCTGCTTCCACATTTTTAGACACTCATTACAGCAGTAAACTACTTCCTTGTGCCAAAATCTGTATCAGATTCCTATGACCACTAATGAATTGCTACAGATTTGGTGGCTTAAAAGAATACATATTTAGTCTCCAACTGCTCTGGAGGGAAGAAGTCAGAAACAATGTTACTAGACCGAAAACATGTTGCCAACAATGCTATGCTCCCTCTGGAGGCTATAGGGGAAAATCTGTTTCTTGGACTTTTCCAGCTCCCAGAGCCACATTCCTTGCATTTCTTGTCTTTGCCCCCTTCTTTCATCTTCACAGCCAAGAGTGGCATCTTGCCTCAGTGGTCCAATTTCCATTTTCTGTGTCAAATTTCCCTGTCTCCCTCTTACACAGACATGTGAATTTGCACTTAGATTCTATCACATAATACAGAATCATGGTCCATCTCAAGATCCTTATCTTAATCCTATATGTAAATTCCCTTTTGCCATAGAAGGTAACATATGCAAGCTCAAGAGACTTGGATCTGGTTATCTTTGGGGACCAGTTTTCAGCCTACCCTGGGAGGTATTCCCAGGAAACTAACAGGGAAGTGAGGAATTGAGACAGGGAAGGGAAGGAAGCAAACAAAATGTCCACTATTAATCACCTTACTGTCACGGGAGAACTTAAGGGGACACAAGAAGATACACTTTCCAAGGGAAGATACTGCCCCAGCATTCTGGACTGTCATGTTATTGGGCAGTGGGCTCTGAAAACCTAATAAAAGCCCTCACACAAAGAAATGCAGCTCCTGACATTGGAAAGTCAGGCAAATATGCATGCAATGGGCTTGTGATGTGACCATGTGGGGAGGATTCTGGCAGCATCCTCTACATGGTCACGTTCATATACTTTCATTATCAAGTCTTTCTCTTTCATCCTTACCTCCTGCCTGCTCTTCTTTCATTTAACAAATATTTATTGTTCCTCTACCTTATGTCAAGCACTGAGATGCTGGATGTTCAATGTTGAACAAAACACACTATCTTGCCCTTGTGAAGTATCAAGTCTCGTGGAAAAGACAGATAGATACCCAAAGAAATATGTAATTCCAAGTTGTCATGCATGATCTCAAGCAGAGATCATCAACCTCTGCACTATTGGTGTTTTTGGCTGGACCATTATTTCTTGTGGGGCACAAGGGCTGTTCCTGTATATAGCAGGACATTTAGCAATATCCTTGGCCTCTGCCCACTAGATGATAATAGTACACTACTGTCGTAATGCAAAGAAGTATCTCTATACATTATCAAATGTCTCCTAAAGGGCAAAAGTATCCTCAATGAAGAACCACATTACATTAAAAATGTATATTAAAAATAAATTATTCTAAGATACAAGGAGGAGATATAACTTAGATGGAGTAATCAAGGAATATCCTCTAAAGAAGGGACAATGAAACAGAGACCTGGCACAAGAATAGGGAATGAGGCAGAGAAGAGGTGAGAGAATGAACATTTCAGAAAAATGGGAATGGGCTATTTCCTAAACGGGCAGGGTAAGTTGGGGTATGCTAAATAAAATAATGTGATGAAACACGACTGTAGAAAAGAATGGGGGTTAAGATGACCTTGTATCTGCCCATAAACAATGAAAAGTTTGGACTTTAATAGACTCCTTGGAACTTGGATCCATCTCCCACATCTGGATGAAAATTATTTTTGTATCTATTACACAGATGACCTTTAATCAGCACGGAGGTTTGGAGGTGTAGACCCCTTCGCAGTACAAAATCCATGCATAACATTGATTCCCCCCAAATTTGCCAACTAATAGCCTACTGTTGACCGAGAGCTTTCCTGATAACAAAAACAGTTAACACACATTTGTATGTTATATGTATTACATACTCTGTTCTTAAGATAAAGCTAAAGAAAGGTTAAGGAAATCATAAGAGAAAAAATATTTATTGTACTACATTTTTTGAAAATAACTCACATATAAGTGGACTTGCACAATTCAAACCCATGTTGATCAAGAGTCAACTGTATTTTAATTAACCAAGGCTAAAACAGAAAACGGTTCGGAAAGACCGAACAAGTGCAGGATGAATGGTTGTCATACTGTATGGCAGACTTTGCAGAAGTGGCCACAATGATCCCATTCACTGCATTCACTCTGTGTACCACATTTGAAAAAAAGAAAAATGTGACTTTGCAGCCCCTCCAGTCAAGACACGGTGCCTCTATCCCCACTTCTAAAATCTGGACTGGCCATTCCATTTACTTGGGGAAATAAAGTTGCTACGTAAGAGTAGGCAGTAATGGGCCTGGTCCTCAGGAAACTTTGTATTCTTTCATTCTCACTTAAAACAGCTACTTCTGTTTGTCAACAAGCATAAGCTAGCCAGTTCGAGGATGAGAGACCATACTGAGCTGAGTCAAGTGACCCTAGTTGTCCTTTCTAAGGCCTTAGCTGTGTAAGCCCGGCCATGATCCGCCAAGTCAACACATCCCCTTTTTGTGGTATTATTACTATTACACATATTAAAATTATAGCTTCTATAGACTCACTAATACATTGATATAATTATTATATTATTTTATGTCTTTGTGTCTTTAAAGAAGCTGAGAGAAGAGGAGCAAACATGTATTTATACAGATTTTGTTATATTAACCTATGGTTCTCTTCATTTGTTCCTGCCCATTCTAGTCACCTATGGTTCTCTTCATTTGTTCCTGCCCATTCTAGTCACCATATGGAATCCTTTTCTTAACCTAATACAGCTTTGTTTCCACCCATCCCCTTTCTGTTATTGGAAAATACGTTTTTATATGTTTTGTGCACAATATACAACTAATTTTAAAACCAATTAAAAGAAGAAAGGAAAATAAATATGCATTTTTTTCTACTGTCTTTTAAAATTACGTAGTTACATTAACCAGTACTTTTTCGGTGGGGGTGGAGTATGGATTTTAATTATTGCCTAGGGTTACTTGTTTTAGTCTGAAAAACTTCATTTTCCTTTCTGCTCCTCAAACTGAAAAAATCTCAAATGTTCTATCTAGTTCTGGTCTCTTTCTTCTGCCAATTCAAACCTACAAGTCTGCCCTCTGATGAATTTGTCATTTCAGCTACTGTAATTTTCAACACCACCATAACTTCCATATGGTTCCTCTTTATGATCCTCTGGTATTTTCTATTTGATGTAGTAGTGTCATCATATCTTCTTTTAATCATATCATTCTTTAATCATACTTTCCTTTAGTCCTTTGAACACATTTACAATAGTAACTTTGAAGTCTGTTAAGTCCTACATCTGGATGACCTCACAAGTTTCTGTTGAGGGCCTTTGTTCTGGTGTATGGGTCATATTTTTCTATTTCTTTGCATGTCCCACAATTTGTTGTTGGAAACTGGAAATTTTAGATAATATATTGTAGCAACTCTGAGTATTGGTTCAACCACCAAGGGCCTATTATCATTTCTCTACTGAATTGTTTAGTGACTGGCTGGATTACCTTAGTGGAGTCTACAGCCTCCCTTCACATTGTGAAGCCTTTTATGTTGTTCCTTATGGGGTGTAGACCTGAGTATGATCCCTGTCACCCTGTGATGACACTGGTTTTGGTAGCATGGTTTCTTTCTCTGACCACACCCAACTGTTAAGCTCCACAGATTAGTAGCTGATTGTTCTACTGTTTTTAACAAATGCTCTGAGGTGTAAATTGTTCCACAGACTGAACCAATCAAACCCAGGTTCTCTTGAAGGATCAGTTCCTAAGGTCAATGTTTAAGATTTGTTCTGCCCCCAGGAGGGCTCCTCCCAGGTTTCTCTTTCTCAGTTACTCTCCAGAAAACCAGCCTGTCTACGGTTCTGCCTGTATTTCCAACCCATCTGCCAGTCTCTTCCTAGTGGCTTTTCATGACAACTTCCACTGTTTTTGAGAGGGCCCTTATGTTCAAACATCTCCATACTCTGTTGCAAATGAAGTCAACTCCCTCAGTAAGGGATTCAGCATTCTCTGTTTTAAGGCCTGCTTCTCCTCCAGGGCAAAAATTCCTGAGCCTTGGCCCTGAAGCTGGGGGTGAGGACAACAGGACATTTTTCTCTGAGTGACACTCCTGCTTTAGGAGCTGAACCCCTATGGAGGGCGAGTAGCTTCAGTTCTTTCTTGCCTCTCAGTGTGGCTCACATGTGGATGACAGTACTTGTAAGGGTGATAAGGTCCCAGTACACTCAGTGATACCACACCCAACGTATGATACCACACCCATGAATGGGGGTTGGGAGGCAAAAGCAAGCCCCCATCTCTCAGCCATACCTGCCCAGAATTCAGTCTTAGCAAGAAGTAGCTGGGAGCAGAATGAGAAATGTTGCTGTTCTGCCCATCCCTTAAAGATAGGAGTTGGAAGGAGTTGGAGGGAAAAGGAGCCCTGTCCCCTTTGCCACACCGGTCTTGAGTGTGGCTTCCATTTCACTGAGCTGGGAGGGGAGCAGAATGGAGTAGGCATCAGTACAGACACCATACATTTTTGCTGCAACCTCTAAGTTTTAACAGATTTTGTTGAATAAATATTTCTTCATTTGCAGTATGCCCTTAGGACCATCTCCAAAGACTTCCAACAGTTTTAATATTTTAGAAATAATTTTCACCAATTTTCTAGGGAACTGGTCTATGGAGATGTCTCATTTTCATGCTGGAAGCAGATCTCTGGTTGTGATTTTTAAGTTACTAAGGTTTGGTAGTTTATTACAAAGCATTATTGCAGCAATAGATAAACGATGCATACGGGTCAATAGGGGAGCTGCTGGAACGCTGGCCTCTCAGTACTTCTTATGGAATCCAGAGTATTCCCTCCATTGCAACTGAAACCTACCCTAGGGATTTAGTGAAATAAACCACTTATATGGTAAATAATACCATAATACCAAAAACACTTCAGCATACAGTTTCCAAAAATAATTCTCATAAAATGAGTCATACTGGAAGAATCTGACTTATGAAGAGGCTTAAATAAGGTGTAATTCTTTAGTCAATAAGAAATGGCCTATCATTTACTACATTATAGAATAAAGTACTCTCAGAATTCAGTGGCACATAAAACAATAAGATCGATTATCTGCTTTTAACGGAGCAGAGTCAACACTACATTTGAAAACATCACTTCATGAAAACTGAATTTGTAAAGTGAGATAATCCTCCTCCAAACATTTCATCAGGTCTTAGTAAAGAGGAATAAATAGTGTCACATCTAAGAATATCCTTACTTTAATTCCAGAGTCAGAAATATAGACTATCTGGTATACCTCACCCATAAGACAAACAAAAAGCAACAATCACTGAACAGGAATTTAATCACATCTAATTATCAATAGAATCTTCTAGTAAGGACAGCTAAAGAATCCAAGAGCACTATCAACAGATGTTTTTCCATCACAGGATTTTTTTTTTCTTGACCTACAAGAGTACACATCCCAAGGTTCTCATAGCCTGGCAGTTGACCTCTCTGCCAAAATGTATCCAAATTGCTTAAAAACTTAAATTTGCCTCAGCATTAAGAATGAAATCTTGCCGGGCGCCTGGGTGGCTCAGTGGGTTAAGCCTCTGCCTTCGGCTCAGGTCATGATCTCAGGGTCCTGGGATCGAGGCCCACATCGGGCTCTCTGCTCAGCGGGGAGCCTGCTTTCTCCTCTCTTTCTCTATGCCTGCCTCTCTGCCTACTTGTGATCTCTCTCTGTTTCAAATAAATAAAAATAAAAAAAATCTTAAAAAAAAAAAAAGAATGAAATCTTGCCATTTGCAACAACATGGATGGATCTAGAGAGTATAATGCTAAGTTAAATCAGTCAGAGAGACAAATACCATATGATTTCACTCATATGTAGAATTAAAAAAAATGAACAAAGAAAAAAAAAGAGGCAAACCAAGAAACAGACTCTTAACTATAGAGAACAAACTCCCCTTGCAGAAGGGAGGTGGGTGGGAGGATGGATGAAATAGGTAAAGGAAATTAAGAATATGCTTATCATGATGAGCACTGAGTAATGTATAGAAGTGCTGAATCACTATATTGTACCCCTGAAACCAATAACACTGTACATTAATTATACTAACATTTAAAAGTTAATGAATGGGGACACCTGGGTGGCTCAGTTGGTTAAGCAACTGCCTTCGCCTCAGGTCATGATCCCAGCGTCCAGGGATAGAGTCCCACATCAGGCTCCTTGCTCAGCAGGGAGCCTGCTTCTCTATCTGCCTCTGCCTGCCTATGCTCACTCTCTCTCTCTCTCTCTCTGACAAATAAAATCTTTTTTAAAAATTAATGGATTAATTAATTTAAAAAATACACAGAGGAAGAGTTGAGGTTTAAGTATATTACTGAAATTTGAACATGTGGAATGAGTACCTCTGGGGGTATGGGAGAGAGTCTTAAGTGGTATTCCAATGGATATGAATTATTTGTTTTAATGTATCTTAGTGTAAGATTTAAAAAATGATAGTGATTTAAAAGCTTTCTTTTAAAATCAAAATAATACATACATAGCCAAACTTGCAGATAACTTTCTGAGTCCTAGGAAATTCTAATTTTTGATCTACAGAGATCTTCAATTATGACAACTGAAAAAATTGAAGTATTTATCAAAATGTCAGAATTTTCAAATATGAGGAGAAATAACTATTCAGGCAATCGCGCTTGTGGACCTCTAGGTCCTAAGTCAGCAGAAAAGCCACCAAGCTCGACACTCAGAACCTGACAGGGATTTGGTGATAACACACTGCTATTGTGGCAGGCTGGCTCACAGCTCTGAAACAGCAGTTTCAGAAACCTGCTTCAAAAACACCCAGTTTGGTCTTTCCTAAGCATAAGACATATTTCCTGACCTTCCTTTGGTGGTAGTGAGAAATTCAAACTATATAAGTTGCTTCCTATACATGGGAACCTTCTCCCACCCCACTCTTTAACCACCACAAAACTGGCAAGTCAGTCTTCCGTTCCTGTGCTCTCATGCCCTTTTGGGACCTATTTTGGAGCTACCTTGCTCTACCCTGAAAGCCTCATTATGTAAGTGATACATCTTTTCATATCCTCTTGGTGTGTGGGGGGGGGTGAGGGAGGGGGAGAGGAAAGGAAGGAGAGAGAGAGATGAGCATCTTAACCAAGTTCTGGGTGGGAATTGATACTGTATCTGCGTAGTCAACAGTATTCCACTACTGTTGAGTCCCTGCCGCACTGCAAAGGGGAGAACAAAGCTTGTAGCACATCCCATAGGGCTTTTCATCATCTTTTCCCATCCTAACTCTTTATTTTTCTCTTCTGGCTCTTCCTTTCCACAGGAACCTATGCTTCTGCCTCTGCTTATCTATTTCCAGAATATTCCATGCTCTGTCATGATCTCTGATTGTACATCTGCTTTACCTTTGCCTGGAATGTCCTTCCTGCTTCCACTTTTCCCTTCCTTTTCCAACTTCCAAGCTACCTTCTTTCTTTCTGATGTTTACAAAATGTTTTCTCCATGCCCTAAGACCAAGTAAAATGTGATGCCCTCTTAAAGTCTACACTAATTTCACTAGGCAGAGATTCTTCTCTTCTTTTCCTGGTCTACGATGATATTTAAATCACTGTTCTTTCCTGCTTACAGGTCCGTCTTGCCCTGCAAGACTCTGAACATTTTGATGGCAGAGACCTTCCTCTCTTCATCTAATATGACTTGTCTCTAGTACACTCTTAAGAATATAATCAGTGATGAATAATGTTGACTGAGTATTTTTTTAAATAAAGCGAAAATCTTAAGGATGAAAGGATGTTGGTAAACACAATATTGTGAACTCTTTGGGACAGAGCAAGAATTAGAATTGTTCTATATTTGTTTCTAGAGTTATATGCCAATGAATGTTAAGAAATTATTGCATAGCTAATGAAATAAGTGCAAAGTAGTTAAAATCTAGCTGCTAAAGACTTGTATTTTTTAGGAAAGTAGCAAGGTAAGATGAGTTATTTATCATTTTCAGATCATAAACATTTCATCACTACTGAGCTAGATTCCTTGAAACCTAAATGTTTCTCTGTTAAGTTTAATAGCCATAAAAAAGCAATGTGACCCCTATGGCTCAATAATCATGAGATAATTAGTTAACAGAAATGAAAAGGACTCATGTGCCTCATTTTCCCCTCTCATAAAAACAAATTTGGAAACTATGAGTCCAAATGTGCTTTCTGTTTTGGCCAGTGTGCTTACAGAAGAATTAAGAAAAACTTCTCACCATCTGATTGCAAACATCTCCATCTTTCCATGAAATCACTCTAAATTCATAATTGCCAACTTCATCTAAGGACATGGCTTTTGTAACATTTTATCAAGAACCTAGATAACAACCTAGAGGATAAGCTTATCCTGACAAGAGGAATGGTACATTGGACCACATTTCATTCAGTCACACAGCAAATATTAATCGAGCATCTACTATATAATCTCTATCACAGCGCTCAATCCACTGTGCCCTGTTGATCACTTCACTCTCTTTTTAATCTACCCATGCAAGTCTCGGAGCTACTGGGCAGGAATTATATAGTATTTTCATGTAATATCTGCTATTACATACTGGGTTGGCACATGGGTCCAGTGCTGAAGGAGATTTGGCCCATCACCTTGTCGGACTTCCTAATACTTAAAGACTGGGAATTCTGAAAGCAATGGGATAATATAAATACAAGCTTCTCTGATGAGGGTCACAAAATCAACAACCTAAATACATATAGGAGAAAGAACCAACTGAAGACTACTTCATCTGGGGCGCCTGGGGGCTCAGTGGGTCAAAGCCTCTGCCTTTGGCTCAGGTCATGATCCCAGGGTCCTGGCATTGAGTCCCACATTGGGTTCTCTGCTCAGCGGGGAGCCTGCTTCCCCCTCTCTCTCTCTGCCTGCCTCTCTGCCTACTCATGATCTCGGTCAAATAAATAAATAAAATCTTTTAAAAAAAAAGAGTACTTCATCTGAAAAGATAGGCGCAATTTTTTCCTTGGTCCAAAGTCTCTTTTGAGATGTGCTCATAGGTTTGTGCAGTTGTTAAGGTAAATGGGAACAGTCACATCCCTGACCCCTCTCACAGCTTCTATAAATGACCCATTGTTATGGTTAACTGGAAGACTGATACCACGATAAATGCCTGGCCTCCAACCTTCACCAAGTTCCCAAGCCTGCATGGCATCATGGCAATCCATCTCATGTTCCCAAACTGCTTCCTTGGCTCATTCCACTAGCACCATTTTTTAGCTTTTCACTCTCTTCAAACCACATTCCCACCTGTATTTCCTCTCATCACAGCAGGTGTTGTTGGTGCCTCCAAATAACACCACAGCCCCTAGAGTCACAGGTCATCCCAGCTTCACTCTACTGCAAGTACCTGCAATTCTCAACCAAAAGCCTTTCTCTCAGTTGGCCTGGGAAAGGTTGGGAGTTCAGAGAAGATGATGCCCCCTGGGAACAGTTGTCAGCCAATGGCATATGGGAGCGAAGGATAAATATTTTAGTTCTCTTGCCCCTAAGACGGAATAATTCTGATCCATGTTCTGCACGGTTTTCTACCATTTCTCAGCAGGATTAAGTCCTAGTTGCCCATGGCAGGAACTTGTTCCATAACACACACTTCATCAGCTTACTTCTCTTCCCTCTTCAAATTCCTTAATTACCCTAATGGTGATTCTTGGAATTAACTTTCACATAAACTACCTGCATACAAACCCGGTCTCAGGGTCAGTCTCTGGGAGTACAAAGCTGAGATGCTCCCTTTCAGCAAAAGCACTTATCTCCTACTCCACAGAGAGAGCAGACATGCCAGCCCAATCCCGGCAGATGTAGTCTTATGACCCTGGTACCCCAGTTAATGAAACCTACACTCATACTTCCCTCCCACATTTCAACTTCAGTAGAAGAGGTTTCTGTTCTTTTACTTAACATTAATCCCTTGGTATGTTATCTACATTCATTAGATGAAGAGCTTTTTTTTAAGATTTTATTTATTTGACAGACAGAGATCACAAGTAGGCAGAGAGGCAGGCAGAGAGAAAGGGAAGCAGGCTCCCCGCTGGGCAGAGAGCCCGATGCAGGGTTCGATCCCAGGACCCTGAGATCATGACCTGAACTGAAGGCAGAGGCTTAACCCACTGAGCGACCCAGGTGCCCAGATGTAGAGCTTTTTAAAAATTTTTTTTTAGTTTGAAGTAATTTCACATTTATAGCATTTTTTAAAAGTATAAATAATCCCCATATACCTTTCTACCAGATCTCCTAAATGTTAACAGTGTACTATATTTATTTCATCACTCTCTTACCAGATTTCTTTTTTTTTTTCCTTTAAGATTTTATTTATTTGGGCACCTGGGTGGCTCAGTTGGTTAAGAAACTGCCTTCGGCTCAGGTCATGGTCTCTAGGTCCTGGGCTCCAGCCCTTAGTCAGGTTTCCTGCTCAGCAGGGAGTCTGCTTCTCCCGATGACCTCTCTCCTCTCATGCTCCCTCCCTCCCTCCCTCTCTCTCTCTCCCTCTTTTAAATAAATAAATAAATAAATAATAAGATTTTATTTAAGTGAGAGGGAACACAAACATGGGGAGTGGGAGAGGGAGAAGCAGACTTCCCGCTGAGCAGGGAACCTAATGCGGGGCTCCATCCCAGGACCCCGGGGTCATGACCAGAGTAGAAGGCAGACACTTAATGACTGAGCCACCCAGGTGCCCTTCTCACTGGATTTCTTTTTAAACTGTGAGGAAGGACCTTTTTAAAAATTATCCAACACATTGAGGACTAATCTTCTTGTTTTATGCTTTTATACAACATAACAAAAATGAATCAGAAAAGCAACCATGACCAAAGAAGATAAACAAGATACAAGCTCCTAGTTTTTAAATATTTAGCTTCCCTGGGTATCAAATAACAGTCAAATAGCTCTAAAAATTTCTAAATGCTTATTTTCCATTTCCATATTTATCATGTCTCAGACCAGTAACTCACAATTCCCGGGCTGGCAGGCGTCCACCAACCACAACGCGCGGCATTACTGCTGTGAACATCCATTGTCAGAGTTCGCACTCCCCAACCTTGACATTTCAACCTCCCCTTTGACCACAATAACCCTTTCTTTCATGAATGTGCTCGAATATTTGCCTTCTTAAAACAACAATGACAACTCACAGTCCCATCTCTGGGTACCATCTTGTCTTTTTATCCCTATGAACAAAGGTTTTCACTTCCTATCACTGCATCTTCTACTCATTCTCTTGGTGCCTTGTAAATCTACTGTCTCCATCAGTTCAGGAAACTGTTAATGCAGCAAACCCAGTGACCTTCTACATGCTGCATCCATGAAATACATGGGCCACATTTCAGTCCTTACCTCGTGAGATTTCTCTGCAACTTGTGAGATGTGGGCCATGCCCCTCCTTCTTCAACCTTTCTTCTCCCTTGATTTTTGGGCTAGGACTCTCTTTTGGGTTTCCTCCTACCTACATTCATCTTTCCTCAGGACTTCTCAGTTTCCTTTCAAACATTCTGTCCCCAGAGACTTCTATTTCCATTCTCTAATCTCTCTTCTTGAGTGAACACTTCCATTCACATGTTTCAGTAGACATCTTTTACTGATGATTCCAAAATCTCTATCTGGAGCCCTAACTTCTTTCTTGGAGCTACAGTTTGTCCCACACATTGGCCCAAACTAACCTCATTCTGACTGCCACCTAGTGAAGTCACTTTATTTGATTTTGTTAACTTTTCTAATTTCCAGTTTTTGTGTCTGTAAAATGGGAATAACAGCTGACTGAGAGCAGTCCTGGGCAGATTCAATGATGCAATGCAGGTGGGAGTACTGAAGCAGTGCCTGACCCCAGTAGGTCCCCGATAAACAGCAGATAGGACTATTAGCTCCTTCCTCCTGGGTTTGCATCTCATTTTCATCCTTTATCTTATTGAACGTGGCTAACGTCCAATCAGATTGTTCCTCCTCTCTCCCTTTCATCCCTCAACACGTACTCACTGAATGCATGCTATATGCATGGTGCTGTTTTAGGTGCTAGGGAGAAAATACTAAGACAGACCATCCCAACCCTCATTAGATTTATACTCTTGTAGGTAACACAGATGTTAAATAATTCACTTCAGTATACAAGCTTAGGTGTCACTTTTAATTTTTCTCTCTCCCTTATTCTTATTCCCTAATCTGACCTCCATGAGCAATCAAACCCTTTCTATTTTTTTTCTATCTCTAAAGTCCATTCCTTCCTTGAACTTTGCACAGCCCAATACAGTAGTCACTAGCCATATGTGGCCATTTGAATTTAGATTAAAATTAATGAAAATAAAAATGCAGTTCCTTAGTCTCACTGGTCATAGTTCAAGAACTCAGTAGAAACATGTAACCAGGGGCTATCAGAGTAGCTCTAGAACATCACTGTCACTGTCTATTGCTGTCTACTAGACAGCACTGTTCTAGCTTCAATGTCCTAGAGCAGATCCTTATCATCTCTTTCCTAGACTACTGAAATGGCATAGGTATTAGCCTTTCAGCCATTAATCCTAACTCCTCAATCTATGTTCCACTGGTTTCCCAGAATGGTTTCCAGAATGTGAATATAACCATGTTACTCCTCTGTTAACAATTCTTTAATACCTCTCCACTGTATTTTTTGTACCCTAATAATAGCCTACATTATGTGGCGCTAGCCTAACTCTCAGCCTTAATCTTCTGCAATTCACTCTACAGCATCACATGCTGAAGTAATGGTGATCTAGAACAGCCAAAACAATTTTAAATGGAAGAACAAGTTGGAGGATATACATTACCTGAATTTAAGTCTTATTATAAAGCTATAGTGATAAAGACAGTGATGAGATGAGCGATAAAGACAGTAGACACATCAATGGAACAGAATTAAAGGTCCAGAAATAGACCCAAAATATATGGTCTGTTGATTTTCAATAAAGTCACCAAGAAAATTCAGTGGACAAAGGATAATTTTCTTCAAGAAACAGTGCTTAAACAACTGGGTATCCATATAGGGAAAAAAATAACTGCTCTTCCCCTCCTTGTGCACTCTCTCTGTGTCAAATAAATAAAAACTATTAAAAAAATATATATTTAATGAATAAAGCTCAGCCCTTACCTATAATAAATCTTACCAGATTATAGTGTATATATACACATATATATAATATATATATACATATATAATCTTACCAGATTATATATACAGATTATAGTGTATATATATACATATATACATACACACATATGTCATATACAATGTGATCTAAACTAATACATATACATTAATATATACTATATTATAATATTATACTATTTATGAATAATTTTATATTGATTATATTAATATATTATGTAATATATCACTTTAGATCATAGTACATATGAATAATGTATTATAATATATATGTAATGTTATATGTATAATAATATATGATTTGTATATATATATGATGTGCAATAAATTAGAAATGGATCACAGATGGAAATGTGAAAGCTTAAACTACAAAACTTCTAGAAGAAAACATAGAAAATTTTTGTGATGCCATTTTAGGGAAAGATTTCTTAGATAAGACATGAAAAACACAAACCATTAAAAAAATGGATAAACTGACCTTTAACAAAGTTAGAAACTTTTGCTCATCAAAGACACTATTAAGAAAATTAAAAGGTAAGCCTAAAAGATGAGAGAAAATACAATACATAACATCTGAAAAAGAACTTAGATCTAGAATATACAAAAACATGTTATGCCTCAAAAAATCAGAAAACCATCCAATCAAAAATGGGCAAAAGACTTGAACAGAAACTTTATAAAAGAAAATATACAATTGGCCAGTAAGCACATGAAAACATATTTAACATCTTTAAAATATATCCTGAATTTTTGGGAAACGCAAATGAAACTATGATGAGATACCACTACATGATCACTAGGAGGACTATAATAAAAAGTCAACAGCCACAAGAACGACATCATGCATTGGAAACACTGGAACTGTTATACACTGCTAGTGAGAAAGTGGAATGGTAAAACCACTTTGGAAAACTTCTGTCAGCTTCTTAAAATGTTAAGCACTTATACTGCCCAGCCACTCCACTCCTGGGTATTTTCCCAAGAGAAAAGAAAATACATGAACCCAGAAAAACACGTACATGAATACTCATGCCCGTTTTAGTCATAATTGTCCCCAAGTGAAAACAACGTGAATGTCTGTCAACAGATGAATGGATAAACAACATGTGGAATAGCCATATAATGAAATACTACTTGGCAATAAAAGGAACAGATTACTGACATGCACAGCAATATGAATAAATCTCAAAATCATTTTGGTGAGTCAAAGAAGCCAGACATAGAATTGTACGTGTTGTAGGAGTCCATTTGTATAAAATTTTAGAAAAGACAAATGAATCCATGGAAACAGAAAGTAGATCATCATTGTCCTGGGGCCAGGGGTGGAGGGAGGGACAGGCGGCAAGGGGTCCTAGAAAATTGGAAATATTCTCTAAATTCTTTGTAGCAGTGATTTCACGGGTGTACACATGGATCAGACCTTCCTGAATCACCTTATATTGAGGTCCTAGCCCCTCGTATGATGACATTTGGAGATGGGGCCTTTGGGAGGTAATTAGAGTTCGATGAGGTCACGAAGGTGGGGTTATCATGACGGGATTAGCACCCTTATAAAAAGATACACCATGCTCTTCTCTTTCTCTCTGCTGTGTGAGGGTGTGGTAAGAAGGTAGCTATCTGCAAGCTCTCACCAGAACTGACCATGCTGGCATCCTGGTCTCAGACTTCCAACCTCCAGAACTTTGAGAAATAACTTTCTGTTGTTTAACCCACCCAGTCGGTGGGATTTTGCTATGGCAGCCTGAGCTACTGTATCATGCATAGTCAGTAAAATGCAAGCTAAAATGACACTGAAGTACAACAGCATACCCATCAGACTGGTATACATTTAAAGGGTTTTGTAAAGATAGTAACAGACAAACTCCTAGAGAGCAACTGGGCAATATCTTTAAATGTTGAAGATTTTCATCCCCTAGGACCCAGGAATTTAATTGTGATCAGTTATCTAAGAAACTCCCGCACACAGGCACAAGCCCTAAGCACCCCCTCCCCCAAAAATGTTCGCTGCAATCTTTTTTTGATGTGGCAGAATATTTGGTAGTTCTTCAAAAATAGTGAGTAAACAGTGCTATGCTTGTATCATGAAACTTTATTCAGCAATAAACTCTTTAAACCCTACCCTATCAATGGAGAACCAGCTCCAGAAGCCAATGACAATTTTCGCTGATTGTTGATTTCTTCAGATTTATCCTCAGTGCCAAATAGTGTTAAGAAAGAGTGTGGAAAAGGTTTCCATACAGAATCAAAGGAATTTCATTTTGATTATGGCCTGTCCTACCTACTAATTTCTTGGCCACAAATAATTTATTAAATTTTTCCATATCCCTGGCCTTATAGTAACAAGATTTTCTGTTATCTACAAGCGATGAGAAAAGTTGTGAAGATGGCTCAAACTCCATATTGGACAAAGGAAAAAAAGAACTACCAGCATATGTTGATTTTATTGTACTTCACTTCACTGCACTTAGCAGATAATGTGTTTTCACAAATTGAAGGCTTTTGGCTACCCTAGGTCGAGCAAGTCCAACAGGGCCATTTTTCCAAAAACATTTGCTCCTTTCATGTCTTTGTGTCACATTCTGTTAATTCTCAAATATTTCAAATTTTTTCATTATTATTATACTTGTTATAGTGATCTGTCATCAGGGATCTTCGATGTTACTACTGTAATTGTTTGGGGGTGCTATAAACCACATAAGATGGCAAACTTCATCAATAAATGCTATGTGTGTTACTGCTCCATCAACTGGCCATTTCCTCATCTCTTTCCCACTCTTTAGGCCTCCCTATTCCCTGACACCCAACAGTACTGAAGTTAGGCCAATTAATAATCTTACAATGGCCTCTAAGGGCTCAAAGGAATAGTTGCGTGTCTCTCAGTTTAAATAAAACACTCGACATGATTTTAAGTTTAGCGAGGAAGGTATGTCGAAAACCAAGACAGGCTGAAAGCTAGGCCTCTTGCGCCAGTTAGCCAAGTTGTGAATGCAAAGGAAGAGTTATTGAAGGAAATTAAAGTGTTCCTCCAGAGCACTCCTCCTCCTTCCACAAAGTGAAACTAATTGCCTTCTTGCTGATATGGAGAAAGTTTCAGTGGTTTGGATAGAAGATCAAACCAGTCATGACATTCCCTTAAGCCAAAGCCTAATGCAGACCAAGGCCCTGACTCTCTCAGTTCTATGAAGACAGAGAGGTAAGGAGGCTGCAGAAGAAAAGTTGGAAGCTAGCAAAGGTTGGTTCATGAGGTGTGAGGAAAGAAGCCGTCTCCGTAGCATTCACGTGCAAGGTGAAGCAGCGAGTCCTGATGGAGAAACTGCAGGAAGGTATCCAGAAGACCTAGCTAAGGTAATCAATGAAGGTGGTACACTAAACAACAGATTTTCAGTGTAGGTGAAATTGGAAGAAGATGTCATCTGGGACTTTCATAGCTAGAGAGGAGAAGTCAATGCCTGGTGTCAAAGCTTTCAAGGATGGGCTGATTCTCATGTTAGGGGCTAATGCATCTGGGGACTTGCAGTTGAAGACAATGCTCACTTACCATACCAAATATCCTAGGGCAATTATTCTTAGTCTACTCTACCTCTGCTCTATAAATGGAACAAAGCCTGGATGATAGCACATTTGTTTGCAAATGGTCTACTGAATATGTTAGGCCCATGGATGGGACCTACTGCTCAGAAACGAAGATTCCTTTCAAAGTATGACTGCTTATTGTCAATGCACCTGGTCATGCAAGAGCTCCAATGGAGATGGACAACAAGTTCAATGTTTCCGTGCTAGATAATACCACACCCATTCTGAAGCCCACGAATCAAGGAGGAATTTTGACTTTCAAGTCTTATTATTTAAGAAATTCATTTTGTAAGAGTTTACCTGCCCTACATAGTGATTCCTCTGATGGATCTGGGCAAAGTAAACTGAAAACCTCTGAAAACAGTAAGTGGATTTTTTTTTAAATCTTATGAATACTTTAAATGGATAGTTTATTGAACATAAATTATACTTCAATAAAGTTAAAAAACATTAAATTCTGAAGTCATATTGAATCCTTTGCAATTGCTCACACATGTCATATTTTTTCATGCCTTGGTGTCCTCATACATAGTCTTCCTTCTCGTAGGACATGCCCTTACCCCCCTCACCCCAAATATCCAGCTTTGCCTGGTTAACTCATCTTCTTCAAAAATTAGTTCTAGGTTGCCTAGAGGGCTCAATCAGTTAACTGGAGCCCCAGGGTCCTGAGATCAAGCTCCACTGGGATGGAGCAGGCTCCCTGCTCAGCAGGTAGTCTGCTTCTCCCTCTCCCTTTGCCCCTCCCACCCCCACTCATGCTTCCTTGCTTGCTTGCTCTTTCTCTCTAATAAATAACAAATAAAATCTTTAATAAATCTTTATTAAAGATTAAAGATTAAAATCTTTAATAAATAAATATGAATCTTTAAAAAAATAAGATAAAATTAGTTCTAATGTCTGTTGACTTGAAAACATTTTCTCAACCAAATGTGAGCTAGCAGCCCTCCTAATTGTTCCCATAACATTCTGTGTTGAACCTAATCAACACATGGAGAAAGAATATAATAAAAAGCTCATGTCCCCTGTATCAAGGTCAGCGTGGTGAGTTCCCTCTAGAGTCCCGATAGCCTGGCTACTGAGAGATCTCCTAGAGTATCAGTTATGACTCTGGTAAAAATATCTCAAGGATTTCATCTTTAGCCCAGGCTCAGAAACATGATCCTTGTCAGCACACTAAAAGTACATCAGGAGTCTCTTGACATTAAACAAGTTTGCAGGACATAATAAGGAAAAACTATCTCAGGAACCAAAATACCACAAATCCAACCAGCAGGTTTTCTTCCCTTGCAGGCCAAAAGCTGTCTTCAATTCACAGTCAGGACATGGGTAGAAAGAATTTACTCAATTAGGAAATTCTATGTTGTTTTAGAAACAGAACTCGGACCCATAAGTAGAAATCACTGGTATTAGATGTTTGCTCATTATTACCATGACAGTAGTTCAAAAATGGGATCAACTCTCTCAAATATATGCATTTCTTGTCCCTGGAACTGCTGGAAATAGTTGATTTACCCTCTGCCATGAAATAGCAGATGACGCCCACCATACCAATGTAAAAGGGACTTAAGGTCATTAAAGTTCCAACTTTCAGATTCTATGCGTTTTCTCATCTCACATCCTAGCACACAGATGTGCATGAGATGCTATAGGTTAATTTTGATGAAGTCCCAAAAGTTTATTTTGGCTTTTGTTTCCTTTGCCTTTGGAGACATATCTTGAAAGAAGTTGCTGTGGCTGATATCGAAGAGATTACTGCCTATGTTCTCCTCTAGGATTCTGATGGATTCCTGTCTCACGTTGAGGTCTTTTATCCATTTTGAGTTTATCTTTGTGTACGGTGTAAGAGAATGGTCGAGTTTCATTCTTCTACATATAGCTGCCCAGTTTTCCCAGCACCATTTATTGAAGAGACTGTCTTTTTTCCACTGTATATTTTTTCCTGTTTTGTCGAAGATTAACTGACCATAGAGTTGATCCATAGTACAAAATAACATTTTGTCCCATTGATTGATATTTCTGTACTTTTTAAGTCTCAGCTGTTACAACCTTTCTAAGTGTCCTCATCTGTAAAATACCTTTCTTGAAAAATTGGGGAAAAGTTAAATAAGATAATATGTATCAAGCACGTAGTTTATGTTAAATATTTAATAATTATTAATACTCTTACTGCTCAGTTTATACATGCATGAAAGACAACAGATGAGAAGAACATCCAGATAGCAATTTCAAGTACTTCTCACTCTGGTTTCACAAACTCCCCAAGACCAAGAGCCCTTTGAGGTTGGGTCGGTTATTCATCTTTGAATATCTAATGCCATGCTCAATGCCAAGAACTTACTGGCTCTTAATACTGTTTGCTAAATAATTAAGTGACCCAGGAGATCTTGGTTGGGTGTCCTTCCCCAAAAGTTCTGGATGGTTCTTCAACTCAAGCAGCTCATTTTTTCCACTGGGTAGTTCAACAATAACCACAAGAAAAACAAAAGCCAGCCAGGAGGCCGTATGAAGAATCAGGGTAGCGAAAACAGTTATACAGCCAACGTGGATCTTATCAAGCTCAAGGGAAGTAGGGAGAAGGAAGAAATAGATTAAATTCAGGAAAGGGGGCGACATCATTCTCTGTAATTATAGTCACCAAACAATCACACATCTGGGAAGCATTAGTCACCTGTATAAATACTATGAGTCATGCTGTCCTTTATGACAGCATGTAAAGGGTTGCATTTTATGGAGGTGAAGCTCAACCTGACATATTTACAGTACAATCCCACATCACATCCTCTCCATTTATTGCAACAACGCCTAGTGTTCAGTTTGAGATAGGAAAGACTACGTCAATGAAGTGAAAGCAGTATAAAATGTCAGAAGAGATCCAAAGAGATAATGCATCTGAAAATGTTCCCAAAACTTGAAATATTATTTAAAGCCAAAGTGATATTCTTATTACCCAAGTCCATCAAGGCACAGAATGCATGGGGCAGATTTGCACTTGTTTCACGTATTGTTCAAGAAATAATAACAATGATGAAGAGCTAATTTGGTGGATGACATTGATAAGTGATTTTCCTTAATTATAAGCCATTACAGCTGCATATAAAAGTTAACTACAAAATTTTTAAAAGATGATATCTGCTTTCTAGCATATATACTTGGTATGAAAAGAACTATAATAGAAAATAGAAGTCATTGTAATTCATATTTAGATATATCTGGTAAAAAAAATATATAGAGGTTTTTGTTGTTATTCATGTGATAGGACTTAAAATTAGGCAGACTGTCAGTGTATCAGTTCTCGTATGGAAATCAAAGACATATCAATCAATCAAGAAGCAAATTATGGAGCATTTATAATGGCTCCTTCATCCTGAGGTCTCTGGGAAGTTTAAAGAACTACAGGCTATAGAATTAACTTTCAAGTATTTTATATTAAGAGTTCAGAATAATACTATATTGCTTTCACTTTATTAATGTTGTCTTTCCTATCTCAAACTGAAAATAACAGTGCACATAAGTGCCAAATTGTACTATCAGGAAAGATGGAAAGAATTCAAAGTATTTTGTCAAGGACCAGTATTTTGTCTAGTACTTTTGTCGCACCATTCAACAAAATAGAATTGTTTAGGATTAGGCTGTACTAACTGTTCTGTGTAAGAAAGACTGCAGTCTAGAGGTTAAAAGTATGGCACTTCAGCCAGATTGCCTAGGTTTGATTCCCAATTAGCTTATTACCTATGTGTCCTTGACCTTATTTTTTTAAAAGATTTTATTTATTTATTTATTTGACAGACAGAGAACACACGTAGGCAGAGAAGCAGGCAGAGAGAGGAGGAAGCAGCCTCCGTGATGAGCAGAGAGCCCAATGTGGGGCTCAATCCCTGGACCCTGGGATCACGACCTCAGCCAAAGGCAGAGGCTCCAACCCACTGAGCCACCCAGGCGCCCCATGATGGATCCTTTTAAAAATGTAAGCAAAAGCATGCTGTTTGCCTGGTTAAATCCATTCAATGACTCTGCATCTCTCACTCCCCAAACCCAGCCCACACAAAAAAGCAAATTAAATATTCCTTACAATCATATACAGTAACCTCTCTGAGAATTCTTTTAATTTTCCCTATCTTGTTATACTTCCAGTGTTGTTTTTCTGCCCTTAATTGGACTCTGCAAATCAGTCGTTCTGAGTCCCTGACCTGTTGGCTTTCCCTAGAACCCTCCTCCTCTGAAGTCCTAGACTAGATTAGGCCTCTGTGAACACAGAACACTCTGTAATTCTCTTTTCTTAATATTTATTTGCAGTTGATAGTTTAGCATCTTTATTCTTAGTAGTACATAAAATGTGTGAGGATAGGTACTGGTTTTTTAAATTTAAATATTATTTAGTTAACATACAGTGCAATATTGGCTTCAGGGGCAGGACTTGTTTAGTTTAGTTCAATGTTGAATTCCCAGTACTTCATGTCATTCTAGGCATATCAGAAGCAATCAATAAATATTAATTGAAGTATGGAAGGGAAGTAGAAAAACAACCTATTAAGGCACTAGTCACATTTTTCCTTACCTAACCCTATCTCCTACTTGATCCTACAACCTCAACACACATTTCACCATTATCACTGAACTTGGAAAACCAGATCTTTTCTGTTGTGCCCATGACCCAAGCTCTCTGCTCCTTACCATCTGGACCACTGGACAAAAACCACAAAGCCCTGACTTTTGGTCTCCTTAACTAATTGTGTAAGATAATGGACCGATCCCTTCCTCCCCTTGCCCTCATGGTCCTCATCTATACCAGAGGGAATATGATGGGGTGATACTGACACTCTAGCATTCAGAAATTCTGTCAAACACTCATATCTGCAGCACCCCATTTTGTGACAATTTACCCCCAGTAAACAATGGTGTGTCAAAGCCAGCTTTTATGGGCTCGCTCAAGTCAACTGTGGGCATCCCTTCTCAACCTTGAGTTCAGTGACATCATATTGGTAGTTTGAAATCAGCCAGAGTAGGATTCCATATACCACAGTAATCAATCAATCAATCAATCAATAAGAAAGAAAGAAAGAATCATCTGAAACTGAAAGAAAATAATTTATATGCAGAAATGAATGGGGGGGGGGGGGTTCCACAGCACAGGATTAACAGATGTCTTAGAATCCAGATGACTAAAAGAGAAGAAAATTCTAAGATGAACCAAAGAGACATTATTCTTATATGTTGTTGGTTTCACCCATTTCTGGTACAGTGTATTTGGATATTACAATGATGTTCTACATTTTATCTAATTTGTTATATCTAAATTCATCTCAAATTATGTAGTGCATACTGTTTTGTTTACCCCACAACATGTGTTTATGTTTTTCAAATTAATCCTTCAGTTATTATTATAAGCTCTTAAAGGAACTCCAAGTGTTAACAAAACCTTTGCATCCAACCAGCAACTGCCATCTGGATTCTGGTGTCCAGAGGAGAAGAGATGAAGAGCACGGTGATAAAAATAGTTCTTGAATAAGGTCTGCCCTGCTAATACATTAATCCACAATGGAGAGAGGAACCAAGAATGGATGCGGGGCAGAGAACAGTGAACTGGATAATGTAAACATCAATCTGCTTTCATTCATAAAGAAGTTAAATACGTAAGTTCTATGGCAGCATTTCTCAAAATGTGGTTCAAAAACCCCTAGAGATCCCCAAGATCCTTTCAGTAAGTCCATGAGGTCAAAACTATTTTCATAATAACACCAAGATTTTATTTGCTTTATTTACCCTCACTTTCTCATGAGTGTACAGTGGAATTTTCCAGAGGCTATATGACCTGCAAGGATGCCATCACTCTGACAGCTAGTGGAACATGTGTTTTTGTGTTCTTATGTTTCAAGTTTTCTCAGCTTTTATTTCTAATCTGGTAAATATTGATGGAGAGAACCCACATAAACAAAAGCTCTTTGAGGTCCTCAATAATGTTTAACAATTTCAAGGGCAAAATGTTTGAGAATCACTGTTCTATGGTATTCTTCAGCAGTAATATTGATGTAAGGCATCTACTACAAATAAAGATGAGATAACTTTAGGTAACATTAAAAATATATTTGAACTCAAAATATTTTAGAGGTAGAAGGGCCTATAGTTGTTACCTAATCATTATTTCAGTAGGTGAGGAAAGTGGCATTCAGAGATATTTGTTCTCCAACTTACAGAGGTAGGTAACGAAAGGGCAGGATTAGAACACAGGACTTGTAAATGTTTAGCAGTTTTTTTGTTTTTTTCTTTTGAATCTAACAAAGTCCTGTCACAGACCATCCATTTCATTCTTTAACCTTCAGGTGGAACCATACAGATGTGTTGGCGACATGAGAATGAATCTGTCTGTGAAAACACATTCGAAATCAACTGACACATTCTGAATCAGAAAGGCTAGAAATAAATTTAATGAAATTATTATCTCTCAAGTTCCCTCTCCTATCATTTAGTAAAGAGGCTGAGTCTATTTATTTCAAAGCAATGTAGGGAGATATCCCATTAAAGTAATTGCAAAGAAATTGATCTTGTCACTCATCTCAAGGTCATCTTGTCAGATCCTTCCTCTTACTCCTGAAGAAAACACTTCCTAAATTCCCCAGTATCTTCCTAATATTTCTGCTAAGCTGCAAATGTAGCTTCATTGACAAAACAATGGCAGCATATGACTCATATGCCAATAACGGATATAACAGTGCTTTATGAACAAGAATGGATGATACGAAAGTTATGACTATTATAATGCTATGTTCAGTTTGGCTCAAAAACTGGTTCCAGATCCATTTCTGAAGCATTCTTGGGGTTTCTGGAGACATTAGGAGGTAGTGATTGAAACTACTCATTCCTCCATCAAAGAAAGGTAGGTTCACACCCTGTATCTACCACTTAAGGACCATGTGACCTTTGGCAAGAAACCTAAGCATATAAGCCTCGAATTTCTCAAATGTGTAAAATGGAGGTGATAACAGTACTTGCTTCACCAAGTTGTAAGGATTAAAGAAGATAAATGCAGTAGGAGGCACACAGAAGATGGTGAATGCGATTTCGTTACCTTTGGATATTCCTCTTATCACCGTCCTAAGTATTAGAATGAATGCATCACCACGAAGCCAGACTTCAGAGACTGGTGTGGTAAAGCAGAAATTCCCAACCATGACGGGTGCCATATTGAGAATGGGAGCAAGACACAAGAACTCCTCAGTCTTGGAATAGCCTAAGAAGCACCAGTCCTGGGATCAGAGAAAATAGGTTTGAAACTCACACCTGTCAGAAAGATTGGAGTTGAGAAGGGCTGGGATTTGGGTCTGTATTAGAGTTGGGGTTAGAAAAAACTGAAATACAAACTACAGATATTTCCAGGCCTTTTTTTTTTTTCTTGTAAGACCCATCCTTCCCAAAGTGATCTACTCTCTATCCAGGTGCATATTCCACTTCCAGTTTCTGTTAATAAAGTCTAAGGTAAGAAAATAGATGAAGTATTGGTTGATAAGGAGGGACTTGGCCCTGCAGCATTTGTATTTCAAACCAGGCTCAGGAGGATAAACAGCTTTCATGCCCAAAGGATGGTCTTTTCAAAGGGGAAATGTCAGGCTACATATCACATCATTACACTTTCTCTAATATCTTGAGCAAGTTGTAAAAGACATTTGGTATTATTTGCTGAGAAATAGGATATGAAATGACTAACTTTGCCTGAGAAAATAACTGCATGTATATTCAAAGACAACAAATTCAGCATCTGATTTTGATCAAGGATACTGTGCCATATTCCAGACCCCAGGGGCTGACAACACTTAATTCAGATGAAGATCAGTTTACAACCGAACCTTCCTGAATGAAGCCAGGCAATTATTATAGTGTGCTGTTGCAGTAGAGGATACCTGCATTTTTGCTGCCACTGATCATTTATGTGAACTTGAACAAAATACTTGGCTTCCTAATTCTGTTCCCTCGTCTATAAAATAAGCATCAGGATAGTACCTGCCTCACAGGTTTGTCCTGAACGTTACGTGAGATAATACATGTGGGCCTTTAGTATAGTGACTGACATGTACTAACAGATAGGAGTTGTTTTTATTATTGGGTCAAAGAACAGATTCTAAGAAGCAAACCTTAACCGACTGGTCAAAATCAGCTGCGCATGATGTCAGGACAAACACTGACACTGGCACTATGTATCAATACTAGGTAACTAACAAAGGAAGAAAAGTTGCTTAGAATTTACAAAAATAATACCAATTACTCATATAGGTAAAATATTTAACACTCTAATTTCCATATCATTTATTTTAATCCAACAACCGTATTTGGATGTCTATTACATGCCCAGTATTAGCACATGAGAACACAGAAGAGGACACTGTCCTTGCCCTCAAGAAGCTCATAAGTTACTAGATCAGATAACTATGTAAACAAATAATTACAATGCATATTGTAATACATATAATTATATGTATATAATAATATATGTAATATATTATTATATGTATATAATATATGTAATATATTATTATATTATTATATGATATATTATATATTATGTAATATATTACATAATATATAATATAATAATATATGTAAATACATATAATTATGTATATCCAGTGACAGAAATGCATATGAGATACAGTCTTAGCACAGAGAACAGAGGAAACAATATGGTGAAGATGAGTTATTCACAAAGTCTTCACAGCTCAGAAACTATTTTATGTGTACACTAGGGACCAAGAGAGTTCAGAAACAGAACCACTCCAACATACACATACATGCACACTCAACTGATTTTCAACAAATGTGCCAAATTAATTCAGTGGGAAAAGGATAGTATTCAACAATTGGTGCTTGAACAATTGGATACCCATATGGAAAAAAAAATCTCAAGCTTTGCATTATACTGGAATATGAGTAGTAGCCCTAAATATGAGTGCTAAAATTATAACACTTCTAGAAAAATACATAAAAGAATATCTTTTTGACTTTGGGTTAGGCAAAGAGTTCTTAGGGCACAAAAAGCATGAACCATAAAAGAAAAAACATTGATAAAATGCACTTCATCAAAACTTAAAATCTGTTGTGATAAGATACTCTTAAGAAAATGAAAAAGCGGGGCACCTGGATGGCTCAGTGGATTAAACCTCTGCCTTCGGCTCAGGTCATGATCTCAGGGTCCTGGGATCGAGCCCCTCATCGGGCTCTCTGCTTGGTGGGGAGCCTGCTTCCTCCTCTCTCTCTCTCTCTCTCTGCCTGCCTCTCCATCTACTTGAGATCTCTGTCAAATGAATAAATAATACCTTTAAAAAAAAGGAAAGAAAATGAAAATGCGAGCCACACTAGAAGAAAATTACTTACAAAACATTTAGCTGATAAGGGATTTGTATCCAAAACATGTTTTTTTTTAAATATTACAATCAATAATAAGAAAACAACAAATTAACTTTTAAAAATGGGCAAAAGGAAAAATGATAAAATAAAAATGCGCAAAAGGTTTGAATGAATGCTTTACCAAAGCCAGCCAATAAGCACAAGGCAATATGTTTAACACCATTATTCATTATGGAAAAACAAAACCGTAATGTGATGGAATGGTTAAAATTAAAAAGACTGACCATACTGTAGGCTAGCAATCAAATGTTCACACTTTGCTGCTAGGAATTAAAAATGGTATAGCCACTTTGGAAAACAATCGGGCTGTTTTAATGCTAAAACTTACAGTACCATAAGGCACAGAATCCCTCTAGGTGGTATTTATCTAAGAGAAACAAAAATGTATGTCCATGGAAATATCTGTATTCCAGTGATCATGATGGCTTCAGTCATAATGGTCCCAAACCAGAAACGACGCAAATGTCCATCTACCAGTGAATGGATAAGTACAAGGTAATAGACTTATATAAGAGAATACTACTCAGCAGTGAAAAGGAACAAACACCACTTATGAAAGTAACAACATGGATGAATCTCAAACGCATTTAAAGTGAAAGAAGCCAGACTCTAAAGATCACATACAGTGTGAGTCCGTGTATACAAAATTCTAGAAAAGGCAAAACTACAACGAAAGAAAGCAAGTCAGTAGTTACCAGGGGCTGGGGTAGAGAGGACTGACAGCAAATTGGCAGGAAGGGCCTTTCTGAAGTAAGGGCCATGCTCTATATCTTGTTCGTGGTGATTAAATACCTGCATACATTTGTTGAAACTCATCTAACCGTACAATTTAAATTGGTGAATTTTAATGTATGCAACTTATATGTCAGTGAAGCTGCTTTTTCAAAACAATCATTTATGGGTTCCATCTGAAGAAATGGTTCAATTGTCTGATTTTCTTAAAAAAAGGCAAATTTTAGGGTACTGAAACTTTAAGATGTACAATTCTTCAAAAAGCATTTAACATTTTCATAAATCTGGTTATGAATAAAATCAGTGTAAATAACGTTCAACATAGTCCCAAAATAAAAACCCTCTGTTAAAAACAAAGGATTTATGAGCAGTATTTCATTGTAATTTACAAAGTGAACCATTCTTTAAGTAAAATAAAAGAAATTCTCCAATTCAAATATATTAAAAATAGAGGTACCTTGAGATAAAATTATGTGTCTAAATGAAAAAAATCTTAATTTAAGAAAACCTGATATATGAAAATTTGGACATGCACATTAAGTGATTATTTGCTTCATAAAAAGTTTCACACTCAATTTACTTTAACAGTAAACTTCTCTATTCCATTTAAAATGACTTAAGAACAGATTTTTAGGAAGGTGCCCCAAATTGTACTGAGTATAAACAAGAATCAGGAACTCTGAGCAGTCTGGCTACAATTATGTAATAATGATATATAATTACATACAATTATATAATAATAATGGGGAAAAGTAATCATAAATTTACTTACTTGAAATCTAAGCCCCTCCTGACACTGATTAGTCAGGTAATTACTGGCTAAAGGTGAGACTCAAGATGTGAGCAATTCCCCTGTACTTAAAAAAAATTGAGGCCAGCATCTCTAAATCCTACCAAGGACAGAAACAAGTAAAAGACGTTAGTCTAATTATATTTTCCAGGATAAAGAGATACAGAGGGTGGTAGAAGATAATTCCAGTCATCCGCCTCATTAATTTCACAAATGCAGTAAGTAGTTTGAATCCTTATCTTTCGATTGCTAAAATCTGTTACATAAATTAAAGAAGTCTGGAGACTTTAGGTATTTTAAACCAAATTTACATATAGTGGGTAGCCAATTTACACTGTTCCTCCAAGTTTCCCTGGAAAGAGACCAATGTGTAATCAACAGTTTTCTAAATAATCTATGCTATGATACCAAATGAATACAAATGTGGTGTCAACAAAAAATATTACTCAATAAATTATAATCTCCCTTATTATTTTTAAAGTTTTTGTTATATTCTCTCTTTGATTTTTTATAACCATGCTGTGAGGCATATAAGAAAAAAACTATACCCCAATTTCAGATAGGGAGAGACTCATTTGCCCTAGATCTCATACTGCATTTGTTATAAAGGGATTCCAAGTTCTTTACACTATGCCCTAAAATATTTCTAGCTATTGAGAAGACTTTGTTTCAAGGAACTCTAAGACTTTTAGCATCACTGAATAAAGGCTTATTTGTTACAGTTTTAATAAATCTATATTTCTGATATGGCATAATGACCTGAAACTTGGAAACTTGAAGTTCTATCCTGACACTTAACTAGTTACAAGGACTTGATCAATTCCATAGAGCTTCAGAGAGATACCGACCAAGAGGGCTTTGTGCACGTAATGTTGCTGTAACGTCCATCTGTGTGTGTGTAGTGGGGATTGGGAAGGAAGAGGCTAACTGTCAGAAACACAACACAACATGAAACACACTACATGAAATCAGCTTTGCAAATTGTGAAACATCTGTTAAGGTCCAATTTACCCCCCCCATGGTCTGAGAATTACAAACTCTTTGTCACAACAGAAATTCAAAGCAAAGATAAACTGTAATGCAATCTCATGGAGAGATCTACCATGACCGTGGCAGAACACCAGAGCAACAAAAAAAGCTTCCTTGTTCTTGTTTATGTCTTCTTAAGACCTTCCGTTTGACTTTAAATCTGCTAAGTTTCTTGAGGAGAACATCTTGTCTCTATTTAAGGGATCTCATTTAAGTTCCAACCCTGGCTCAATCTGCCTTCTTCATATTCACATCCAGGACAACTGGAGAAAAATCACTCTGTCCGATAGACTCATGGTCCACAAATCAGCTAGGCCCCAGAATCACCTGTGAACTGTTTTCCTCAGCTTGGTCAGTTCCTTCAGTCAGTGCCTCTAGTGACTTTTCCAGTGCTGCTGCCATGCTCACTACTCATGTCCTGAAGTCCTCCCTCTCAGAAGATAGCTCTTCCTCTCCATGTACTTCCTTTAACTTCTCCGTGTCCACTCTTAGCTGTACCTCCTCACTAGGATCAAATATCCTTCCTCCTTTTCAAATCTAGTCTCTTCATTGCTTTGTCCTTGACCTCATCCCTTCTCTACAGCATTGTTCCAGCAAACATGCTCTTTTAAGATTTTTATTTATTTATTTGACAGAGAGCGAGAGGGGGAACACAAGCTAGGGGAGTGGGAGAGGGAGAAGCAGGCTTCCAGCTGAGCAGGGAGCCCAATGAGGGGCTCAATCCCAGGACCCCAAGATCATGACCTGAGCCGAAGGCAGATGTTCAATGACTGAGCCACCCAGGCGCCCCATAAACATGCTCTTAATTGCAGTCCTAAACCTTAGCCTACAAACAAGTCTAAAACACTCATACATTGCCATCAGTCTACTGTCCTGTTTGTCTCTTTTCACATTTACTAAATTTATTGAAATGCTTGTCTACACCTTCTGTGTGTAACCCACCTAGTCACTTCTCAAATTGCTATAATCTAACTTTTACCCCACTGCTCTCCTGCAACTGCTATAATAAATCCCAACAGTCAACTACAAAGGGACTAGGTCTTTGTATTCTTGCACCTGTTTACTGCATTTGAAGTTGTACTTAATTCCTCTTTCTTGAGACTTCCTGCTCCCTTGACCTTTGTGCCTCTGTAATACTCTCCAATGTCCACTGTGGACGATATCCGCTGATTCTTTCCACCCAGTACATCTCTCATCATTCTTCTGAGAGCAAAACTTTGTGGTTATGGTGGGGCTGCCAATCATGGCACCTGGCCACATTGATTGGTACAGAGATGAGCATATGACTTACACTCAGCCAGTCAAAGCCTTCCTCCAGGGATATTTTGTATTTGGAGTTATCAATGAAATGCTCTTGTCTTTCTGGTTTTGGAGCTAAAAGATTATGAGCCTGGAGCTGCCTGAGACCATGGCTCCAGCCTCAGAGGCTCACCAAAAAAAAAAAAAAAAAAAAAAAAGCCAATATATATAGAGCCTAAGAGGAAAAAAAAAAAAACAAAAAAACTTAACCATGTTCAAATTCCTGGTTTCAGTCACACCCAAAGCCAACTGTGACCCTGACTATTCTGATTATTTGATCCTTTAAATTCTCCTGTTTGGCATAACCCAATACTTATTTGTTCTTAAACTCCTCATCCATCATCTACTCCAAATTTTTATCCTCTCTTCATTCTATTCATTTTACTCCACATATGCTCCTTTGGATGATTTCGACTGGGCTCTGGCTTTCAAACTTTTCACTGTGTGCTGATGACTCCTGAGTCTTTATCTCCACACCAGATCTCTCCCTGGTCCTTCACACTGAAGTATCAACTTGATGCTAAAAAACTTCACCTCGAGGGGCACCTGGGTGGCTCAGTGGGTTAAGCCTCTGCCTTTGGCTCAGGTCGTGATCTCCGGGTCCTGGAATCAATTCCCGCCTTAGGCTCTCTGCTCAGCAGGGACCCTGCTTCCTCCTCTCTCTCTGCCTACTTGTGATCTGTCTCTGTCAAATAAATAAATAATCTTTAATAAATAAATAATAAATAAATAAAAATTTAAAAACTTCACCTTGATTACTTACGATGGAATGACTACCAGTTTTCTTGAGGTCAGTCTCAGGACAGGTTTATCTTCGAGGCATAATTATTAGTAACAATCTTTTACATTTTCAAAAGTGTCCTGATTTGAATGATAAAGTACATGACATCCTACCTCCAACTCAGTGTTTCCCAAACTAAACCCAACATTATTCCTCCTATATTGTAGTCACACAAACTAGAGGCCTAGAGTCATCCTTGACTCTTCCTGCTAAATCTGGCCTCCATGCTACTACCACATCCAGTCTTTGAACATGTCTTGAATTCACCATCTCCTCTCCTTTCCTACTGCCAATGCCCTGGTCTCTTATCACTTCTGAAGTACAGCAGTAGTCTCTTAACTTCCAGTCTTATCCTCCTCATATCCATCATCCACATAGTCATTAGGGTATTAAGTTTTTAGCCCAAATTCTTCACCTCTCTCTATCCAAGCCCTTGGCCATGACTTCGAAGTTCCCTCCACTAAAGACAGACTATATTTCCCTGCCTCTTCCCTTTGGGCTTACCCATGTGGGTTGTTTTAACCAACTGAATGTTTAAAAATATAACCCAAGGGTGGGGGGAAGGGATAACTGGGTGATGGACATTAAGGAGGGCACTTGATGGAATGAGCACTGGGTGTTATATGCAACTGATGAATCACTAAACTCTACCTCTAACATATAGTGTTAAGTAATCGAATTTAAATAAAAAAGAGTGCTAAATTAAGACTAATTTATTTGAAATAGATAGATAGATATATAGATCTCAAGCAGGGGTTTGACATGTATTATGTGATTGATCTTGGGCTCTTGAGTTTCTGACTTTGCCATTAAAAGAACACTGCTTCAGGGCACCTGGGTGGCTCAGTGGGTTAAGCATCTGCCTTTGGCTCAGGTCATGATCTCAGGGTCCTGGGATCTAGCCCCACGTCGCGCTCTCTGCTGAGCGGAGAGCCTGCTTCTCTCCCTCTATCTCTGCCTGCCTATCTGCCTGCTTATGATCTCTCTCTGTCAAATAAATAAATAAAATCTTCAAAAAGAAACGAAAAACACTGCTTCACTAGGCCATAGGTCCAAGAAAGAAGAGAATTGGGTCAGCAAAAAACTAGACCCAATCTGCAACTCATAGCCAAGTGTAGATAAGTCCAGCCTAGAACAGTTAATCCCAACCAAATAGCAGAAGAATGAGGGAGAATAAATATTGTTGTTTTCAGCCACAGAATTTTGGAGTGATTTATTCTGAAATATTAGCTGACTGGCATAATTTCCCCTCCCTATTTTAGATCAAAGTACTGAATTAATCCAAATAGAAATCTAAAGTCATCCTTGATTCTTATGCCTCACTCAGACCTTCATATTCCAACAGTCATTATGTCTTACAAATCTATGGGGGTTTTTTGTTTTGTTTTATAAAGATTATTTATTTGAGAGAGAGAGTGTGCACAAGCACAAACAGAGGGGAGGAGAAAAAGGGAGGAGCAGAGGGAGAGGGAGAAGCAGGCTCCCCGCTGAGCAGAGAGCCCAAAGCAGGGCTGAATCCCAAGACCCCAGAATCATGACCTGAGCCAAAGGTAGATGCTCAACCAAATGAGCCACCCGGGTCACCCAGGTGCCCTACGATTCTATCTTTTAAATGTTTCTTGAATCCAGAGTCCATCTCTATTCCTGCTGACACTTCCCTGGTTCAAACCTGTACCTCTTTGATTCTAAACTACTTCAATAAACTGACCTGGTTTCCTTGTCTCTAGTCCTGTCCTCTTTAAGTATGTGATTCACATAGGCACCAAAAGTTCTTCCTATATGGAACTTTAACCATTTCTGCCCATTTTAACTCTTCTTCCACCTTCTAAAAACCCTTTAATAAGTCTCCATCCCCTACAGAACAAAATCAAACTTCCTTAACATATTAAACAAGACATTCATTGTCTGACCCCTACTCATACTCACCACTCCCCATTCCCAACCTGCAGTATACCTTACAGCAATATTGCTTATAGTTTCGTAATATCTTTCCAGAAAGTATTCCCTGCCCCCTTTATCTATCCCTGATTATGCGTTTCCCCTCTGTGCCTCCCACAATATACTGTACATATTCATTTGTACTTACCCACAGTATAATGACCTATCAATCTCTCTCTCCCACTGGCTTTTTGGGGTAAGACTGTCTTACTCATGTTTTAATTAAGAATCTTACTCTAGGGCACAACTTGACACATGAAAGGTGCTCAACAAATATTTAACGAGTAAATGAAGGAATGAGTGAATAGTGTGGTAAAATACATAAAACATATTTATATAAAATACATAAAACTTGTTTATTAAAACACTCCTCTAATACTCTCACCTCTTAACCTCAAATTATGTAATTTTTTCTTGCTATTAATACATATGATTAAAAATTACCAATGAAACAAATCCATGTATTTGCGTAGGCTCTTTAAGTAGATTTGATATTGGAGATATGAAGGCAAGATAATAATACGATTAACCTCATTGCCCCATTCAGAAACTTGGGATCCCACTTAGATTTTACACTTTCCTTTACCAGTCAATTACTAAGTCCTGTGTAGTAGTTAATTTTAAGTGTTAACTTGACAGCTGGCTGCAGGGTGTCCAGATACATGGTTAAACATTATTCTGGGTGAATGTGTGACAGGGTTTCCGAAGGAGATTAGCATTTGAATTGGTAGGCTAAATAAAGCAGATAGTCCTTCCAGATGTGAGTGGGCCACATCCAATCCCTTGAAGACCTGAACAGAATAAAAGACTGGGTAAGAAAGAATTCTCTCTCTGCCTGACAGTCTTCAAGCTAGAACATAAAGGTTCTTCTGCCTTTGGACATGACCTAGAATCTACACCGTCTGCTGTTCTGGTTCTCAGGCCTTTGGACTGAGAATGGAACTTCAGGGTATCACTGACTCTTCAGGGTCAGGACTTCTCAGCCTCCACAGTCACGTGAGGCACTTCCTTGCAATAAATCATATGCACATATGTAGATAGTAAAATGTATATTTTGTATATATGGACATACATACATGCATTTCCATACGTACACATATAGACATATACATATATATAAAATACGTATGTCTATGTCTCCTATTTGTTCTTTCTCTCTAGAGAACCTTGACTAACATATCTATAAATCCTACTGCCTAAAGAGCTTTAAAATCTCTCTTTCTCTTTATTTGCAAAAGCTCCAAGGCTGGGAGTGTGCATTTATTTTCACATCTAAACAGTATTTTGGTAAGAAGAGAACTGGGCCTCTTAGATTCTATTTTTCTTTGGTATATACCCATGACCAAACTTCTAAAATTATGGTTACTCACAGGTTGTTTTTTTTTTTTACTTTATGGATTCATAATTTGTTTTTTTTTTTCCTTTGAAAACCTTTCTACCCTCCCAGATCAGGTAAATTTCTACCTACTCCAATTTCTTCCATGGTTATTGTTCTACTCAAGCTCTTTCCCAAGCTCTATTCAGCTTTGGTAGTTCTTATAAAAGTAAAACTAGTATTACATGTTGGATACATAATATCCATCATGTATACCACTGATCAAACAATTCAAAAACTTCAATAGATCTGAACATTACCACACAAAACCAAGGTTAAGTTTCCAAATATTTTTACAACTATCATACCATAAAAAGGTACTTACTTGGTACCTTTTTAGAAAAAGTACTTATTTAGTCAAAAGTACATGCTAAATTATTAACCTCTGTAATAAAAATATTCTGGCATAAAGGATAGCTTATGTAAACCAACTGAACACACATCACACATTAAAGGTAATTTCAATCACTACTGGAGCCACCAAAATAGCAACATGCTGGTCTCAATTTCTTTTTTTTTTTTCAGATTTTATTTATTCATTTGACAGAGAGAGAGCAAAAGAGGGAACACAAGCAGGGGGAGTGGGAGAGGGAGAAGCAAGCTTCTCACTGGGCAGGGAGCCCAATGCTGGACTCAATCCCAGGACCCTGGAATCATGACTTTAACTGAAGGTAGACACTTAATGACTGAGCCACCCAGGCTCCCCTGGTCTGAATATCTTACTGGAAAGCATTATGTATCTCCTGGTTGTAAAGAGAATTCTAAATATAAATTCTGACAACTGAAAGCATATACCAAACCTTCAGAAGGGTAAAAGTAGATGAAGATCTACTCTGCTTTACATCATTTTCTGAAACGTTTTAATTCAAACATGTTATCAAATGATATTCAAAAATCTTTCTACCTAAAAGAACTCCTCTAAAGATATTTTGAGCAAATAATTATTCCCTAAAATATATAAACAGAACACAGTGATATCTTTTAAATTTACATTTGCCAAGTTTTCTCTAAATAAGAAATAGAGTAGAACAGGTGTTAACAGAACGTCACACCAGCATATAACTTATCTAAGAGCAAGAGGATGACCAAAACCATAACTGATATTTCTTTAACTAGAGAGAAGGGGAAAAGCAAGAGAAATATATATGTAACTCAATCTACTTAGAGAAGTGTTCTAATATTTTTTTGAAGTACCAACCTCATTAAAATGGCATTCCTCGAAGATTCAAAATAGGCATTGAGTGAAGACTTCCTAAAAACTCAAAAAAGGTTGGGATCATTAATAATCAATAGTCCAAAATAGTAATAAAAAAAATCACAGCTCATATTTTTACTTTTTTTTTTTTACAACAGATATTCTTTCCTCATGATCTATACATAAGACCAGTCATAAAATTTATTTCCATGCTCTAATCATTCAACGTACCATCTATACAACAGGATGGATCCAGGGTAGAATTAAAAATCTACCACAGTTCACATGTAATTAGGATATTAAACAGCAAAGAATAAATTATAAACCAAATACTACATTTTTGTTTTCTTTCCATTTTTTCTTCAAGTATAACTAACATACAGTGTGATGTTAGTTTCAGGTGTACAACAGAATGATTCAACAATTCTATACATTTCTCAGTGATCACCAAGAGAAAGTGCCCTTTCCCATCTTGCAAGGTGGCCAGTGAGAAAGTTGAGAATTCAGATGCTAAGGAGAAGAAACCTGAAGCCAAGAAGACTGATGCTGGTGGCAAGGTTAAGAAGGGTAACTCCAAGGCTAAAACACCAAGAAATAGCAGGCCCTGCTTGCAGCCCAACCCCTGTCCCAGTTAGAGGAATTGGCAGATTTTCCCCATCAGCTATGAATTCTAGAAAGGCCATGTACAAGAGAAAGTATCCAGTGTTCACTGCTGTCACAAAACCTGTGACAAGAACGGTGGAACCTGAGTGGTTAAACTTCACAAAATGCCAAGGTTTGATCCTACTCAAGTTGTGTCTTGAAAGCTGTTGATCCCCGGCAAAAACACCTCCCCATTAGCACGTGGGAAAACTGGAAATGGCATCACTCCTGGGGCCAGTGTGATCATCCTGCCTGGGCGCCACAGAGGCAAGCGGGTTGTTTTCCAGAAGCTGCTGAGCAGGGGAGCGCTGCTTGCAATAGGTCCTCTGGCCGCAACCGAGCTCCTCTGTGCTCTGTGCGGAACACAAATCTGTCATTGCCACCTCCACCAAAGTTGTATCGGGGCTATGAAGATCCACAAACTTCTCACTGACCCTTCTCACTTCAAGAAGATGCAGAAACCCGGACACCGGGCAAGTGAGATCTTCCTCACAGGGAAAGAGAAAAAAGAGATTACAGAGCAGGGCAAGGTTGATCCCAAATCTGGGGACTCGAGAATCTTGCCCAAAATCAAAGCTCTCCCTCAGCTCCAGGGCTGCTGTGCTCTGTGTTTTCTCTCCCAAATGGAGTTTATCCTCACAAATTGGTGGTCTAAATTTCTTACAAAGAACCTATTTAAATAACTGATCCATTAAAAAAAAAAAGTATACTCCTAATTCCCTTTACCTACTTTACACCCATCCCCCGCCCCATCCCCTCTGGCAACCACCAGTTTTCTCTCTGTATTTAGGAGTCTGGGGGCACCTAGGTGGCTCAGTGGGTTAAAACCTCTGCCTTCTGTTCAGGTCATGATCCGAGGGTCCTGGGATCGAGCCCCACGTTGGGCTCTCTGCTTGGTGGGGAGCCTGCTTCCTCCTCTCTCTGCCTGCCTCTGCCTACTTGTGATCTCTGTCAAATAAATAAATAAAATCTTTTTTAAAAAAGAGTCTGCGGTTTGTTTATTTATCTCTTTTGTATTCTTTGTTCATTTGTTTTATTCCTTAAATTCCACATGAGTGAAGTCATCCCTTTCTAATGCTGAACTCAGGAACCCTCCAGGCTCAATTACAAGGGCAAAATGTGTACTAAGCGCTCCCTCTTAGTTTTTTTCTTCTCTTTGTTCTTAAGGCACTGTTTCTTCCCTAGTGCCCAACAACCTTCCTTCAACATGATGATCATTTTTTTTATTTTGCCTCTTTCTTAATCTACCCCCTAACTGCAATCAGAATGTACCAATCTTGCCCAGCCCCTGCAACACAGTTGAGGGACAGTTGACTGTTAAAATAAAGCTACATCACATTATTACTTTCCCTGAATTAAAAATACTCAACAAGGTGCACCTGGGTGGCTCAGTGGGTTGAAGCCTCTGCATTCAGCGCAGGTCATGATCCCAGAGTCCTGGGATCAAGCCCCACATCCGGCTCTCTGCTCAGCAGGGAGTCTGCTTCCCTTCCTCTCTCTCTGCCTGCCTCTCTGCCTACTTGTGATCTCTGTCTGTTAAATAAATAAATTAAAAAAAATACTCAACAAACTTTTTCCAGGAAATAAAATGGTAAATTTTAAAATCATGTAATTCATATCCACATCAATTTAGAATTCTTTTAAAAACAGAATTACCCTACTTATAGCATACAAAATGGATTTTAAAAGAAAGATTGTCACAAGAGACAAAGGATACTGCATAATGATAAAGGGAAAAATCCAATAAAAGGATATACCAAATACAAATACTTGTGCACCCAATATGTGGGCACTTAAATATACAAAGCAACCCGTAACAGACATAAAGGAAGAAATTGACAGTGATACAATAACAGTAGGACTTTAACACTGCACTTATGGATACATCATCCAGAAAGAAAATCAACATGGAAACAGTGGCTTTCAATGACATATTGGACCAGATGGACCTGACAGAAATATTCAGAACATTCCATCTAAAAACAGCAGAATATACATCCGTTTCAAGTGCACATAGAATATTCTCTGGAACAAAACCCATGTTAAGCCACAAAACAACTCAGCAAAATGAAAAAAGACTGAAATCATATCATGCATCTACTCTGACCACAATAGTGTGGAACTGAAAATCAATCATAAGATAAAAATCTGGAAAGAACACAAATACATGAGGAGTAAATAACAAGCTACTAAACAATGAATGGGACAACCAAGAAATTACAGAAAAGGTTAAAAAATATGTAGAAAAATAAATATAACAAAATGGTCCCAAATCTTTGGGAGATAGCAAAAGTTATCCTAAGAGGGAAAATTATATCAGTACAGACCTACCCCAAGAAACAAACAAAATCTCAAACAACCTAACCTTACACCTAAATGAGCTAGAAAAAGAACAAATAAAACCCACAACCAATAGAAGGAAAGAAATAATAAAGATTAGAGCAGAAATAGAGGCTAAAAAAAGAAAAAAACCCAAATAGAACAGATCAATGAAACAAGGAAATGGTTATTTGAAAAGATCGGAAAAATTGAAAAACCTTTAGTCAGACTCATCAAGGAAAATATAGAGGACTAAAATAAACAGAATCTTGAAATGAAGGAGGAGAAATAACAACTGACATCACAGAAATACAAAGGATTATAACATTATGAAAAATTATGTGCTAACAATTGGACAATCTAGAAGAAATGGTAAATTCCTAGAAACATATAATCTAGCAAAACTGAAACAGGAAGAAATAGAAAAATTTGAACAGATGGATCACTAGCAAGGAGACTGAATCGGTAATAAAAACAACTCCCAACAAAAAGAATCTAGGACCAGATGGCTTCACAGGTGAATTCTACCTGTGAAGCCATCTTTTAAAGAAAGTCTTAAACTTTCTATGAAACTTTTAAAGAATAGTTAATACCTATTCTTTCTCTAGCTATTCCAAAAAATAAATAAAATTAAATGAGGAAGGTGAGCTTCCAAATTCATTCTCTGAGGCCAGCCTTACTCTGATACAAACACCAAAAAACAAACCAAAAAAAAAAAAGAGAGAGAGAGAGAGAAAGACTTATAGGCCAGTATCTCTGATGAACATAGATGCAAAAATCCTCAACAAAATATCAGCAAACTGAATCCACCGATGCATTTAAAAAATCTTTCACCACGATCAAGTGGGATTTATTCCAGGGCATTCCGATATTTAAAAATCGATCAACATGATACTTCACAATAACAAGAGGGAGGATAAAAACCTTATGATCATCTCAACAGATGCAGAAAAAGCATTCAATATAAAAACTCTCAACAAAGTAGATTTAAGGGAACATACCTCAACATAATAAAGGCCATGTATGAAAAACCCACAGCATACTTAAAACTCAATGGGGAAAAACAAAGAGCTTTCCCCCAAAGATCAGGAACAAAACAAGGATGTCCACTCTTACCACTTTTATTAAACATAGTCCTGGAAACTTTATCCACAACGGTCAGACAATGGGTTTTTGTAAGCATATTGTTGATTGCACAGGGATCATCAGACAACAAAATGTTAATCAGTTATTGTCAAATACCAAAGGTCAAATTTCTTTTTTATTTTATTTATTTGACAGAGAGAGAAAGAGAGAGTGTGAGTGCACAAGCACGGGGAGTGGGAGAGGGAGAAGCAGGCCCCCCGCTGAGCAGAAAGCCCAATGCAAGATTCGATTCCAGAACCCTGGGATCATGACCTGACCTGAAGGCAGATGCCCAACTGACTGAGCCACCCAGTGCCCAAAAGGTCTAATTTCAATCAAAATCATCCCCAGCCTCTTTTTCTAGATAAATATTTTTCAACAGGGACATCTTTTCTTAAGTAGGGTAGATCTGTGACAGACTTTTTATTTTCTAAATTTTAATTACAGTATAGTTTACGAGCAGTGTTATGTTAGTTTCAGGCATATAATATAACGATTCCAGAGTTCTGACTGGCTTACCTTCAAATATGGTGAATACATAGGGTGGGGACAAAGGAGATTTGGTCAGGGCTTAGCCCAGGGCCACATACAACTAACTCATGACTGAACATCACACAACTCCAAAATTCCTCAGCTCTGTCAGGCCATGGAACATTTCTCTCTCAGACTCCCAGCTACCTACTCTCATTCTACTTACAAGGAGCAGTTATAGTCAACTGTGAATTCTGGTCAGAAACATGAGAAAAGCAGGGAACAATTGTGGATGAAAACCATCCAGATCAGTGTTTTCAGAACTGTGCTGTGAGGGAGCTCAAGGGGCCTGAGGAGGAGGGAGAATTAAGGGGGTGGGTCTGGCCACCCTGTTTCAGGAGGCCCCACTATGAGTTGGTTTTGTCTTTTTTTTTCAAAGATTTTATTTATTTGACAGAGACCACAAGTAGGCAGAGAGGCAGGCAGAGAGAAAGGGGGAGGCAGGCTCCCCGCTGAGCAGAGAGCCCAATGCGGGACTCGATCCCAGGACCCTGAGATCATGACCTGAGCCGAAGGCAGAGGCTTACCCACTGAGCCACCCAGGCACCCCTGGTTTTGTTTGTCTTTAGGTTTCTGCTTAAGCTTATACTGACCGGACTCCCTCAATGAACAAATGAAGAAACACAGACCATGTGGCTTGTTTCAAGACCCCGCTGCCATAGAAAAGCAGGGCTAGCACCAGGAATCTGAATTCCAAGCCAGGAGTGCCCTTCCTTTTTTTTTTTGTAATTCTTTTTTCCATTGAATTTTATTGGCATCCTTGTTGAAAATCAGTTGACCATAAATTAGTTTATTTATGGACTTTGAATTCTATTCATTGATACATATGTCCACCATTGTGCCAGTATTGTTTATTATCATTAATAGTTTTGAAATGTGAATGTGTGAATACTCCATTTTCTTTTCAAAATTGTTTGACTCTTTGGGGTACTTTGTCTTTCCATATGAGTTTTAGGATCAGCTTGTCAGTTTCTGTAAGAATGCTGGATGGGGATTTTGGTAAGGATTCTGTTGAATCTGTAGACAATTTGAGGACATTGCCATCTTTACAATAGTAAGTCTTTTTTTATTAATTTTTTATTTTTTCATCATAACAGTATTCATTAATTTTTGCACCACACCCAATGCTCCATGCAATCCGTGCCCTCTCTAATACCCACCACCTGGATCCCCCAACCTCCCACCCCCCTACCCTTCAAAACCCTCAGATTGTTTTTCAGAGTCCATAGTCTCTCATGGTTCACCTCCACTTCCAATTTCCCTCAACTCCCTTCTCCTTTCCATCTCCCTATGTCCTCCGTGCTATTTGTTATGCTCCACAAATAAGTGAAACCATATGATAATTGACTCTCTCTGCTTGACTTATTTCACTCAGCATAATCTCTTCCAGTCCCATCCATGTTGCTACAAAAGTTGGGTATTCATCCTTTCTGATGGAGGCATAATACTCCATAGTGTATATGGACCACATCTTCCTTATCCATTCGTCCGTTGAAGGGCATCTTGGTTCTTTCCACAGTTTGGCGACCGTGGCCATTGCTGCTATAAACATTGGGGTACAGATGGCCCTTCTTTTCACTATATCTGTTTCTTTGGGGTAAATACCCAGTAGTGCAATGGCAGGGTCATAGGGAAACTCTATTTTTAATTTCTTGAGGAATCTCCACACTGTTCTCCATCCAAAGTCGCTGCACCAACTTGCATTCCCACCAACAGTGTAAGAGGGTTCCCCTTTCTCCACATCCTCTCCAACACATGTTGTTTCCTGTCTTGCTAATTTTGGCCATTCTAACTGGTGTAAGGTGGTATCTCAATGTGGTTTTAATTTGAATCTCCCTGATGGCTAGTGATGATGAACATTTTTTCATGTGTCTGATAGCCATTTGTATGTCTTCATGGAGAAGTGTCTGTTCATATCTTCTGCCCATTTTTTAATATGATTGTCTAGGAGTGCCCTTCCTAATTCACCTTCGTTTTTCTTTTCCAAACTCATGCCAATCCACAGAAACACTCTGGGTGGCAAGCAGCCCTATCGTCTTCCTTTAACCAATGTGGCAGGAATAAAATTTTTAAAAATGATACAGAAAAGAATACTGACTGCAGCCCCTTATTTCTCTTTAGGGCAATGACCCAAATCACCACAGAGGCAGATAGCTTGTTTGTTAAGAAGACTACTTTGGTGATAGATTTTGACTAGCCTTTGTAATGGTGAACTACAAGGGCCCTTGCACAAAATTTGAGAGCCAGAAAAGAAAGTTGAAGGAGTCTGTGAAACAGAGTAAGAGACATTAAGGCAGCTGAGAGGGAGGCCTGTAGGAAGGGAAGTAGGAATGAGAGCAGGGGAGGAGGGAAGAAAGATACTAAACATAAGCAATATGGAGGCCTAAGGAGAAATTCCTCATGACAGGGCATAGCTGAGGAATTGGGAACATGGCGGTAGGAGAGTCAGTTATAAGTTTTTGTGGTGCCGGGCCGGGCTGTCACTATTCCCTTCCCTATTATTACCAAGATTTAGAAGTCTGCCATAAACAAAAGCCTTTAGCTTTTGGGTTTTTTTTTTGTTTGTTTGTTTGTTTTGTTATATTTAAGAGCGAGCAAGCACATGGAAGGTGGGAAGGGGCAGAGAGAGGGAGAGGGAGAATCCTAAGCAGGCTCCGCCCTAAGCCCACTCCAACTCCAGACCCTGAGATCATCACCTGCGCCAAAATCCAGAGTCAGACACTTTAATCGACTGAGGCACGCGGGGGCACCCAAAGCCTTCTGTTAGTTTTATTTGAGGAAGGAGATGAAGTGAGGCCCAGCCAATAGGGAAATGGAGGGAAGTGACAGAGAAGACTGGAGGTGAGTGGATATACAGGGCACCCTTTGGGGAAACCTCCTCCGAACTCTTCTCATCAGTCAAAGTAATTTCCTGCTCATAATGCATTCAAGAACTATGAGGGAAGAACGACACATAATGTGTGAAAATTACTTCAACTTTCAGGTACTTGTCAGAAGAAGTGGCATGTAAATCTTGGTGTGACTCATTTAGGTAGGAGGTGACAGCACGTACAATTAGCAGGAGTCTGAAGGGAGGTGTATTTTCCTTTAAAGAGATATACGATCATAAAGGAAAAATGCCATTAAATTTGCATATGTGTTTTATTTAAAATGTTGACATGTTATGAACAGCAAGAACGCACTGATGAAAGAATCCATGCTTACATTTGTGAAAGGCCTATTATAAAAATCACTTGTAGAAAAACTCCCACTCAACCCATTCAGATTTATGAATAATGCAATGGGATCTCTCTGAAGTATTAGAAAATTTTTACTGCTAATGGAGTTTAATGGTAGCTTAGACCTCTCAAAACAGTTAACCTTAACAGCAAGACAATCAAAATCAAAATTACAGCAAGGGAAGGGCTAAGATAAAATATAAATTAAAAGGGTTTTTTTTTTCCTTATGAGTTATTTCAAATAATTGTCTTCCATGAGTAGGAGGCACAACTAAATATGGGTTTTAGAAAATTACCTAAAGAAAACATGCGCTAAGTCTATCAATTTCAGTACTTGATGTACCTTAATGTCATTTGTACAGTGGCTCTCACAGCATAGTCCCTGGACCAGCTGGGAACTGATTAGAAAAGCAAATTCTATACATTCTATTCCACCCCAAGAAACCGGCATCTCTCAGCATGAGTCTCAGTAATACGTCCTGTAACAGGCTCTCTTCCCAGTGGCTCTAATGCATGTGGAAGCTTGAGAATCACTGCTTCCGTAGCTTCAGATAAAATGACTCTCAAAGATTCTTCTCATTGTATATAGAATGGCACAGGGCACACGAGCTAAAGGCTTTAATGGAACGGAGCCTTTCGGATTACTCAAGGAGTACCTGTTATGTCAGGGGAAAAAGCCCATTCGTTTACTTGATAGGGGATAGCGGCATTATTGTACACATAATCAGCTTAATATCATAGGACTGGGTTAGGAACGGGAGAAGATGACCCAGAAGTGGCCACGTATTGAAGATAATCACAGACCATTACAAGATCTTACACTCGCCCATCATTTTTCTGTAGATTATTATCTTTCTCTGGAACATCCCAATCTTCCCATTATCCTGCATGTGAATCATGTTGACTCTCAGCTTTGCCCTGGCTCTCTCTATGCACCTCGATGCTTGTCTCTACGATTCCACCCTTGTTTTTCTCTACCAGTTGCTCAAATTCTTTCTTTCAACAACTATTTCTTGTATATCTATCAAACAAAATAACTGATGAATAAATTAATGAATACATGAATACATCTGCCAATGCCATCTCGAGTACTTCCTACATGCAAAACTTGAGACTCTCTTCTGAATATCTAAGATAAAGAACAGTTAACATTTACTGAGTGCTTGCCAGGCTCTGGGCTATGTCCTTTATACATATTATCTCTTTCACTTCTTGTGACAACTCTATGAAATAACTATTGTTAATATTTCATTTATTATTAAGTATCATTTAGGTATTAAGAAGCTGAGATCTGGACACAGCATGGATCTAGTCCTTTGCTCTTCCCCAGTATGTTTGACTGCAATTTTATAGAGTATAATCCTACTCCATTGTAATTCTACCATTCATTTTTCACAGACATACACACACACACACACTTTTTTTTCCAGGAGAAGAATGTATTCTTTTAGCACCATTGTTGGAAATGTGGATCCTCAAACAGGAATAACTGAGGCTTTTGCTAAAGACTCAAGTCTTTACAAACATCTTTACACAAACATCACACAACAGAAACAGAGCCACGGAGCTTTAGGTATTACAATTACCAGACAGAGAGGTCTTTTTTTAGGATAGAGGGTCAGTTGAGAGGAAGGTTAGTAGAGAATATTTTCATCTTAGACATTATGGATAAAGAAGAAGGGGAAAAAAAAAACTTAAGTGATGATATTCAACAATTCTTCCCCAGCTAGGGCTCCTGACCTGACTTACCGTGAATTCTTCTATTTTAGAAGAGCATTATTCTACTACTCTGACATCTGTGATGACTTTGAAGAAACCACAGTTTTGGGGTTTATATGAATTCGCTCTGAGTCCCCCTCTGTGATTTATTCTTCCCACTATGGAACTGGCAAATGTGTAGGAGTTTCAGCAGCATCTTTTATCGTCATCCTATCCACCTAGATCCACACAGTGAGCACTTAGGTCTTATCTAGATAATTTCAAAAGATAAAAAAAAATCTACCAACTTCATATTTAAGATAAAGAATGATCTCCTTTGTCTTAAAAAAGAAATTGTCTTGAAATGCTGTCTTTATTTTAACCCAGAAAGGACACACATCACCGACCACATCAGCAAAATAATGTTTATCATTAAGATTATTGCTCATTTCACACTTAGAACATAAGCAAGCACCTCAAAGTAACACAACATCCTTGACACTATTTATCATTGTGATAGTGTAATGTTATGACTCTTTGGCCCCATTTGCTTGTGTTGCCATCAAAGCTCAGGACAGGGAAGAATTTGTCTTTCTGATATATTGGCTCACTTGCCATGTTTAATCAACCTATCAATCGTAGCCTTATTAGATATGTGCAGAGCTGTTATTGCATACCCAGTTCTACTTAAAACTCCTGCCATTGTTCTTTTTCTTCCCCAAGTAACAATTTATCTTCACCTCCTGTATAAACGCTGTTGTGTAGCCCTGTTCCAACCATTAACTCCAAGGAAAACTAGTATCTACTGAAAAGCCCTGGAATTTTTTAAAAAGTGAAAGTTAGAGCCAGACTACAGGAGGATCCATTCTCCCAGTTGATCAAGTACAATGCCTCTGCACAAGAGAACTGAATTCAAATTTAGAACCTAGACAGAGGTGCCCAACTTTTCACATCAAATGTAGATTTGGGAATCATAGACCTGTACTATTTTGCCTTCTTTTTTTTTTTTTGAGGTATAATTGACACAAACCATTATGCTAGTTTCAGGTGTACAACATAAGAATTCGATATTTGTATATTTTGTGAAATGCTCATTACACTAGGTCCAGTTAACATCAGATATAGATCTTAAAATGACTATGTTTTTGATGTTAAAAAACGTGAAACTGAAATTTTCAGGAGAGAACTGGAAACTGTTAAGTTCTACAGCATATTTGAAAAAGAGAATTTCTAGAACAGGAAAAAAAAATGGCAATAGCCAAAATGAAGAATTCAATACATGAGTATTTTCAGACAGATAAAATGGGAGTGAGTTAGTATTCTTGAAGAGAGAGCAGAAGAAACTATTCTAGAAAAAAAAATACAGAAAGACAAAAGGATGAAAAACACGAAGAGATGGTTGAGAGACATAGAGGATACAGTAAGACAATCTTAGCTAATTAAGCTATATAAGTTGGAGTGTATAAAACTGGTTGCATGAATTAACTAGCTAACCACAAAACTGGTCAAACATCTACTATACCAGATAACATTCCACAAACTTATGTGCTATGTGACATTGTAACACCTGAAATTGTTTATGCAACTATATTAAAATTTACATTTTATACACTGAAGGCAGAGAGACAAATCTTAGGTAGCTTGCTAATTGACTTTTTCCCGTATAGTAAGAAATAAGCCTTACTTACAGACAAGGATTGTTTCCTATTTCACAATGGTGAGATGCATTGTTATTATAAGTGATATGAATCAGGTTTGGAAGTAATAAACTAGAAATAATCAATAAAACTGGATTACATTATATACCATCTTAAATTAGTCTCTAATTGCTTTATCTATGTTAGTACTACTGTATTAAATAAGATTTTCATTCTCTGGAGGAAAAAGATATGTCTTATATTACCCTTCCATACACCAAAGAGTACTGGAGATCTATACTAAAAAGGACACAGCAAGTGTTTAGTGGCAGATAAAATGTACACATTAATAAAATAGTTTATAATTTCTGTTTCTAGAACAGTCAAAAATAGATGGAGCCGTGTTAAAAGGACACAGGAGCTAGCACTAGTCAAATCAGAGACAATCTGAGCATCAAAAATGAATAATGAAAACAAAGGATTCTAACCCACTGAACAAAAAAGACACCATCAGTTTATACTAAGTCTTTAAAATGCAAGGAAGGGACAAGGAGGGAAAGCTTTCTTTACCATAAAATGAAAACTTACAAATATAAGGGAATATTAGAAGAGCAATATTTAGCAATTTAATGTACTGATAATTTAGGCAAGAATCATAAGTAAATTAGATGCAAGTTTGTTGGAGAACAGAATTAAACTATCTCCACACAAGTTACATATTAATTACAAAGTAAAAAAAGGTACATTTATGGGGGAGAATTTAGGAAGACCCTACCTTAATCTAGTGATCAAAGTTAAATCATCATCAAGGGGACAAACTAATCAACATTTTTGTAGCATTTTACCACAAGTTGCATTATCAAAGTCTGATCATGAGAAAACATCAGGAAAAACCCAAACTGAAATGTCGGGGTGGGGGGTAAAACTTGGGTATTCTCTTTAAAAATGTCAGTATCATGAAAAGCAAGACTGAGGAACTGTTCCAGCTTCTAGAAGACTAAAGAAATATGATACTGCATACAATAGGGGATCCTGGATAGTAGTCTGAATCTGGGGGTGGGGTTGGTGGAAAGTGTATCAGGAATGTTACAGAGGCTGGAAGCATTTTGACCAAATCTCAAGAGCTTATAACAGTGAAAATACTGGAGTCCCACTGCAAATCTTCTGTATCAGAATCTCTAGGGATGGGGTCCAGGAGGAATCTGTGCTTTAACAAGCCCCTGCCAGGTAATTCTGACGCATGCTAACATTTGAGAGGCACTGCTACAAAGGAGAAAATTGGGACCATGGCTAAAATGTGACTATATATAATATTTTACCAAGGATAAATTTCCTGAATTTGTTAAATGTTTTGTGGTTCTATAATGCCATTCCAATCAAAATTCCACCGGTATTCTTCAAAGAGCTGGAGCAAATAATCCAAAAATTTGTATGGAACCAGAAGAGACCCTGAATCGCTAAGGAAATGTTGAAAAACAAAAATAAAACTGGGGGCATCACGTTACCTGATTTTAAGCTTTACTACAAAGCTGTGATCACCAAGACAGCATGGTACTGGCATAAAAACAGACACATAGACCAGGGGAACAGAGTAGAGAGCCCAGATATGGACCCTCAAATCTATGGTCAGTGAATCTTCGACAAAACAGGAAAAAATATACAGTGGAAAAAAGACAGTCTCTTCAATAAATGGTGCTGGGAAAATTGGGCAGCTATATGTAAAAGAATGAAACTCGACCATTCTCTTACACCGTACACAAAGATAAACTCAAAATGGATAAAAGACCTCAACGTGAGATAGGAATCCATCAGAATCCTAGAGGAGAACATAGGCAGTAATCTCTTCGATATCAGCCACAGCAACTTCTTTCAAGATATGTCTCCAAAGGCAAAGGAAACAAAAGCCAAAATAAACTTCTGGGACTTCATCAAAATCAAAAGCTTCTGCACAGCAAAGTAAACAGTCAAGAAAACAAAGAGGCAACCCACGGAATGGGAGAAGATATTTGCAAATGACAGTACAGACAAAAGATTGATATCCAGGATCTATAAAGAACTCCTCAAACTCAACACACACACAAACAGATAATCATATCAAAAAATGGGCAGAAGATATGAACAGACAGTTCTCCATGAAGACATACAAACGGCTATCAGACACATGAAAAAGTGTTCATCATCACTAGCCATCAGGGAGATTCAAATTAAAACCACATTGAGATATCATCTTACACCAGTTAGAATGGCCAAAATTAGCAAGACAGGAAACAACATGTGTTGGAGGGGATGTGGAGAAAGGGGAACCCTCTTACACTGCTGGTGGGAATGCCAGTTGGTGCAGCCTCTTTGGAGAACAGTGTGGAGATTCCTCAAGAAATTAAAAATAGAGCTTCCCTATGACCCTGCCATTGCACTACTGGGTATTTACCCCAAAGATACAGATGTAGTGAAAAGAAGGGCCATCTGTACCCCAATGTTTATAGCAGCAATGGCCACGGTCACCAAACTGTGGAAAGAACCAAGATGCCCTTCAACAGACGAATGGATAAGGAAGATGTGGTCCATATACACTATGCAGTATTATGCCTCCATCAGAAAGGATGAATACCCAACTTCTGTAGCAACATGGACGGGACTGGAAGAGATTATGCTGAGTGAAATAAGTCAAGCAGAGAGAGTCAATTATCAAATGGTTTCACTTATTTGTGGAGCATAACAAATAGCATGGAGGACATGGGGAGTTAGGAGAAGGGAGTTGGGGGAAATTGGAAGGGGAGGTGAACAATGAGAGACTATGGACTCTGAAAAACAATCTGAAGGGTTAGAAGAGGTGGGGAGGGGTGGGAGGTTGGGGGATCCAGGTGGTGGGTATTAGAGAGGGCACGGATTGCATGGAGCACTGGGTGTGGTACAAAAACAATGAATACCGTTATGCTGAAAATAAATTAAAAAAAAAGAATGTCTTCATTCTTAAGAGAGACATAAGAGAAATTCAGTCAAATGTAAAATATTGGTAAATCTAGGTCAAAGGTACATGAGTGCCCATGGTACGATTCTTACAGTTACTCTACAGGTTTGAGATTTTCAAAACAGATTTATTAAATAGATACAGACATGCACAGACATCCACATTCTTTTAAAAAAAATTACTTATTTATTTGAGAGAGAAAGGAGAGAGTGAGCCTAAGTGGGAGCAGCGGGGGGCAGGGGTGGGAAGGAGAAACAGACTGCCTGCCAACCAGTGACCCCAATAAGGGGCTTGATCACAGGACCCTGAGATCATGACCTGACGTGAAGGAAGACATTTCACTGACAGAGCCACCCAGGTGCCCCCATACATCCACATTCTTAGGCATTCACTCTACATACCATCTTGAATCTTCATAAGCAAAATCATATCTGTATCTTTTAACTTTGCAGAAATTAACATTCAGTCTTTCAATTAGCCAAAAACCCATGCTCAATGCTGCATTTCCACACAGCCACTACACACCACTTATTTTTTAAAGCTATTGCAGACACAACGAGGGTGAGATAATATTAAGCTATCCTCTGGTATGAGATAGTGAGAGCAAGCCATGACCAATTAGATTCCTTACTAGCTTATTTAAAAAAAAAAAACAAGTTAAAATATTTTACAAGTGCTGTAAAGTATTCTATATCAGAGGCTGGAAAAATATTTCCAAAAAGAACCAGAGAGATGGGGGTATAGCTCAGTGGTAGAGCATTTGACTACAAAAAGAACCAGAGAGTAAGTATTTTGGGTGTTGTGCACTATATGATCTCCTGTCACAATCACTCAAATTTGCTGTTGTACCAAAGCAGCTACAAACCGCATATAAACAAATGAGCAGGGCTATAGCACAATTAAACTTTATTCATAAAATCAGGCAGCAGGTTGGATTTGGCCCATAAGCTACATATATATAGACATAGATATAGATATAGATATATTTTGAACAAATGGAAGGGATTAATGGATCAGGATTACACATGGCTGCTAGCTAAAGAAAACCTTCTGAAGAGTGGCCTTCATGCACAAAAAGACTAGGAATTGGCCATTCGTGGTATTGGGAGGCTCCATATTCTTTTCAAGCACCCATGCTCCTTTGATTTTCCTGCCTTACCACACGTGGTGTGTATGGCTTTCACCCTCATGGTCACAAGGTTGCTGCTGCACTTCCACTCATCACATCTCCCCATTTTCCAGGTAGGAAGACAGGAAAAATATAAAAGAACAAGGAAAAGGTTTTTTGCATGATCAATTGCATTTTTATTTTTTGATGATAATCTTCCCCAAGGACTTTTTTAAATTAAGCTTTATAATTCTAGTTAGTTAACATAGAATGTTCTATCAGTTTCAGGGGTACAATATTGTGATTCAACAATGCTACACATTACTCAGTGCTCACCAAGATAAGCATACTCTAAATCCCCATCACCTATTTCTGCCATCTCCCTACCCACCTCTGCTCTGGTAACTATCCGTTCTCTAGAGTTAAGAGTCTGTTTTTAGGGTTATCACTTGTTTCCCCTTTGTTCAATTTTTTTGTTTCTTAAATTCCACATATAAGTAAAATCATGGTTTCTTTCTCTTAATAACTTATTTCACTTAGCGTTTTAGTCTCTGGATCCACCTATTTTGTTGCAAAAGGCAAGATTTCATTCTTTTTAGTGGCTGAGTAATACTCCATTATGTGTATGTCAAATCTTCTCTTACACATTCATTTCTCCATGGATACCTGGGCTGCTTCCATAATTTGGCTATTATAAATAATAGGGGTGCTCATATCCTTTTGAATTAGTGTTTTCATATTCTTTGGGAAAATATCCAGTAGTTCAATTACTTGGTCATAGGTAATTCTATTTCTAACTTTCTGAGGAGCCTCCACACTGTTTTCCCCAGTGGCTGCACCAGCGTGCATTCCCAACAACAGTGCAAGAGGGTTCCTTTTTCCACATCCTTACCAACACTTGTTGCTTTTTGTGTTTTTGAGTTTAGCCATTCTGACAGGTGTGAAGTGATATCCCATTGTAGTTTTGATTTGAATTTCCCTGATGATGAGTGATGTTAAGTCTGTTTTTCATGCGTCTATTTTTCATGTGTATGTCTTCTTCAGAAAATTTCATGTGTTTTGTCCATTTTTAAGTTGGGTTGTTGTTTAAGCATGGAGCTGTATAAGTTCCTTAAATACTTCGGACACTAACTCTTAATCAGATAGGTCATTTGCAAACATCTTCTCTCAATCGGTAACTTGTCTTTTCATTTTGTTGATTGTTCCATAGGCAGTATTTTGCCCCTATTCTGTGCCAAGGACCTGTTCCACATTATTGTATTCAAGCATCCATCCTTGGTGATATGGACCTTGCATTAAGAGCTCTCCTGCCATCAACTAGGAATTCTGTATCCCAGAGACCTCACATGCATTCAACAGTGATTTATACCCTAAATCCAGACACTGCATTTTATTAACATCAATAAGTATAAAAGATACAGGAAGTCTTTCACAGACTTTTATTTTAAAGTTGTAAAGTGATTCTAAACTGTAAACAAGTCTTCTTTAGCACTACACCTAATTTAGTCAAAATGAATTTTGAAGCACTAGATTAGGTTTCCTGTCTTGGTTTCGGTTCCCCCCGCCACCCCCCCCAAAAAAAAACCAGAACCCCAGAACCTAAGACAAAGATTTGTGTTCAGGTAGTTTCTTTAGGAAGTATGTAAACACTAGTTTGGAAGTAGGGAAGTGGGATAAGGAAGGAGAGAAAACCAATAAAGGGTATTTTATCACGCCAGCTACCTACCACTGTGGGCAACTGGGGCTCAATCCTTCTGGAGAATACTGGGAAGCAGTGAGAACAGACCTTATACTCCAGCTGATTAACAAAGAAATTGGGTTGTTTTTATCTACCAACGGCCCACCTGTCATTGGTTGAAGGCTACCTCTTGGGACCTTGCCCTCATAAGGTAAGCTTGCCTTCTTGCCCGCCTCCCAAACACAAGCTTTCAGAGAATAGCAAGTATTTGCAGTAAGCAGCCTTCCGTATCTGAGGAAAACACTGAAGGACATGCAGATTTTGAGACCAGTATTGATTGATCCTGATTTTTTGAAGGAGGAAGCAAAAATATGGATTTTTCTATGAAATCTCCCCCATTGATAAATGTTTGCTATTATTTCATAAAAATTAAAAGCAATGGTCAAGACAAAACACTCACTCCTACAAGCTGGGTTTAGCAACTGGATGAGTTGGTGAACTTTGATTGAAACAAAGGGTTCCTTTGTGATCTCATTTCCTCGCTAGTTTTCTCTTAGAAGGTGTGCATGGTGAATATAAAAACAAGTCATCTGAGCAAAGAATAGGCACATAACGGACTATATAATTTGAACAAGGATGTGATCTTTTACATCAACATTAACCTGAATGTATAAACTGGGGCTGGAAAATGTATGGGAAGTCAGTAATACATATGGCCACTGTATTTTCTTGTGTTTTTTTAAATTATTATTATTATACTGTATGATGACTCTGGAGAAAGAGTTCTGATGAGGTGCAGTTGGACAATGATAGGAGACTTACTTGGAAAACCTGACTAAACCCCAACAGAGGGTAAATGACAGTCTGAGGAAAAAATTTATTCCTTGAGGCGACTGTATCCATTCTCCAAGGGTGTTTTTAGAAGTAAAGATTTAGGGAATGATGCTGCCTAATGAGACTTACTGAAAAAAACTTTTCTGGTTCCTGCTGGCACTTTGTGGGGTTGCTATGAATCACTGGTAGAATCAGATTAATTTGTTGACTGGATACAGTGAAGTTTGTTTTAAATCAAGTGTACAATATATTATGCTTTGAAACAATATTTAAATAAAGTTTTAGAATCACTAAGTTATTAAATTTAAGTGTCAGAGGGACTAGTAAAGCTCCTCAACTTCAGGGATTCCCTGCTAGAAAGTCATGCTTATTGGATTCACTGCCCAGCAGTAACTGGGACCGAGTCCTAATGCCACCCAGTTTGTGCTGGGATAGTCACAGAGAAAAATGGAAAGTGGCTGATTACCATTTTGTAATGTAATACATGAGCTACCACCTAAGACCCCTTATCCCTTTCTGATCATGGAATTTATCACTCACATTAACATGATGATGATGACTGAGGTCATAAAATTTAGATTTTTCTCATAAAAGCTTTGGGGACTATAGCAGAGGCAGTCAGTGTGGTGTCCCTATCCTTCCAGTGCTCCCCTCAGAAGCAAAGGCTGCTTACTGCAAATGCTTGCTACATTTCCAAAAAAAAGGACAGCCTTAAGAGTATGTGCTCTCAATGTATCATAGTCCCCACTATCTTCTATTGACTACCTTCTTTGCCTCTGAAGGCATTTAAGTTTGTGACCCACATAAAACACAGTAAGTGTAATTTTGGACTCAAAGCTTTGGAAATGTAGCACATCTTTTATGCAAACAGATGCTTCAGACAGGGAATTTTTTCACCAGGAATACAGGTTTCTAGGACTTTACTGAATGCATTCGTGAGTGTAATTGATAGAATTCGGCTACTGTGCCTAGGACAACCAGGTACAGCACATGAAGTAATTTAAGACTGTCAATCTGCTTCCTCTTGTCCTAACAAGATTCTTCTGGTCCCATCTGGAGTCAGGGCTTGCCTCTGTCCTATAAACACCTTCCCCCAGATAATTTCTATATCAGAACCAGCACGGCAGAGGAAGGCTGGAGGAATAAAACATGGAAAGAAGTTAAGCCTGAGGGATAAAACTCTATTTAAGAGAGTAGGTAATCCTTTAGTAAGGAAATGGCTTTTTCTCACGGAATGGGTTTATTATCTCTCAACCTCAAAACCTCATGCCAAAAAAAATGTTTATGTAAGTTTGAATAGGTTCCCCCCTTGTAAATGAACTGTTCAAAAGTTCAACCTTCTCTTGAATGTAAGGATTATTGCAAAAAGCTGTGCCTCACTATTTCAAAGTAATTTATATTTTATCTTTGAAAATTTCTGAAATTCATTGGCAGAAGAGGAAAGCCCAAGTGAGAGTTATGCTCAGCTTAAAGCCATTTGGCATAAAGGTGTGCGAGGGATACATATTAAAAACAGGAGTTGGAAGGAGGGGGCCAAAGAGAAGAGAGGGAAGGGGAGAGAATGAGATTGAGAAAGAATGACAGAGATGGAAAATTTCTTCTTCCATGGGTTAAGTATCAAACTCAGCTCTGAGTGTTTTTAAGTTTCTTAAAAAAAAAAGATTTTATTTACTTATTTGACAAAGAGCGAGCACAAGTAGGCAGAGCGATAGGCAGAGAGAGAAGGAGAAGCAGGCTCCCCACTGAGCAGGGAGTCTGACGCAGAGCTTGATCCCAGGACACTGGGATCATGACCTGGGCCGAAGGCAGACACTTAACCAACTGAGCCACCCAGGCCCCCTGGATTCCTTTAATTTTTTAAAAACATTTAAGATAGTCTTTTTCAAGTCTTTGGTAACTCTGACATCTCAGCTTCCTTAAAGACAGTTTCTATTGACTACAATTTTCCCATGGATGGTCCAAGCTTTCTTCTTTCTTTGCACGCCTCGTAATTTCTCTTGGAAACTAGATACCTTAAGTAGTATAACATGGCAGTTCTGGAAGTCAATTTCTCCTCTTCCCAGGATTTGTTGCTGTTTGTTTAGTTTAGTGACTTTTGTGAACAAATTCTGTGAATTCTGTATTCTTTGTCATGTGTTGCCACTAAAGCCTTTGTTAGCTTAGGGTTCAGTTAATGGTTGCAGAAAATTTTCCTTAGAGACCCGAAACCAATGTCTCCTAGGCTTTGCTGAGGGGCTACATGTGGCTGCAGAGCAAGCCTCTAACGCTCAGCCAGTTTCCAGCTCCGCCTTAGCCTTCACTTCTTGTTTGCACAGGGTTAGTCAGACAGAAGAGCTTAGCATCTTCTCAAGTTTTTCTTGAGCATGTACATAGCCTTCTATATGTGCATGGCTTTCTAGCTTTCCATAAATGTGTCAGAGGTTTTCAAAGTTCCCTCCGGACCTCTCATTTACCAGTTTTTCCCTTGAAGCTTTTTGGTTAACTTACCACTTGCCCCAGATTTCATCTACCACTTTAAGTAGCCGCAAGGATCAACAAGTACCTCGGATTTTTTTTTTTTTTTACAAGTGCTGTGAAGAAAAACCTTTGCACATTGGGCAGGTAAAAAGTGGAGCTTTCCAGGTAACTACCAGACAGGTCAAATAATGGTAATTCTCTGGAAATGTGGCTTTGAAAGTATTCCAACTCTGTTCTATACCTTCTAGCAGCTGTTAGGATGCTGCTTTTCACTATAATTATGGCATCATATACAAAACGTGGGGGGAGAAGAATAAAGAATGGGTTCAAAATTAAATGACCACCAAAATTAAGCGACCACCAACTTAATATAGACTGCTCTGCATAAGGTATTATATATAAACCTAATGGTAACAACATTTAAAAAACCAGTAATAGATATGCAAAAACTAAAGAGAAAGGAATCCAAGAGAATCGCTAAAGAAAATCACCAAACCATGAAAGAGAGAAAGATGAGAAAGGATGAGAAAATCTATAAAAACAAGTAACAAAATTCCAATACATTTCAATAATCACTTTGAATGTAAATGGACTAATCACTCCCATCAAATACATAGGGTGACAGAGAGGAAAACAAACAAACAAACAAAAACACCCATCTCTATGCTGCCTAAAAGAGATTCATTTCAGATTTAAAGACACCTGCAGATTGAAAGTGAGAGAGTACAGTGACATTTACCATGCAGATGTCAAAAGAAAGAGTAACAATATCGGACAAAATAGATGTTAAAGACTATAAAAAGAGACAAAGAAGGACACTATATAATAATGAAGGGGATACTCCAACAAGAAAACATAACAATTATAAATATTCATGTACCCAACATGGGAGTACCCAAATACATAAAACAGTTAAAATCAAACAGAAAGGAACTGATAGCAATACACTTATAGTAGGGGACTATAACACCCCACTTATATTAATGGGCATATCATCCAAACAGAAAATCAATAAGAAAACAGTACCTTTGAATGACACATTGGACCAGATAGATTTTACAGATATAATCAGAAATTTCATCCTAAAACAGCAGAATACACATTCTTTTCAGGTACACATGGAACATTCTCCAGAACAGATCATGTATTAGGCCACAAAACCAGTCCCAACAAATTCAAAAAGATCAAAGTCATAACATGCATCTTTTTTGACTTCAGTGCTATAAAAGTAGAAATCAACCACAAGAAAAAATCTGGAAGGACTACAAGTACATGGAGGTTAAATAACATGCAAAACAATGACTGGATCAACCAAGAAATCAAAGAAGAAATCAAAAAGTACACAGAAACAAAAGTGAAAACACAACGACCCACAAAGCAAAACCACTTATAAGACAAAAGTCTATACCAATACAGACCTACCTCAAGAAGCAAGAAAAATCTCAAATATTAACAACCTAACACCTAAAGGAGCTAGAAAAATAACAAACAGAACCCCAAACCAACAAAAGGGAATAATAAAGATTAGAGCAGAAATAAATGATATAGCAAACCCCTCAAAAACCTCAAAGAACAGATCAATGAAACCATGAGCCATAAACCTCTAGCCAGACTCATCAAAGAGAGAGAGAGAGAGAGAGAGAGAAAGGACTCAAACAAAATCACCAATGAAAGAGAAATAAGAACCAATACCACAGACACACGAACAACTTTAAGAGAATATTCTATTAAAAAATATTTTATTTATTTGTTTGACAGAGAGAGACACAGTGAGAGAGGAAACACAAGCAGGGGGAGTGAGAGAGGGAGAATCAGGCTTCCTGCCAAGCAGGGAGCCTGATGCAGGGTTCGACCCCAGGATGCTGGGATCATGACCTGAGCCGAAGGCAGACGCTCAACCAACTGAGCCACCCAGGTGCCCCAAATATTCTATTTTTTATATGTTATATTAGTCACCATACAGTATGGGAAACTATATGCCAAAAAATTAAACAACCTAGAAAAAATGACTAAATTCCTAGAAACATATAACCTACCATAACTGAAGCAGGAAGAAATAAAAAATTTGAACAGGCCGATTACCAGCCAAGAAACTGAATCAGTAATCAAAAAACTCCCAACAAACAAAAGTCCAGGGCTGGACGGCTTCACAGATGAATTCTACCAAACATTTAATGAAGAGTAACACCTACTCTATTCAAACTATTCCAAAAAATACAAGAAGGAAAACTTCCAAATTCATTTTACAAGGCCAAAATGACCCTGATACCAAAACCAGATAAAGACACTGACAACAAAGAGAACTAGAGACCAATATCTCTGGTGAACATAGATACAAAAATCCTCAACAAAATACTAGCAAACTGGATCCCACAATACATTAAAAAAAAAAAAAACCACTCACCATGATCAAGTGGGATTTATTCCCAGGATGCAAGGGTGGTTCAATATTCACAAAACAATCAAAGTGATACATCACATCAGTAAGAGGAAGGATAAAAACCATATGATCATTTCATTAGATGCAGAAAAAGCATTTGACTAAGTACAACATCCATTCATGATAAAAGCTCAACAAAGTAGGTTTTGGGGAACACACCTCAGCATAATAAGGGCCATGTATGCAAAACCTACAGCAAACATCAAACTCAACGGGGCAAATAGAGAGCTTTCCCCTAAAGGTCAGGCGCAAGACAAGCATGTCCACTCTCACCACATTTAGTCAATGAATGTCATACTGGAAGTCCTAGCCACAGCAATAAAAAAAAAACAGAAAGAAATAAAAAGCATCCAAATTGGTAAGTAAGAAGTAAAACTGCCACTATTTGCAGATCACATGATACTCTATAAAGAAAACCCAAAAAAGACTCCACCCAAAATCTACTAGAATAAATGAATTCAGTAAAGTGGCAGGATACAAAATCAACATGCAGAAATACATTACACTTCTAAATGCTAATAACAAAGTAACAGAAAGAGAAATTTAGAAAACAATCCCACTTACAACTGCACCAAAAATAACAAGATACCTAGAACAAACCTAAACAAAGAGGTGAAAGACATGTACTCTGAAAACTATCAAACACTGATGAAAGAAATCAAAGTCAACACAAAGAAACAGAAAGACATTCCATGCTCATGGATTGAAGAAAAATTATTGTTAAAATGTCTGTAGTACCCAAGGCATCTACAGATTTACTGCAGTCCCCAACAAAATACCTACAACATTTTTCACAGACCTAGAACCAACAATCCTAAAACTTGCATGGAACCACAAAAGACCTGAGATAGCCAAAACAATTTTCAGAAAGAAAAGCAGAACGGGAGCTATCACAATTCAAGACTTTAAGGTATATTACAAAGTTGTAGTAATCAAAGTAGTATGGTATTGGCACAAAAACACACAATCAATGGAACAGCATAGAAAACGCAGAAATAAACTCACAACTATGTGGTCAATTAATCTTTAACAAAACAGCAAAGTATATTCAATGGGAAAAAGACCGTCTCTTCAACAAATGATGTTAGGGAAACTGGCCAGCTACATGCAAAAGAATGAAACTGGACCACATTCTTACACCATACACCTCAATAAATTCAAAACAGATTAAATACCTAAATGTGAGACCTGAATCCATAAAAAATCTTAGAAGAGAGCTCAGGCAGTAATTACTCTGACATCGGCTGTAACAACATCTTTCTAGATGTGTCTTCCGAGGCAAGGGAAATCAAAGGAAAAATAAACAACTTTGACTACATCAAAATAAAAAGCTTCTGCACAGTGAAGGAAACAATCAGCAAAACTAAAAGGCAACCTATGGAATGGGAGAAGGTATTTGCAAATGCCATATTGAATACAGGGTTAGTATCCAAAATGTATAAACAACTTATACAACTCCACACCCCAAACAATAAATAAACCAATTAAAAATGGGCAGAAGATGTGAACAGACATTCCACCAAAGAAGACATACAAATGGCCAACAGACACATGAAAAGATGCTCAACATCACTTATCATCAGGAAAATGCAAATCAAAACTATAATGAGCTATCATCTCACACAGAGAAACAACAAGCATTGGCAAGGAAGTGGAGAAAAAGGGACCCTTTTGCACTGAGGGTGGAAAAGCAAACTAATGCAGACATTGCGGAACAGTATGGAAGCCTCAAAAAGTTAAAAACAGAACTACCCTACAATCCATTAATCACACACACACACAAATGCAAAAGCACTAATTCAAAGGGATACATGCACCCCTATGTTCATTGCAGCATTGTTTACAACAGCCAAATTATGGAAGCAGCCCAAGTGGTCAGTGATAGATGAATGGATAAGGAAGACACACATACACAATGGAATATCACTTAGCCATAAAAAGAATGAAATCCTGCCATTTGCAATGACATGGATGGAACTAGAGTATAATGCTAAGCAAAATAATACAGAGAAAGACAAAGACCATATGGTTTCACTCATATGTGGAATTTAAGAAACAAAACAAATGAGCAAAGGGAAGAAGAGAAGCAAACCAAGAAACAGACCCTTTACTATAAAGAACGAACTGATGGGTACCAGAAAGGAGATGGCGGGTTGGGGGTGGGGGGATAATGGGTGACACAGGTGATGGGGATTAAGGAGAGCACTTGTGATGATGAGCGCTGGGTGGTGTACGGAAGTGCTGATTCTCTTGTATACCTGAAACTAACATAACACTGTATGTTAATACACTGGAATTAAAAATTTAAAAGTGTATTCGTGTGGTCAAATTTAACTACAAAGAAGGCTAGGAAATGTAATCTTTATTCTGAACATCTTTGTTCCCAGCTAAAAAGCTGGGGGACTGTTAACTTATAAAAGGAAAAAATGAACATTTATGGATAACTCTTTATCTCAATGTCACAGTTACAAAGCTTAACCATACTGAGATTACCAACTGGTGAAACTGGGGTTACCAGCTCAGCACACAGGCAGTCAGGATACAAGATCCAAGTTTTAGGGTAATCATTCTGTGTGAGGCCCTATATATAAGATGTCTTAAGCCTTTTTTACACCTGCTACAAAATAGGAGACTCTCAATACTTTTTTGAGGGGGGTCTGCCTCTGCTGATTTCAGGTTTTACCCTAAAATAATTGATCTGTTTGTCTTCCCTAGAAGTCAACAGGGAATTCTAATTATTTTTGCAGCTAACTTTCTTCAAGTCATCTCTGCGCAGCTCAATTGAATTCTGAATTTCTGTCACATTTTTCCTCTTTAGAGGGATCAAAACCTAATCAGTTAAATTTTTCATATCTGTCAGTTGTAATGCCAAAGCCATTCTAATAACCGTATGTGAAAGTGCTTTATGCCTGCATTCTAGTTTTCTAGCTTTCTGAGACCCCTTTTGATTTACCCAAAGGAAATAACCAGCTCCCTTCTGAAACGCTTCTGACGTTCCCCCAAAGGTGGTCACTTGTCTTAGATCTTGAGAGGATGACCTCTTTCATCCTCCCCAGACCACCTCCATCAAACTTATAATTGTTCCACTTGGTTTTCCTTGACCTGCTGCTCTCCTCACTTCCACTTATCTGAACAACACTGGATCAAAACCATTGACATGGGCCCATCCATTTTTCACTAAAGCAGAGTAGACACCAAGCCACTGTTTCACTAACTTTATTAAAGCTTTGTGACAAACAGAGGGAGGGGAATTTCTACACAAATGTAGAAAACCTGAGAACTTGTTCTTAGATATATTTTTTCCTAGAACCCACAGCTGACAGCTATTCCCAGGAGTTTCATACTGACCCCCTTCCTCTGTAGCCACTCAGTGTGCTATTCTGCTGCTGAGGAGGAAAGCCCTTTCCTACTCAGATCATAGATCTCCATCTTGTACTCTTTCCCAGAAATCCCTAGGCCCACAACTCACTTCTCTTAAAGGAAGGGAAAAGGGAGAAACGTCCATTAACAGCATAATAATCCTTCAGAGACAAAGCCCCGCTACAAAGAAGACAGCATTTTACATTTTTATGCATAATAGGGCCTGGGCCTTGCCAATGAACAACCAAGCCATGGATTAAAGTGATATTTTTCCCCGTACACAAAAGCTCAGACATCCCGATGATAAATTCCATCTTTACCATAGAAGTTATAAGCACAAACTGTAGATAGCTTTTTAAAATAGCAGTTTGGTCCAGCTTCATATAGTCTAAAGCACAATTAAACAGGGCAATATTAACTTACCACTTAAATTCTACCTTCCAAATAAGAAATGAAATGACTAACACTTTTTTAAAATTGATTTTCAGCGTAACAGTATTCATTGTTTTTGCACCACACCCAGTGCCCCATGCAATCCGTGCCCTCTCCAATACCCACCACCTGGTTCCCCCAACCTCCCAGCCCCCGCCCCTTCAAAACCCTCAGATTGTTTTTCAGAGTCCATAATGACTAACACTTTTTAAAAAATCACTAACGCTAAGATAAATATAAAACAGACATTTCACGAAATAAGGTCAAAAGGTAATTACGCTAGTAACCAGGGATAAGTTATCATATTGAAGATTAAATTTGTTTCTGGACTTCTTGAAGGATGAGATCAAAAGACCAACGTGAGCGTCTGGCTAGTTGATATTATCTAACATGCCGTATCCCTTACCATGATGTGTTGAAGGGTCCTTCGAGAGCCTCTTGAATTGGTTCACAGACAAGGGGGGCTGGAACCCACACCTGGGAGTTGGCAGCCACTGCCCAGAGGCTGCAGAACAAATGTAGCTGTGGATGATGTGGAACGAACAGCTGTGGCCACATTCCAATACAAGAACCCGTGGTGGGCCTGATTTGCCACAGGAGCTATTCTGCCGACCCCCGTGTGAAGGACTGTACTAGGGAGGAGACCACAGTGAGTATGTGAATGAGAAGCCTCCTTCTCTGGGCAGGGTCACCAGCCCGATTAAATGGGTGAGGTATTTATTCTGCTGTCTTTTTCTCAAAGGCAGCCAATTAAATCATACAGGCTTCAGGGACGTGAAACTTTGGCTACTTCCCTGTGTATACACAGTGGTCAGGTAGCTATGTGGCATAGCAATGTCAAAAAATCAGGGGAAAATTCTGGCCAAGTATATATAAAACACTTCCACTTTCTCTTAGCAACACGTGTGAAATGTTTAAGTAATAAAAATCGAGTTTCCCTTTCTATACTCAGCTCATGCAAGGTTTAAGCCAAACCTATACAGCCTTGGCATTTCCACTGTGTCTTCTCTGACACTGTTCTTAAAAGTATTCTAAAATTGTTGTAAGGATTAGCCATATCCATTTTTCACTTCCATATCCATTTCACTTCCAGTTAAAGTTAGGATGGCGTGGGGAGCCCCTGGGTGGCTCAAATGGTTAAGCGTCTGCCTTTGGCTCAGGTCGTGATCCCAGGGTCCTAGGATTGAGTCCTGCATTGGGCTCTCTGCCCAAGAGCTCCCCTTGTTCACTGCTTCTCCCTCTCCCTCTACTGCTCCCCCTGCTTGTGCTCTTTCACTCTCTCTCTCTCAAATAAATAAATAAAATCTTTAAAAAATTAAAATTAAAAATTAGGATGGGGTGACATCCTGGGGAACTGAATCCAGAGGAAACACAAGAACACCTGAGGAGTCCTTCTGAATGAATTCATTCAGAAGTTCACATTCTTTGTCTGGAAACATGGGTAGGACCACTTGTAGTGAAACACAACATGTACTTTTGATGTCTCCTAGGCAAATACAACTGACTCCCTCCTACACAGCCAACAGGTATTTTATCTGTCTGGGCTCCCTTCATTTACCTGCATTGGTCTCTCAGAAGGACCAGTCCTAGTAAGACACGAGAGGCTGGTTATCTTAGAGTTAGAGCAAGGACACAGTTTCCTGCCTTTTACATCGGCATGCATTTTCCTCCTCTTGCCATTCCTTGGGAGATTTTAAGATGAGGAAATACAGTTGAAGAGTTACAAGTTTTAAAATCAAGCTATGAGAGTCTGTATCACAAGCCAGGGTGTCTCTGGCTCTCACCAAATAATTGAAGGGTAAAAGAGAAGACCTTAAGGTTTGAACTCATGTGTCACGTAACAAAACAAAGAGGACCAGTGCTGGTCAAGGAACTCATGCTCGTAAAGGGATTCATTGACTATTTCAGCAGGGGATAAAATCAGTAGTTTTTAAGGGCTAGAACGAGGGTTTCATGGTGACTTATGCTAATTAAGGATCAAATTCAAAGGTAGCCCTTAGGACAGGACAGAGTAAGTCTTCAGGTGTCTGTCAGTACAATTAGGTTAAACAGGTCCCTTTGTTCACTGGTCAATAAAGAGATTTAAGTCAGGTCAAGGAAGGGTCTAGTATTCTAGGTCATTCAAAGTTCACATTCTTTGTCTGGAAACATGGGTAGGACCACTTGTAGTGAAACACAACATGTACTTTTGATGTCTCCGAGGCAAATGCTACTGTCACTGGAAAGTTTCCCCTCACATGTCCCACCCAACTAGGGGAACTATGTATCTATCTCAACGTCCATGCAACGGCCTCGATTTATGCCTATGGTGCTGGTACCATTAAAAGCAATCCCTTTCATTCTTAGAAGTGCCTCGATTTGGGTGAGCTCTATTCCCCAAACCAGAGAGCCTTGAAAATAACTCTCTAAAACAAAGAGGCAAACTGGGAATCATAATTGTTGATTTGTTGATAAATAGCTCAAATATATGAAAGAGTTCCTTGGATATTTGAGAAAGAGAATGGCCTTTTAGGCTGACTGAAGTATACCTTTTAAAAACTTACAGTGTGTAGATGTAGCCATTGGAAAGATTCCATAAAGAATTTGCATTTATTGATGTAAAAGAAATTGTGTCAGAACTTTTTGTTCAGAAATAGAATACCTCCCATTGTGCCATCTTATAAGAGGTCAAGAAGATGCAAGAAAAATCTTCCTATCAGCAGAGAAAATGTTTTGCTTTTTCTGAATTCTCAAAAGATAGAACATTTTCCAGAAAAAGGGTCCTCCATAAGTGGTAGCTCTGTCTCTACTAAGTCATATCAGATACTGGCATCTACTGGTGAAAATGTGGCAAAGCAGCTATTACACTGGTACCACTGCGTCTGAGAGCGAAAAGAAACAAAGATCTGGAAGTTACAAACGTGAAATCAGGGATACCCCTGGCAGGAAAGAAATTACCAAAGTTGACAAAGATTGATAAGGTTCAGGGTAGAGCGAATAACATAGAGGGAGAAATTTAAAATAGCGTAGAGATGGCCATCAATAACACACATGACGGAGTTACAAAGCCTCAGTATCCAATGTACCAGTGATACCGGCTCAATTGCCAATAAGTTTCCTGTGCTTCCACAAAACCCAATAGAAAGGAAAAGAACTAAATGTGCTTTGATCACAGTTTGAGATCCCTATGATCATTCATTTAATAAATGTTTCTTAAGTGCTATGTGTTAATCACTGTCCTAGGTGCCAGGGCTGTATCAGTGAGCTAAATGGCAAAGCCCCGGGGCTTGTGAAATATACATCCTATTCGGGGCAGGGGCGGGGTGGACAGCAAAGAAGCAAGTAATATTTCAATGTAATACTTCAGAAAAAAGAGAGAAAATAAAGTAGAAAAGAAGTCAGGGATACCATGTTATTATTTTATATGGAGCAGTCATGATAAAGAAAGTTTGAAGTATGTCATAAAACTTTAATACCCTCAGACTCAAAGACATGACGTCCTACTTTTTTTTTTTCCTGTTACACCTAGCCTCTATGCCCAAGGTGGGGCTTGAGCTCAAGACTGTGAGATCAAGAGTCACTCACTCTACCGAATGAGCCAGCCAGGCACCCCCATCACCAAAGACACCCAGATGGCCAACAGACACATGAAAAGATGCTCAACATCACTCAGCATCAGGGAGATGCAAATCAAAACCACAATGAGCTGTCACCTCACACCTGTTAGAATGGCTGAAATTAAAAATACAGGAAACAACAGGTGTTGGCAAGGTTGTGGAGAGAAAGGAACTCTCTTGCACTGTTGGTGGGAATGCAAACTGGTGCGGCCACTGTGGAAAACAGTATGAAGTCTCCCCAAAATATTAAAAATGGAACTACCCTACGATCCAGTAATCACACTACTTGGTATTTACCCAAAGAGTCCAAAAACACTGATTGGAAAGGATATCTGCACACGTAAGTTTATTGCAGCATTATTTACAACAGTCAAATTATGGAAGCAACCCAGCTGTCCAACGATAGATGAATAAAAGACGTGGTGGTGTGTATATATATATATGTATATATATATATATATGTAGTGGAATATATATATATATACATAGTATATATATATATATATATATATTGGAATGTTATTCAGCCATAAAAAAGAATGAAATCTTGCCTTTTGAAACAACACGAATTGATCTAGAGAGTGTAATACTAAGGGAAATAAGTCCGAGAAAGACAAATACCATATGATTTCACTCATATGTGGAATTTAAGAAACAAAACAAATGAACAAAGGGAAAAAGAAGTGACAAACCAAGAAGTGGACTCTCAACTATGGAGAAGAAACTGACGGTTACTAGAGGGGATGTGGGGGGGGGGATGGGAGAAGGGGATCAAGAGGGGACTTATCGTGATGAGCGCTGACTCATGTACACGAGTGCTGAATCAGTCTATTACACACCCGAAACTAATGTGACACTGTATGAAAACTATACCAGAATTATAAAATTATAAATAAAATTAAAATTTTAAATACAAATTTAATAACATTTCCTTTCTCCCTTGTACTTTCCCGATTCTATCTCCAAGTCTTAATCCAGCCATTTTTTTGTAAGCGGGGTTTGAAGAAAGAAACCTGTGTCTGGTGTGGGGATGGGATGGATCCGGGAAGGCATCAGCATGGAGGCTCAGTGAACAGACAGCAGAGGCACTGAGACGGAAGCTGTATGCCTCCTGAGCCACGTGAGGGGCAAGGAACCATACCAACAAACCAGTGACCCATGGAATGATAGCCAGGGCTCCTCGAGCACACTGGGAAAGGAGACAGACTCTCAACATCCTAAAAAACCACTTCCCGACTTATTAAAGGGAGAGGTAATGCTGGGCTTCCATAGGTCTCTGAGGACTGAAGAACTTAGATACATCTGAATTACATCACAGAAGAGTTGCCTTTGTTTCCAGAGCTAATCAGGGCCTTTCCAGAAGATGCTTGATGTAAGAGCAAATGTATACAAAACAGAAATGCATTCAAGAGTCCCAGGTAAGGCACAGCACCAAGGAAATGTGTATTTAAACGCTCTGTAAAGTATACCCACACTTTCCCTCAAGTAATATTTACTTAGGTCATTACTTCCAACTCTCCCCTATAAAATGGATCGTTAACTGTTTTTACGTTTTTGGTATTTTTGTTTAATGTATTTTTGTTTTATGGTCCTTTGAAAAATTTCCCCCAATACTTGGCTTTCATAATGGCAGAAAATGTGAGACTCTTTAACACAGAAACTCTCCAGCCAACATCATTTTAAGAGAGGGGAGGTGACAATCGCCAAACACTCTTGATGTTCATGCCCCTGTGATAATTCCATGTTGAACCCTCCACCGGAAGTAAGCTCAAAAAGAAAGAAGAGAAAGCACATGCCAACATTTCTGCACACCCAATACTTCCGGACAATTTTAGAAATGTGATTTCTGATGTTTGAGATCTCAGGTGATGAGGTATGGGGAGGGGGAAAGGTTTGGTTAATGTGTTTTACAGGGGATGTCTCAGCTATGAAATTCAAAGAGCCAAAGAAGGATCGTTGTTCCCCCAAAGAATAAGAAATGAATAGCAACAGGAAACAAGCAACAGTCACAAAATAATAAAACAAATCCCAAACTGGTAGCATTTCAACGCTAGAGTGACTCACTCTTTTTTCCTTCCAACTCCTCATTCTATGAGCAAAGGAGACAAAGTCACCCTGACCATCTACACTTCTGGGGTATCCATTTGTTCATCATCACTGTTTCGCATTTACAAACATGTTTATTTAATTCAGTGAGCTGCAAAGCGGAGGCAGCTTTCTAATTGATGTAAAACCTAATTACACTGTGCTTTTTTATAAGGAAGGACAGAGGGCTGAGGAAACACTGTGGTATTGAAATAATACAGCTAACACTTTAGCATTTACCAAGTGCTACGTGGGGGAGGTCAAGCAACACACCCGTGTTATAACTAGTCAATGACAACGACAGCCTCCCAGCCTCTGGGCTTTACTTGGTGCAGATTCACATCCTGGCTCTGCCTTTATTTCTAGACCAGATTTGAGCTAAATGACATGGATGTTTCTGAAGCCCTACAGTTTGTGGCTTTAGAAAAGCATCCTACTTAACTTTCCCCCACTTAGTTCTTCCACCACGAGGATGTTCGAGGATTGTGGGTAGCACAACGAGAGTGAACAGAAGAAGTTCCTAGATCAGCCATGTCTCCCATTTGCTCAGACTTTCTAACTCGGGAAACTCTGAAGCTCACAGGCTCATCTAATGGACACCACCCAGGCATCCAGAAAGGCAGGGGGTGTAAAAGGTAACAGCACGTGGGGCACAGTCACTTGAGCTTCTGACTCTTGGTCTCAGCTCAGGTCATGATCTCACGGTCGTGAGATGGAGCCACCTCTGAGTGCCGAGTCTGCTTAAAGACTGTCTCTCCCTCGGCCCCTACCCCACATGCCCCCTGCCCCCGTGCTCGCTCCATTGCTCGCTCTCTTTCTCTCAAATAAAATCTTTTTTTTTTTTTTAAGGAGTTAACAGCACAGACCTGGAAGCCAGAATGTACCCGTATAAATCCTGGCTCCTCTACTTAATAGCTTGTGACATTTGATTCCTTAACTTCTCCATGCCTCAGTTTCCCCATCTCCCATAATAATGGTACCAACCTCCCAGGGCTATAGCGAGGATTAATTGAGGCCATCGGCCAAGCCCAAGAACCAAAGGGCACACCGCTTCAGTACGTCATACACAGAAAGCATAAGCAGGCATTTGGGACCAAAGACCAGGGAGAACAAAGACCATCCTTCTCCATGACTGGAAAGAGAAAATAAATAAATCCTGTGCCCCTTTGTAACAAAAGGATCATATACCCCTTTTAAAAATGAGGGTGAAGTCACAAGTCAGAAATGGCAGCTCAGGAAACTCTGGGGAAATGTAAGGACTCTCGCAGCCCAAACTCTGCAACTGTGTGTTGGAGATCCAAGGCATCGCACGCCATCAACTGAGAACTGACTATATCTATAGGACACTGACGTGGGGCTGAGGATACACAGCATTCCAAGTCAGTCTGTTTGTATCCTCTAGGGGCTAACATTTTAGCTGTGAGTAGGTCTCTCAAAGGCACAAAACACTCTAGATGCAAAAAAGTAGAGATGTGTTACAAGTTCAGCGGAGGGAGCAGTGGGCAAAGGCTGAGCAAACCGGGAAACTTCTGGATTTATGGTCTAGGTCAGCCTTTAGATGGTAGATCAAAGACGTATAGAGAGGTCCAGGGACGTCCTCCGGGCAGGTCAAAAGGTACAGACAAAAGTAGAAATATATATGATACCATCAGTGATTAACAATTCTACCAGCTGGCTGACAGAGAAGATTCTAGTGGGAGTAGTGGGGAGACCCAGGAGAGCAAGAACATGATTTTCTATACGCCCTTGCTTGTGGCTTTTTACTCATTAAACACAAAGTGAAAATGGGTCAAACTCCTTGTTCACGGTGTCCAATATAATTAAACTGTTGGTTCCCCTGGAATTATTCACATGCTCCTCTGCCAGATGCCAGGGGAGGAAAGGCCAGGGAGTAAGTGCCTTTAGTCAACAATGGAAGAACCAAACTGCTTTCTTGGAGCTGAAATGGCCACAGCAAGTCTGGTAGAGAGCAATTAAAGGCTCCAAGGTTCCTCTCCTTGAGATGACAAGTCTTGAGAGTGTCAACACCGTGCGTGTCCCTTTGCACAGAGGATCAGGGTACTGAGTTCTTTTCTCTCTGCCTCTGTGGTGGACACTGGAGACGGGCTCATTCACACCCACTCCAAACCTGCCCTAGCAGGTCTTCTCCTACTGTGGAGGCCAGAGAGTGAAAAAGCACATTTTCCAGATTCCCTCGCAGCTAAGGTTCTGGGCATGGTTTAGATTCCAGCATTCAGACGTGCCACAGAAGACCGAAATAAGGAAGTAAACTTTTCGTGAGAGGTATCGGGGATTCTTAAAAGCAACAGGCAGGAGATACTCGGCTCCTCTGAAGAACACTGCTGAAGGTTCTTTCTGTTCTGTAGCAGCCTGGGTGCTGAGTGCTGAGTATTACAAGGCAGTAGGTGGGAAGATGCTGCTAGAAACATTGTGTAGTAGAGCTGGCAGCTCTCCTGGCCAAGGATCATCCAAACCAGGTCTCTGGCCTTCCCGTGGATTCTGTCAGTTACAGGTATTAGTTACTCACTGCCATGATAATGCTACCTAAGGAACCCCAAAATTTCAGTGACATACAAAAATAAGCATTTATTTGGCCTGTGAATCTGCGGGGTTCAGATGGGCTAGGCTGGACCAGGCTGGTTCGTGTCTGTGGACAGCTGCAATTCAGCTCGCCCACAAGTCTGGGGGCCAGCTGGCTGGGAGCCAGTCCAGGATGGCTTTAAATGGGACAACTGGAATAACTTGGCCCTGCATCACGGGTCTCTCATCTGCCAGCAAGCTAGCCTTGGCGGGTCCTCTCGCAGATGTCAGACAAACAAGAACAAAGGCATAAATGTGCAAATGCTTTTGTAAGCCTCTATACACAGATATACCGACATTTCATTGGTCAAAGCAAGTCACGGGGTCAACCTCAGCCTCAAGGAACACAGAAATATTCTCCCATAGTGAGAAAAACTATAAAGTCACAATTCCAAAAGGCATGGGTAGAGGTGGGGAAAAGTGGGGCCAGAAACACCGTATCACCAAATACCTTTGAATAAACCCTTCTGCTTAAACTAGGTGGAGAGAATTTGGTTGTTTTCCCTTAGGAAATGACAGATACAGCCACCCTGCTTGATAATCAGGGGTTAAAATGCACACATGGGACAAAACTCCATCAGAAACAAAGCTGGATAAGTGACCTGTTTTCCAGGGCACCTGGGTGGCTCAGTGACTTAAGCCTCTGCCTTCAGCTCAGGTCATGATCTCAGGGTCCTGGGATCAAGCCCCACATCGGGCTCCCTGCTCAGCAGGGAGCCTGCTTCCCTCTCTCTCTCTCTGCCTGCCTCCCTGCCTATTTGTGATCTCTGTCAAACAGATAAATAAAATCTTTTTTAAAAATGACCTGTTTTCCAAGCAAATATAGGGATTGATTGCATTCAGAATTCTGTGACTGACTGAACCATCTGTGGTCTGCTCCTGCCCTTCCCTTTCTTTTTTTTTTTTTTTTTTTTTTTTTTAAAGATTTTATTTATTTATTTGTCAGAGAGAGAGAGGGAGAGAGCACAGGCAGACAGAATGGCAGGAAGAGGCAGAGGGAGAAGCAGGCTCCCTGATGAGCAAGGAGCCCAATGTGAGACTCGATCCCAGGACGCTGGGATCATGACCTGAGCCGAAGGCAGCTGCTTAACCAACTGAGCCACCCAGGCGTCCCTGCCCTTCCCTTTCTTACTTCTCTTGCATTATCCCTGTCCTGACCATTTTCTTTAGAGTTTAAAGGAACAGAGTAAATATATGGTAAAATACACATTAAAAATTTCTGGAAAAATATCTAACAGTTAACTGAAGATGCCCCTGAAGAGGGACACAAGGATATTTAGTAAAAAGTAGTCTTAATTTTCACTGTGTGCTCTTTGATGGTTGATTTTTTTTTTTTACCAAATTACTGAATTATTCTTTTAGCTAAGGATTAAACCAAAAATTTGACCCCAAAATGGAAAGATGGACAAATAGGGAAACAAAAAGCACATGTAACCATTCATTGTACTCTTTTTGTGCTTAGAAACTACAGGGCTAATCATAGGTAGAGCAATTCATGCCATTGGCCATAAATAAGATTGGGATTATTTTATTAAAAATTCATTACCATGAGCCCATGCTGATATAAATAAATTAGTGAATAAATAAGTAAATGGGAGAGAGGAGACAATTTTCCTGTGCAGAAGAATTCTAAATAATTTATGTAGATATTCTACCCTCAAGGAGATGGAGCATAACTCCCCCTATCTTAGTGGCGGCTGCCCATAGTAACTTCTTCCTGAAGAAGACAGTATGGAAAAGAGTAACTTGACAGTGGAGAAACCTGACAAACTCTATGTCAGCCTGGTGATCAAGGTCAACATCAACAACAATAAGTCATGTTGAGAGTGTGTATCCTGGATAGGATGTGGTAAGAAAGTGACTTCACCTCTGTGGTCCTCCTCGCAAAAACCCATACCTCCAGTCTAACCAAATCCTAACTGAGAGACATGCTAGAAACACTGGCCCAATATATTTCAAAACTGTCAAGATCACCATAAACAAGGAGGACTCTGAGAAACTGTCACAGTCAAGACGAGGCTTAGGACACATGCCAACAAAATACAAAGTGGAGTCCTAGATGGGATTCTGGAACAGAATAAGGACATTAGGTAAAAAATTAAGGAATCTGAATAAAGTATGGACTTCAGTTAATGATAATGCACTACTACTGGTTCATTAACCATAACAAACATACCATACTGAGGTAAGATAATAACGGAGGGATTTCGGTGTAGGTATAGGAGAACTCTCTGGGCTATACTCACAATCTTTCTGTAAATCGAAACTGTTCCAAAGAAGTTTCTTAAAAATTATTACTTACAAAAAAGAGTTAAAAGAAATTGATGAATCAATCAATCAGTAGGTATTGTGGGGGATACAAATGATATTACGTAAGTACATAATCAGGCTGTACAAACAGAAATTTCAAACGGCAGCCAGGTGTTTGTGTGGCTCAGAGAACCGACATTAAAAGGTCTATAGCTCAGTAATGAGCCCATCTGAAAGGGGCTGTGGGATGAATAAAGAACTATCCTTGATCTGCATAATAACTGTATAATACAAGCTTCACTACACACTTGGGCAGCCTTTTAATTTATGAAGCAGTTGAGGAGAATGCCTCCTTTTCCTTATGTTTTCACACTGGGCTATTTCTGAGAACGTTTTCACTGGAGAGTTAAGGGGGATGCCTGTGCTCTGCTCACTGTAACTCCCCGTGGTTATAAAGCCTTCAAGTGAGAAAACTCGAGGAGCCACAGCCTACCCTATGTTGTCATGTGGGAGTCACTAGGGACTTATTCAAAAGTGGGGGAAATAAAGAAGGGGGACTGATAAATCCAAGGGGAAGTCCACCTCCTCTGAGAAGAAGGCAGGACTTCCAAATGGAAGTATGGAGACTCATGTGCAGGACACCTAAAGGGCAAGTTCCTCTCAAAGGTCTCTGACATGAGCATGGGACTTGGGACCTTGTAGGTCTCCCCCAACACCCACGAAGGGCTAGAGTAAGGGGCTTCTCTTGTGGACTATGGTTTAGATAATATTGGGTGTTCACTTTAAAATGATTTCCTTCCTCTGTCATTTTCTTTGGTTACCTTGGAGCCAGGTTCTCAACCTGTGGTCCATGGACCCCCAAGAGCATGTGGGTAGAATTTAGAAGGTCCATGAACTTGGATGGGAAAAAAGATTACATTCTTGGGTTCACTGATCTCTTTAAGTGAAAATGTCCACTTCTTTCACACATGAATGTAGGCAACCAAGCACAATACCATTAGCACCTACAACTCGACTGTCACCAGTAGAAAACACAGATGTTTCTCACGTCACACTGCAGTGACTGCCGACACTGTGAAGTAGCCTTTATGCTCATCACCACTTTAAAATTTGGGTGCTCATTAGAGTCACCATGAGAGCTTGTCATTTAATAAGTGAATAAATAAATACATTACCATGTCACTAATCTGTTTTGTATATTCTGATAATTATATTGATATAGAATTCATTTCCTTTGTAATCCAGTGTGTTAGATTCTATGTATTAAAGCCACTATTTTCTTTATCTTTTTAAATTCACATGTAATGTATTATTTGTTTCAGAGGTACAGGTCTGTGAAACATCAATCTTACACAATTCACAGCACTCACCATAGCACATACCCTCCCCAGTGTCCATTATCCAGCCACACTATCCCTCCCACCCCCATCCCCTCCAGCAACCCTCAGTTTGTTTCCTGAGATTAAGAGTCTCTTATGATTTGTCTCCCTCCCAATCCCATCATGTCTCATTTTTTCCTTCTCTGCCCCCCACGACTCCCCACCCTGCCTCTCAAATTCCTCATATCAGAGAGATCATACGATAATTGTCTTTCTCTGACTGACTTATTTCCCTCAGCATAATAGCCTCTAGTTCCAGTCACATCCTTGCAAATGAAGCCACTATTTTGCTAAGGAGGCCTTATCCTTTTGATTAGGAGGCCTTAGATTTCATCAAAGCGTCAATGGCACAAAAATGTTTTAAAGGTTATAAACCCTAGCCTAGGATTTAAAATCTGCTACCACCTCACAGTAAGAAGGTTGAAACTATAAAGAGAATTGTCCTGCTAAGAGTCTCCCCACTCCCTACCATAACACCACCTCCCAATAGTAGTATTGGGATAAGACTAGTACAATAATAATACTATATATATATAATAATATATTACATATATTATAGTATGTATTATATATATATCATATATTATAGTACATATTATGTATAATATTACATATAGTATATAGTATTATATATATAATAATACTAGTATTGGGATAATAATAGTACCTCACAATACTACCTCCCTGTACCTACACACACACACACACACACACACACACACACACAGAAACAAGGGCGATCGCAGCCCGTGCATGCTGTGCTGAGACCAGCAATAAAATGCAATTGGATCGTGCAGGGCAAAGAGCACCGGGGGAGCCTCAGGACACACAGGAACCACGGGCAAGTGGACGCAAGAGCAGAAAGGGCACAACAGACGGTTCTTTTCTAAATATACTAGAGGACGTGACACTTAATGGCCATAAGGAAAGCTGAATCTTGTGCACTGCCATCCTGTTTATAGTACACTTGAGAACACAAAGGAAAAAATGCCCCATGTGCTGAAGAACATGGATTCAGAACTCTGAGTTCGGACCAAGAGCCAGAGCAGGCACGCACGGGGCAGGGGTTGGTCGGTATGGCATCCTCGCCAGTGGTGGTTTCCCTTTATAAAAATCATTATGTAATATCTGATACACAAGAATCGATGTCACATTTAAATAAATTATAAAGAATAAAAATGAGTCTCGATGACCCCATCGCCCAGTTCAAGACCTAGAATGTTACCAATGCCGGTGTACCTACCGTACGTTCCTACCTTATCCCATTCCTGCTTGCCCGTGACAGGAAGATGTTAGCCTAAATTTCAGGTTTATAGTTTCTCGTATATATATAATTCCTTACAAAGCACTGTTTAGTATTGTTTATTTTTGAGCTTTGTAAAAGTCAGGCCCAACTGCATGAAGCCTCTGGTGACTTAGTTCTTTGTTCAATTGTTTTTAATATGCATCTGGGTTCTTGCATATAATAATGGTTATTTCATTTTTATTCTATTGTGAAATCATATCAGATTTTTTAATTTGCCTATTTTTTCCCAACAATGAAAAATTAAGATATTCCACTTTTTGGTTTTTAATGAGCCACATTGCTCAAAACATTCCTAAGGAAAGTTCTTGGTTCTCCTGCATTAGAATTTCTCAAGGGTTTATACCTACAAATAAAATTCCTGGACCATAGGGTATGTGGACATTCAACTTCACAAGATTGTGTCAAGTTTCCTTTGCCAAAATGACTTTACCAAATTTGTACTCCCACCAACAAGGTATATCAATCCCTGTTGATCCATTACGTGCCAAAACTTGATACCATCAGATTTCATAACGTCTTATCATCTTTGTATGCGAGAGACAGTGGGGCATGAAAGTGTCAGCAAGTGCCAAAGTTTTATCAGTATAGCTTAACTGAAGGTAATACCATGTCTTAACCTGAATTCTCTCTGGAATTCAGAGCCTGACACAAGGATCTGGATGCAAGTATCTCATTTTGGGACATGATTCCAGGGAACAGAAGTGCATAATTGAGGAAGGGAAATAGGCAAAAGAGAAAACAAATATAGGAGTAGATATTTTGAGTTGGCCACAACTGTAGGCAGCTTGGACTTAATCCTACTTAGACCCTCTAAGAAGCTCTTAAATGCAAACAATACTAAAATGAAGTTCAGAGATATCTAGATGGAAGAAGGGAACATTTATCCTTGGCTCCCATTCCACATTAGTCAAATATTGACTCTTAGGCCTTTAAGTCCCTCACATTCTGTAATCTACACACTTGGGTGTCGGGGAGTAGGGGGTTCCAATGGGCCTCTGTGCTGAAACACTGAAGAAGTCCTGGGGTGAAACGTGAAATATTCACTGTGAGGCTAAGGCTAGACACTCTCTGATGACTCCTGTATGAAACTGGTTCCTGGACCAATGGCTTGACCAAAAAGCAGGCTGAAAAGACATACAACGAGGCATAACAGGTAGCCAATCCACACACCAGTAAGCGGCAGAGATGGAAACCAAAACACGTGTATCTACCACAGTTGGCACTTAGTGTGTAAACACAGCCCACTGCCTACCTAGGTGCCATGCCTACCTCTGCTAAGACAACACGAATATGTTCAGGAAGCAGGCAGGCCTGTCTGGAATGGACCCTGCACAATGGCTTCATGGTGCTATCTTGGCCTGGATTCCTTCTTCTTACCTAACAACTTCAATGGTGATGTACATCCAAGCAGTCCACTCCATAGTCCAAGAGGTCTCTAGCCAACATGCCAGCATGCCGGGCTAGTAGCTGGAGGCAACAGAGTATATAGAAGGTTCTAGAAGTCCTGCACAACACAACAGTTCTAGCTCACTGGCACCACTCATAGGGTCCCAGCTCGGTGCAAGAGATGCTGCCTAACAGAGACCGTTCACTGGCTGAATCGCCACCAGGAATAAAACTAGGTTCCCTCACTAAGGGAGAAGGCGGGAAAGGACGAGCGGCAACAAGAAGTCTCTGCCTAAGGAACCATTTGCTCTGGGGTAAGTGTTTAACCTGTACCTCTGTCCTCCTATTTATAAAATGGAAATAAAATACTAACTCCAAAGTCGTTATGATGACTAAATGAGATCATGTAAGTAAAACTGCACAGTGTCTGGGATGCCGAAAATGATTAATAAATGCTAGCTGCTGTTAATTGGCTGGGGTGAATCATCATCATCAGGCCTGGCGTTGAGCAGTAGAACTTTGGAGAACTGATTTTATCAGCGTCTCCGCATCTATCAGGCTCGAAGGTGCTGGACGCTGACTCACAGCTGCAACACTCATAAGCGTTTAAAGCCAGAGTGGTGGCTTAGTAATTTACAATGAGAAATGTAACTTTCAGGCAGACCAGACAGCTTGACCAGGTTATTCTCTCCCTGAAGGCAATGAACATGGGGAATCAAGAGACTGACTGCTGAGCATAAAATCAGGAGAAACCCAATTTGTTACACACTTCAAATGTTTAAGGGCATGGGGTTCTGACGGCCTACTGCACCCATCTCTACAACTGAGCCCGCGTCATCTGGTGGATTAGACAATCAGGCTGGAAACATAACGGGTAACCTCCTCCCCTATACCGTGCTGGGAGATCCAGCATCAAATCCTTGAAGGTAAACGCAAAACACTTAAGCCATCAGCAAATACCTTCTGAATAGAAGCCCTATGTGCCTGGCATAGCTTTGGAAACATCAGAAGTAGGCGAAATATTTTAGCAAGACCCAGTCTCTTATTAACAGCCCCAGAGTAAATGGGGCAGCAACCTGAACCCATTTTTAAGTATGAAATGGAAATATTTCAGTTGTTTCATATAGAGACATAATAGAGCACATTAATAAAAATTAAAAACATAAAATTGAAACTGAGCAAATAGAAAAATGTAATGTGTATATATACATACATATGTGTGTATATGTACGTAAAAGCTCAATTGTGACAATGTACAAAGATAACTTTTTTTAAAAGATTTTATTAATTTATTAGAGAGTGAGAGAGAGAGACAGCATGAGAAGGGAGAAGGTCAGAGGGAGAAACAGACTCCCCAGGAAGCTGGGAGCCTGATGCGGGACTTGATTCTGGGACTCCAGGATCGTGACCTGAGCCGAAGGCAGTTGCTTAACCAATTGAGCTATCCAGGTGCCCAAAGATAACCTTTTTTTAAAGATTTTATTTATTCATTTGAGAGAGAGAGAGAGTGAGAGAGAGAACACGATAGAGGAGAAGGTCAGAGGGAGAAGCAGATTCCCCATGGAGCTGGGAGCCTGACGTGGGACTCCATCCCGGGACTCCAGGATCATGGCTTGAGCCCAAGGCAGTCGCTTAACCAACTGAGCCACCCAGGCGCCCCAAGATAATATTTTATCCTCTAAGCTAACCATAAACCTCCTGTTGACATAGTTCTTCTCGAAACAAGATACAGTATAAAGAAGAAAAACAATGTGGTATAGAGGAAAGAGTGTTAAGCTCTAGCATCAAAGCTGTGTCTCAGTCTTGGCTTCACCTCTTCTAAGTAATGCCATCTGAACAAGTTATTTAACGTTCTGGACTTCCTTTTTTCCTCTAAGATAGATTACCAAAAATGACCGATTTTCCTCACCCCTCCTTCCACCTACGCCTTTTGCCATATAACTCCGTAGGGCCTTCTCACTCTAACTTTGGACATGACCATGTGGCCTGCTTTGGCCAACAGAATAAGGTAGAAGTGATGATATGCCTGTGATGAGCTTAGGCCTCAAGAAGCCTGTATATTTCCATTTTTTTTCTCACTTGTGCCTCTGCTACTGCCTTGAGAACATGACTAGAAGGATGAGAAACAGGTGAAAGAGAGCCCAGGCACACCGGGTTCTCCCATCAAGGTTACCCTACATCAGCCAACATCTAGGGAACCTCAAGACAAGTGAACAATCGCAGCCAAGATCAGCAAAGCACTTTAGCCAAAGCCCAGCTGACTCCAGACACATGAGCAATGAATGCTTATGCATATTGTCATATGTTATTGCGATTTTGTGGTTGGTTGCTATACAGACCTGATATAAGTTACAAGAGTTAAATGAGATACTATGCATAATGAGTAACACACCATAGTGAACAACAACAGAAATATACATCTTCCTTGACTCATGATGGGGTTACATCCTAATAAAACCACCAGAAGTTGAAAATACCATAAATTGAAAAGACATTTCAAACTCCTCACTAACCAAACAACATAGCTTAGCCTAGCCTGCTCTGAACGTGCTCAGAACACTTACATTAACCTCCAGTTGGGCAAAATCATTTCACACAAGGCCTACTTTATAATATAGCATTGACTGGCTCAGGTAATTTATTGAGTCGTGTCCTGAAAATGAAGATCGAAATGGTTCTGAGTGTATGGGTCGTTTACCCTGGTGATGGTATGGCTGACAGGGAGCCGCAGCTCACCGCCCCTGCCCAGCATCAAGACAAAGAATCATAGTGTATACCACCGGCCCGAGAAAAGATCAAAATTCAAAACTTGAGGTATAGTTTCTACTGAATGTGTATGGCCTTTGCACCATCATCAAGTTCAAAAAAATCCTAAGTTGAACAATTGTTAAACTGGAGACTGTATAGCTGTTCTTACTTTTGACAGAGCTCTACTTTCTAAAATACAATGGCATTCTTACTATTACACCCAGATCAATAGCTTCAAGTTTTGGATGTTTCTAGGCTATTTACTCTCATATTTACAATTTCTTGTTTTACTCCCACAAGTGAATGCTAACATCCACAGAATGTGAATTTTACTGACTTAACTCTCAAAGGGAAGGAAAAAGATTTTCCCATCTCTATCTTGGAGGGGGGATATTCTGTGAGGAAGCTCACTGTTGGTCTCAAGTAGGAAAAAAAATGCAATTAAATTAGGATTTTCTATTAATGTGTGCTGAGAAATTTCCAATGCTCCCTCGAGATTGTTCCATCCATAGAATAGTTAATCCTTGAAAAAAAAATCACAAGGAACCAGCCTTGTAAAATCATCTTTGAGCTGGTCCAAGGGCAAGCTTTAATTTAGCTCCAGGACTGGAGTCTAAAGACAAAGAGACAAATGGGCTGATGTATAGTCTCCATATTCATTCACTTCCATTCATGTAAGAGGTTAAGAGAGAATTCCATGTAGCATTTTCTCCCATTTCCTCATCCTTTGTCCTGTGAGCAGAAAAAGCCTTTAAGCTTGGCAAAAGCAAATGTACAACACTATCAGCAATTAGGATAGCCAATACCACAGATGAACTTCACATCCAATGATGTATGTAATGAACCAGGCTCACCCAATCCCATAAAGTCTCAAAATATCAGGGATGAGTGGCTCCCAAAGTATCGTTCCTAGGCCAGCAGCATCAGCATCACCTGGGGACTTGTTAGAAATGGAAATTCTTGGGCTCGACCCCAGACCTAGGGAATCAGAAATTCTGAGGCCAGCACTGGGCAATCTGCTTTTCACAAGTGCTCCAGGTGATTTGAATGCCTGGTAGAACTCCAGAACCACTCATTAGAACTGCAGACTCTTGGGGCACCTGGGTGGCTCAGTGGGTTAAAGCCTCTGCCTTCAGCTCGGGTCATGATCCCAGGGTCCTGGGATCAAGCCCCGCATCAGGCTCTCTGCTCAGCAGGGAGCCTGCTTCCCCCTCTCTCTGCCTGCCTCTCTGCCTACTTGTGATCTCTCTCTCTCTGTCAAATAAATAAATAAAATCTTAAAAAAAAAAAAAAGAACTGCAGACTCTCAGCCCCCTCTGGGCTAAACTGGAAACCAAATCATCAAAAGGTCTTCAGGTGATAAGCATGCACACGAAGTTCGAGAAGTGCTCTACTTGTCCGGTGGACTGAATTGTGTCCCCTCCCCAAATCCATAGGCTGAAGTCCTAACCCCTAAATACAGAATGTGACTGTATTTGGAAACAGAACATTTAAAGAGGTGATTAAGACAAAATTAGGTCAAATGAGTGGGCTCTAATGTAATATGACTTGTGTCCTTTTAAGAGCAAATTAGGACATGGACATAGAGGAAAAACCACATGAAAACAGCGGGAAGGCAGCCATGTAAGAGTCAAGAAGAGTAGATCGTCAACCCTGCCTACACCTTGATCTTGGACTTCTAGCCTCCAGAACAGTGGGGAAAAGTGGGACTGCAGTCACCTAGTCTGGGGTACTTTGTTATAGTAGACGTAGGAAACTAATAGTTCCCAAACTCAGGTGCATATTGGAATCATCTGGGGAATTTTTAAAATCCTGACACCTGGATCCCGATTCCCGAGTTTCCAGTTTAAGTAGCATGAGGAATCAGCCCTGAAATCTGGATTGTTAAGAAGCTTCCCAGGTGATTTTTTTTTTTTTTAAGGACAACAAAGTTTAAGAACCACTGATGGTCTGCTTCATTCTTTTGACTGGAGAGAAATCTAAGACACAGGGTCCTTCAACTGTTAAATTTCAATCTCTTGATACTTGCTTAGCTGATGTCCCATCATTATGTCTCCAAACCTAGTCCTTCTGTAAATCTTTCAGGACTCCTACTGTGAAAGAGAGTCAAGAGTGAAAGATGGTAGTAACATATGCTCTCTTCATTTCATGCATCAACTTAAAATATTTTGTGCTAGGATTATCCTTAACATTTTTTGTAGTAAATCTTCCATAGTACACATATAGGGAAGCCTTCCCCGCCCCCCCCAAAGAAATCTGTTAACTTAAATTGTCAGTACCCAGTGCCTCTCCTTATGTTCTTCTTGTCCATTCTGTGAAGTTGCCCTCCAGGTTCCTCGCCTTCAAATTTAAGACTCTAAGGTTGTGCAAACCAGAGTTTCAGGGCAGAGGTGCCAAACCACTAATTAGTCTTTTCATGCTAAACCCTTTCCACTTGCCCCTGTGAAGTTGTGAGGCTCCCAAATGCCACAGTCTACTCACTAGAAAACTATTTACTGTTTATGCTGTTCCAGGAGCTGAAGGATATGACCTATACTTGATGGAAACCATAGGAGGTGTGTGTGTGTGTGTGTTTCTACCTTGAGTCTCTAAAAGTTAACATACTCCACAAAGTCATTATTTAGCACCCTTAAAACACCATATTTCTTGGGGGGAAACCCCTGTTCTGAATGTGCTTTTGCTATATTAATATTTTTTACTTGAACCAATCATTAATACTGTCACTGGTTAAAATAGAACCATTTTCATAAACTTGCATGCTTGCAAGTAAGTTCCCCAAGCCATCTCCAACCTTCCTCTCCCCAGTCTCCTTTCCAGAACAGAACCTGAAAAGCCTGATACTTTCCCAGCCTCTTTTGCCACTAAACACTGCTCTGTAGCCCAGCTCTGGCCAATGAAATACAAGAGAGAGTCTGTTGAGGAAAGGTATTTCTTCTCTGTTGAGAGAAAGCTGCATGAGGGAAATTATTCTACCCCTTTCCACTGCCTGTGTCCCACCTTTGAACACGGACTAAGGATGTAATATCTGGAGCTGTCAGAACCATCATGAAACCATGAGCGCAAGTCACTGACCCAGAACCCTGAAACCAGTGGGCCACCAACTCCAGTGATCACCTGTCAGGTTTCTCTACTTGTTAAAACCACTTTTTGTTGGCTTTCTGGTTACTTCCAGAGGGGGAAAATAAAACCCCACAATATATATTTTCCACGTACGCCAGACTCATTTACTTAGGACACATTGTGGTCTAAGGACCCACACCTTGAGATATATTAAGAGGAATTTCTTCTAGGAATGAAGAAAAAGCAAGCCCAGGGGGTGCTCAAAGAATGGTAAACCCAGTCTACACTGCCAAAGTCATTTATTCATTCATTCTTTTAACAGAACCCCACTTTAGTAGGCTCCCAGAATATAAAGATGAATAAAATCTTCCTCTCTTGAACGAGACTGATATGTAGAGCAAGAATTACAGGATGGTAAGGGCTGAGACAGATATGTAGAGGAGAGGAGTCATGTTATCAGGGAAGTGAAAAACCTCTCAATTTGGGGGGGTTCCCCATAAAGAGTTTTGGAAGAGAGGATCATGGAAGTTTCCATCCCACTCTAAAAAGTTACTCCTGTGATCTGATGAAACATGTAAAGTTTTACTTTTCTTCCAAGGTTGGGGGTCGGGGTTCTTTTCTAGAATCATGGACTGTAGGCCAAATGACATTTCAGGAAAGAGTAATTTATGATAGGCTTTTCGATTAACTGCCAGAAAAGCTTCCCCACCCATCCTTCTCCCAACAAAACTGGATAAAGACAAGTTTTGGTGGGGCGGGGGGAGAAGGTAAGTACTTTCTTCCCATATCAGCAGGGATGTTTGTGTCGAACAGAATTCTGTGCTATGAATTAAGACCACCTGTTGTTAACATTGCAGCAAACCAAACATTGATAATAAGGCACTCAGTTGTCAACAGGAGCCACAAACATACGCATTCCAGGAGCTTCCTCTCGGCTGCTACTTTTAAGCAAAGACAACAGCAATAATTAGTACCTATTTAATAATCACAGAAACACCTGCACTTAATGATAGAGAAAAGGAGATGCAATTTCCCTGCCTTGGTTTTTACAGGTTTTTCTAAAGGCGGTTGGCGGCAGCAGCCACCACCCCCCCCCCCCCCGGCCACACACACACACAGACACACACAAATACTGGGAGAGAAAAACTAACATGTAGCTTTGCATTGTTAAATCCTCATAAGAAACCGAATAGGTCCTCATTGATTTTCTTGCAAGGGAAATAATAGGTTTTGAAACATCTCTGAAAATAAGACCAGCAGGAGTCTCCTAAAATGTTCCTGGAATACAATACATTAAAAATAAAATACTCAAGAGTCCTCACTGAATTGTCTCAACATTATCGCGACATTCACATTAACTGGGCCTCCGGAACATTTCGATTCCGTCGGTGGTGACGAGATTGAGATGCAGTAACCGCAGTTACCTTATAGCTCTGGCACGTCCTGAGCTGGGGAGGGTTGTTCCAAGATCCCAACTCAGGCTCCACAGTGAGACATCTGCCACCTCGCCGAGAATGAGGAAACCACCTTGGCAAAGGATTCCAGCTCAGCCCTCTAGCTTTCCTGCCACCCCCCCACCCCCGCCCCAACCTCTAAGAATCATCCAGGAAGAAAGTGGGGGGAGGAGGGAAACACGGGAAACAAATCAAACATTCCTAGCCCCATAAATGCCACATCCAGACCTTTGAAGGAACCCGGAAAATTAAGAATATGGCCCCAGAGTTTGGCTTGTTTGGCAGTCTCAGCATGGATTTGAGATCTTCCGTTGCGTTTTTAAAATCTAACTTTCTGTATCCAGTGGAGAGAACCAGAGGGAAGAAGCAAAGGCAGACAGAGACACAAGCTGGGAGACACCCCCCCCCCCAACACACACACACACACACACACACACACACACACACAAACCGCCGGAGTCACCCAAGCCCGAGGCATCAAAAGACGAGAAACTTACCTGGTCCTCACCTAGACGGAAAGGCGGCTGGTCGCTGAAGCTGGAGATGAAATGCGGACCCCAGGCCGGAGGCGATGTCCCGCTCCGCACCCCGGGGAGCGGAGTGACTCACGCTCCCGGCGCCCGCCTCTCCGCCGCGCGCCCCTCTCCCAGCCCGCCCCTCCAGGTACCGGGTCGGAGCGCTGGGAGGCGGTCTCCTGCCGCCCCAACCGCAGGGCTCTCCTCCCGACGCCCCCAGGCGGCGGCGCCAGAGCCCTCCAGCCACAGCCGCTCCACGCACAGCCCGCCCCTCAAGACAACCACCAGCAGCCGCAGGACGCATGCCTCCGGGGTGGGTCTCCCCTCTCCTCCGCCCGCCACCCCAGGACGTAATGCCCCTAGGCTCCTCACCTGAGCTCAACACGCCTTCCACCTGCCATCTGGACAAGGCACCCTCAAGGCCCTCCCCGAGGCGGTGCCGGCTGGCTCCAGGACGCAAGATCACCCAAGCACAACCTTCTACCCACACTCCCCCATACCCTCGGTCTCCCCCTTGCGGTGGCGCCAGAACCCACCCAGTCTAGAGACAGGTGCCGCTGGCTCCTGGGGATCCCAGGGGAATCTTTTTCTGTAAGACTTCCTCTTCCCCAACTCTTACCTTGCAGGGACTTGTACACCCAGGGCTGCTAATGTGACACACTTTCTATCTGCCAGCTAGATTTGGCAATGCCCAGACCCTCCCACAGTTGGCGTCTATGTCCAGGGTTCCCCCTACTGCCCATCAGAGCTAATGCCCAAATTATTCCCACCTGCTTGGAGTCCCCTACCTCGCCAAGGTGGCTATAAGCCTCTCCCCCTCTCAGATCCTCAAATGTTCTGGAAGAAGGCAGTATGGATGATGGGACCCTCATGCCGGGGGCACCCTCCCATTCTCACTTAGGTTGGGAATAATAGCCAAACCCTACGCAAGCTTTATTTGGGACAGTAAAGGTGGAATGGAGTGCCAGCATTTATAGAAGTAACATCTGCAAATATGGACTGGGAATCTGCCTTGGGACCTGACAGTTTTCTGGAAGAGGTCACCTTGTTCTGCTGCGGAGGCGAGGGTGATGATTCCATGGTCTCCAACATATCCAAACCGGACGAAAAGCCTATAGAATAAGAATCCTGTTCGTTTCAGCAAGAGCGAAGGATTACAGAATTCAGAGAGAAAGGAACAAGAATGGGGAGAGAGTGGAGCATTTTCCCAGCCTGAGGACAGCATTTCAGCAGCCACGCTTCTTACAAGTCTGGTCAAGAATGGAAGGTTGGTGCCTATTTAGGAAAGTGGGCGATCTCCCCCAACATACACTTCTTCTCACCTTCCCATTGCTTTCTTACCACCATTATAAACCTAGATCTTCCTCACAATTGGAAAGGTGCTATGACATTCATTTTGTACATGCGCTGCCAAAGCGAGCACACTATGACATTCATTTTGATGTCCCAATAACTTAGCACATGGCCTGACACAGAGTGGAAAATAAATCTTTATTGAAAGCTCAAAGGTCTAACACCCAGAACCTCCCTACCCCTGCCTTTCATGTCTACCTCTATACTTTCCATCTTTTCCCATTTGGTTCCTTTGTTTTTCTTCCTTATCTACAGCTATTTTCCTGAATAATATCACCCCTCAGTTTCTCTACCTCTGCTCTCTAAATCTAGAAAGTCATGTTTTCCAACGTTATTTCTTCTCTTTTTCTCAAGTCTTCCTTACTTGATATTCTCTCTTATTATCATATGTTCAAGTGTAATCTCAATGAAGTGCCTTTGCTGCTTTTATGTTTTGAGCTGTTAGGTACTTGGATCAAAATTCTTACCTACCAAAATTCCTACATTCCCCCCAAATATGTGTGTGTGTCCTAAACAGTGTGTCTTTTCATGCAAGGTGATCAACCGAAAGTATTTCTACAATCATATCGTCATCCATCCACTCAACGCGTATTTTCTGTGCACCTACTATGTAATAGGTATTGTGTTAGGACCTGGGTTTATAGAGACGAATATAGAAAAGTCACTACCATCAAGAATGCCACACACCAAAGAGCAGGCAAAGGGGGGGAGCAGACAATAAACAAAGTCACTCAACAATGTTGTAATAGGGATATGTACAAAGTGCCATGGGAATGAGAAGATAGTGCACAGACCTCATAGGGGCAGGTGGGTGCGGGTGGGGAGAGTGTACAGAAATATTTCGCTGTAAAATGACAATTAAAGTTTTTAAAAAAGACTGAGTATTCCAAGAAATAGTAACAGGAGAAATGCAGACAAGATGAATAATTTAATGTGAATTCTTATTTGTGATTCCTTTATCTTGAGATCTATCATTCTTTAGGCAGTGACTGCCTAAAACAGCTCCAGAGATAAAAAGACATGGCTTTCCTGATAATTCCAACAAAGCTGCAGGGATTGGCTCTCCTTGGATCATGTGACCTTCCCTGAACCAATCACCATGGCCAGGTAGGTAGCGTATTCCAATTCGCTGTCCTGGTTCATGTGTCCAGTCCTGAACCTACCACCATGGCTAGGTAGGTAGTGTATTTTCATAGGCTGTCCTGGTTATGAGTCACTATGGCCAGGTAGTTAGCGAATTCTGATTGGCTATGCTGGGTCACGTCTCTATCCCAGAATCAATCACCATGGCCAGGCGGGTAGTTTAGTCTCATTGGTTGTCCTGGGTCATTGTCTATTCCTGAAACAATCACCATGGCCAGGTATATAATGTATTCTGATTGGTTACCCTGGGTCATGTGCCCAGGTCTGAAACAGTCACTAGGGCCTAGTAGATAGTGTATTCTGATTGGCTGTCCTGGGTCATGTGCCCATCCCTGAGCAAGTCACCATGGCCAAGTAGGTACTGTATTCTGATTGGCTATTCTGGGTCATGTGCCTGTCCCTGAACCAATCACCATGACCAGTAGCAAATGTATTCTGATAGGCTGTCCTGGGTCATGTGCCCAGCCCTGAACCAATCACTATGTTGAGATATGTAGTATATTCTGATTCGCTATCCTGAATGTTAATCACCATGGCCAGGTAGGTAGTATATTCTGACTGGCTGTTCTGGGTCACATGTCCATCCTTGAAACAATCACCATAGCCAGGTAGGCACTGAATTCTCATTGGCTGTCCTGGGTCATGTGCCCATCTCTGAACCAATCACCATGGTCAGTAGGAAATGTATTCTGATTGGCTATCCAGAGTCATGTGTCCATCCCTGAACCAATCACCATGGACAGATAGGTAGTGTATTCTGGTTGACTGTCCTGTGCACCAATCAACATGGCCAGGTACGTAATGTATTCTGACTGGCTCTCCTGAGTCATGTGCTCATGCTTGAACCAATCACCTATGTGAGATAGGTAGTCTATTCTGATGGTTTTCCTGGGTACCCATCACCATGGCCAGGTAGGTAGTGTATTCTGATTGGCTGTCCTGGATCACATGTCCATCCCTGAAACAATCACCATGGCCAAGTAGGTAGTTTATTCTGATAGGCTGGCCTGAGCGCCAATCAACATGGCCAGGTAGGTAGTATTTTCTGATTGGCTGTCCT